>NW_027328741.1:30125936-30442325 GCF_048564905.1 Vicugna pacos
GAGGGACCCCAGTGCCCGCAGGGAGCAGAGGGGAGAGGTGACGGGTGGAGGGGAGAGGCTTTATGCCACCTGCTTGCTTTGCTTACCTGTGCTGTATGGTTCTGCTTGTGCTTGGGTTCTGTGGAGTCACTTCTGACTCAAGCCATATCACTGCTGGCCTTGCCTGACCTTATGAATTGGTGGGTCAGCGGGATCTTGCTCAACAAGAGCATCTTTGACCACATGAGCCTGGTCACTTGATGTTCCATGGTCAGGTCTCTACAAAGGACCGATAACATTCCAGATGCTGCTTTTCTGAATGCTGTATCCTCTCCTGCAGCTCCTGGGTCTGCCACCGAGCTCTCTCCTGCCTGGGCCCCCGCTCAAAGCTGGCAGCCTTTTGTACAACCAGTGTATAGGTTAGAAGTGGGTTTCCAAATGTAGACTATACTGTCAGCAGAACTGGACAAAAAATCTACCAAGAATTGCGTTTCTTAGTGGTGAGAGGTGAGATAGGCTGGAATCTGTCCTTTAGTTTGGAAGGGACATCCTAGAAACCTCCAGGCCACTAGCCCCCTGGACACTTCATCAATGCAACGGGTCCCTCAATCTGTCTCTCACCCTGTGGAGTGTGCAGGTCTTCACACAGTGCACACCGTGTGCTCCTCTGGTCCTGCCAGCATGAGGCTGTCATTACATCAGACCAGTGTCTCAGAGTGACCGGTCCAGGCTCCTGGGGACCAGATGACAGCAGGAGACATAACAGACCTGGCCACCCAGCACGTGTCTGTCCCCAGGAAGTGCGAGCAATTCCCAATGCTCTTTATTGACGTGGATGGAGAGGCACTTGTTCCCCAGATCAGAGACAGCGTATCACAGGTCAGGATTTGCCTTCATCTGGACCAGCAAAAACACCACATTCAGCCTGGCAACTACCAGTGTGGCTCCTACTTGATTAAGTTACAAAGTTCCACCATTATCCATCATGATCATCACATTTCTGTGAAGACCAGGCTGGCTAACTTAATAGGTGAGTCCCATGAGCAGGACATGAGGCTCCAACCCTCACTCCCAAGGTGCAGAGTTGATGGACTGACTTGGAGAGAAGGAGGTGATTTCAGAAGCTTCGACTTGGTCTTCCCACTACAGCAGCTCTCACCCTGAAGACCAGGAACCGACTGAGGTTTCTGCCAATTACCAAGTCTGCCCACTGTGAAGCAGACCTGAGCCATGATTCCACTGACTACCTGCCTGCCACCTGCAGCCACGCTACCGGGAGGGCCGTGTCAGTATTTTGGGTGTCCAGCTAACAATATTAATTGACTCTCTGTGATGGATCTCTGAAGGTCTGAGCACCTGTCTGCCCAATGCATGCTGGCATGTGTTAACGTGCATAATTCACTTTAGGGAAGGATGGGGGAGCTGCCAGGGAGTGGGCTCGTGGTGGTGTTGCAGAGTTCAGGGGTTGCAGGGTCCTTTCTCCTGGGAGCCCGGCTCCTCCCTCTGTGGATGGGCTCCAGGTGTGAGGACTAGGCCAGGTACAGGAACTGGCTGAGGAACCAAAACTTTTTACTGGGGCATCCTCTTCAGTCTCCTGCTTAACCATTCTCAAATTTTTTTTTTATTCTTTACATTCAAAAGTATCCTTGTTGACTGCCTTTCAGTCTTGTCTCCAGGAACACCATCCCTACTCCTCTCTGAAGCTTGAGCCCCCTTGGCCCCAAGGGTGATCACTGCACACACCTCGCACAGTCACCTGGCCCCTTTATCATATTCTGGAATCCCACTGTCAGGAAAGGAGCCCAGTTCTGTGACAGTACATCATACATTCAGCCCTGGCCTGGCTCAGGACAGACAATACTGGGCTTCTTAGTGGTGCTGATGTCACTCCACAGCAGGTTTATTTGTTTTAAAAAAAGTATCCAAGAAAGCAGGGTCCCATTGATAATTTAGAATCATATCCTTTGGAGAAAAAATGTATCGCTCAACATCTGAGAACACACAACCACATTGCCCTCCATTCTTAATTCTCTGCAAGGCAGGTGTGTTTCCATTGCTGAAATTGCTACAGAATTTTACAGAGAATCCTTTCCTTCTAGCAGAATTATTTTTAAAGTTCTCAGATGTACCGGAGAGTTAGCAAGGCCTGTCAGACTCTGCACTAAGGAAAGGAATGAGATGTTACGGTGAGAGCTGAGATAGTGCTGGAATGGATACACATATGCAAAGAACGGTAATGATATCCAGCCTCACAGACTGTGGATGAAATAAAACGTGGCATTTTTCTTGGACAACGCAATTAGGGCATCGTGGAAAGTTGAAATTAATGAGGTCATTTAAGTCATTTTCTTTCTTACCATGGGAACTGCTATTCAACTACTCCAGGTGGGCTGTGTTCCCGAGTGTTTCCCCAAATTTCAATGGCATAGCAGCAGCCCTGCGGTGGATTTATGACAGAGACCACAGAACTTTGAAGTTTCACCCCTGAAATGCCTGAAATTAACTAGGTAGCAACAAGCTAAACAGCTTCTATTACAGAGTTGTATATTAATTCCAAATTACTCTGGTGTAAACATGGGTAGAAGAAAAATATTTGAAGTATCTTTGATCAATATTTTCTTTTAGAATCATGTTTGCTTGCTTTTCACTTAAAACTTATGTGGAATGAGGAGGAGGAATCCAAGAGATGCAAGGTCAATGTCTTGGTGGAGGTCAAATTGATGGGTGGAGAACAGAGATGGCCGTCGGAGAGGTACCACATTCATGTCTTTCCCTACAGACAAAGACAAATATATGATGCCACTTACATGTGGAATCTACATTGTGACACAAATGAAATTATTCACAAAACAGAAACAGATTCATGGACATAGAGAACGAACTTATGGTTATCAAAGGGGTGGGGAGGGGAAGGATAAATCAGGACTTACCCTCACTCCACAGTTTCTATTCAGTATCTTCAATGAATCCTCTCCAACAGCTCCCTCCTCTCTGCTTTGTATGACCCACTCCATACACCAAAAGGCACACTCACCTCCACAGTCTCTTATCATCACCTTACTTCTTTCCTTTGATGACTTCTAGAATAAGTATTCCATGAATGTAATCTCCTTTTTTCATCAATTCAAACAATCTACAGATTGATTTCCAACAGTACCAACAAGTGAGGCTCAGAGTCCTTGCTGATGACTCCTGACTCCTAGTCACTCCACTACATACAATCAGGAACCTAGATCTCTGCCATTTATTTCACAATCATCCTTTCCCTCTATCTCTGCTGTGATCACTGGACTTGATGTGTTTGAAACTGATTCTTCCATCTTAAACTTCAACCAGCATATCTGCCCTTGTCTGACTTTTTCAACGTGTGGAATCACACCTCTGCAGAGTGTGACTTCCTAAATAATACCTGGATCATGTATCTGCCTTGTATCTGAACTCGCCAAGAGTTCTTGTGGTCTCCTGCAATGGAGAAACTCCTCCACCAAACCTCCAAGCTGTCAACGTGTGGAATCTGCTCTGAGTCACTTTTCTCTTCCTCCTATCCCTGAACCAAACTCCTCTTCTTACATGCCCCGCCCCCGACATCGCAGTTTCCTCCACCCAGATCCCAGGTCTCGTGTTCAGACCCAGACCTGCTCTGTCCTGTGTCACTTCCTCTCCACCCTTCGGCCACCTCACCTCCCATGCACATCAGTGTCCTCCGAGGAGTCTCTGTCTCATCCAGCAGGCTTCCCACATTTGGCTTTACAGTTTATTTGACATTTTTAAAGTTCCATTGATCATCATTGTCATGCATGTATATCTTGCCTCTTAAGCCAGATATAGCATTTCCTTGAGAGCAGTGAGCGATGGTGGGCCATTTCCTCCACATCCTTATGCCCTTGCCCCTCCCCTACAATTAACAATACAATGCTTTGCCTGTCACTGGCCACCACTCTATATTTGGTGCATTAGTGGGAGATAATATTTAGTTAGGATCTTATATTAGCTCACTAAAGAACTGGCAACCATAGATTAAGGGAATCCTGTAACAAGTGAAATAATTTCTTATTGAAATACTTTTCAGGATACAGATGGTTGGATTTGTTCCTATCTTCCTCACCCCCACCAAATACAGTGTGTTTCTTTCTTTTCCAACGTGTGCACTTTATCAAGAGACCTTCAGCGAGCTTAGTCTCTGGTACACCATTACTGTAACATTAATACAAGGAAATAAATTCAGATTGCTAGCAAATTAAAAGTCTGAATTCCCTCAAAGACAACCCCACTCTGGTAGTAAAAATTTAAAAAAATGCAAATGTATAAACTTGTTCCAGGATGTCTTATATGAATGCTGGAAACAACAGTCTACAAATGTAGCCTGAAGCCAATTTCTCCAAAGATAGGTTAATACTATGACAAATGTTTCCATTTGTTCCTTAAATAATTCTCCATTTCATGACTTGAGTTGTCCAAGTGCTAACATCACGCTCATCGGAATAGTGCCAGCTTACTCTTGGCATGGTTAGAGCTTAGCTTTTGAAAGACTGCACTTTAAATGCTTCATTTGTAAGGCAAATTTAGACAAATTTAGGATATGAAAATGAGCACAACAGATAGTAACCAAAGGCAAGGAAAGAAGAAAAGAGGTCCACGCATCTAAAGAGTTGCAGCAGACCCAGAGCATTACTTGTCAAATAAGTTATGCTGCACTGAAGAGTAGAATTCTGGACGGGACACTAGATGAAAACTTAGGAGATATTTTCTAGATTGTCAGCTCACTGTGAGATAGAATGAAGCTAGACTCCTTACAAACATTCTTAGGAGAGTATTAGAAAACAGAGAGTCAAATTTTACCAGAAATAGGGGTGTGTCCAATGAGGTCATCAATTATTTCCAGTCAAATACATTAATATTAAGTATTATACAGCAGTATCTCTGATATCTTTGACTGAATGATCCATATTGATTCTGCAAATTTATAACAATTGTATTAGATAACTATTCAAATGTTAATAGAAATTGGCATAAAAAACAAAGCAATATTTATGTAATCATGATTAATCATTAAGATCATCATTTTAATTGAAATTTTCTTTCTCTGGACTTCAGCTTTGGGAAGGATGGAGTACATATAATTTCTCTATTCCTCTCAGTATGTGCAGGTAATAACCTAGGATATTATATACAAAACAAACAGAATACTCTGAAAGATGGAGAGAAGGCAAAGCAGATAGGCACCTCGTGATGTGAAGAAGGAAGGACACAGAGGTGGGTACCCTGGATTCTCTTTTTGCCTGGAATCCCTCAGACATGGTTTATGCAGTCCTGGAGAAGCAGACAGCATGGAAATGCCAACAGGGTCAGATGAAAAAAGCCCAAGAAAAGGCTGCTTTCTCACTAAAGGAGGTGGAAAGGGACATCGCAGTCCAGGTTGAAAGCGTGGACTCCCGTCCTCAACAGACACTCACAAGACACCCTTCCTCCCTTGTGTGGTATCAGAGAAAGCTGAAGAGGGAGACTGGACTTCACCCACCAGCAGTAATGAGGCTCTCCTCATCCTCACTAGGGAGGTACAGGAGGCCCAGTGGACTCAGGACTGCCTACAACTCAGCAGTGATGGGCCACCCTCCACGATGTGGGGGTGGGGGACAGACCATGTTAATAGCAGTAATGGGCTCCCTCTTCCTCTCAGCCAGGGTGTTACAAATGGAAACCCAATGGGAAAGGTTATTTCTCACCCCCTCCCAGGAGTAGAGGGAGCCCCAGCCTCCCCAGGTGTCAGTGGAGGCAGACAGAGGACCTAGACTTCCACTCCCACCTGACAGTCATGAAGTGGTGTTTTCTTCATGCTCAAGAGGTGTCAGGAGAGGTCTGCTAAAGTACACGATTGTAACACTCTTAACATTATACCAAAAATATCCAGATTTCAGATTTCAATCAAAAAATCACTCATCTTACCAAGAACCCAGAAATCCTCAACTTGAATGAGGTGATCAACAGACACTAACACTCAGGTGTTAGAATTGCCTGACAGGAAATTCAAACAGCCAACATAAAAGTAGATACATAACCAGTCATGAACACACTTGAAACAAATTTAAAAAACAGAAAGTTTTAACAAAGAAATAGAAAATATAAGGAAGAATTGAACTGAAATGTTAGCATTGAAAAATACAAAAACTGAAATAAAAACCCTCAAGAGAACAACAGAAATCACCCAATCTGAGCAACAAGAAAAGAACCAGGGCATGGCAGACTATAACAAAAATTCTAACTTCTATGTCATCTGAGTCCCTGAAGCAAAGGATAAAGAGGATAGAGTTGAAAAAGGATTCACATAAAAAATGGCTGAAAACTTTCTAAATTTCTCCAAAGACATAAGCCTACAGAGTCAAGAAGCCAAAAAAACACTGAACAAGTTAAACCCAAAGAAACCCATACCAAGACACATAGTCAAACTTCTGAAAACTAAAGACAAAGAACAAGTCTTAAAAGTAGTCAGAGAGCAAGGACACACTGACCTACAGAGCAAAACCAATTTGAATGATAACAGATTCCTCATATGGAAGTATGAAGCAGGAGGAAGTAGTGCATTTTTCAAGCACTGAAAGAAAAGAACTGCCTATAAGAATTCCATATCTAAGGGAAAATGCCCCTTCAGAAATGAGGGGAAAACCAGGACATTTTCCTACGAAGGAAAACTAAGCACTAAAACTTAAACTGTCAACAGTTCTCCTAGCCTAAAAGAATGCCTCAAGGACACGCCCTTGCTAGCTCTAAAATGATAAAAATAGAAATCTTGGAAAACCAGGAAGAAAGAAAGAACAACAGAGGGAATGATAGTATGACATTCTCTTTTTCTTTTGGGGGTGGGGATTAGGTTGTTTGGTTGGTTTGCTTTTAATGGAGGTGCTGGGGATTGAACCTGAGACCTCGTGCATGCTAAGCACGTGCTCCACCACTGAGCTACACCCCGCCCCCAAAGTATGATATTCTCTTGAGTTTTCTAATTTATATTTGATGGTTGAAGCAAAAGTTTAACACTGTCTACTATGGTCTCAATGTATGTAGAAGGCATACTTAAAACAATTATAAATTGTGGAAGTAAACATATTATAAAGACAAGTAGGTGTCTACGCTTCACTTGAACTGACAAAATGTTGATACTGATAGGCCATGATAAGTTAGCTGTAACCTAGATTAACCTAGAACAAAATGAACAAAAACAAAACAAAACAAACAAAACAAAAAGAAACTTAGAGCAACCACTAAAAAAGCCTATACAAAGAATTGTGCTCAAAAACACTATATATCTCCAAACGTCAAGATTATACTGATGGGGAACAGGTTAGCTGCTGCCAGGAGCAGGGATATAATGGAGAGGAAGTGGTCCCATGAGCATAAAAGGCAGTGCCAGAGAGATCTTGAGGTGATGAAATAGTTCTGTACCTTGACTGCAACACATCACGTGGGTCTCCACACATAACAAAGTGACATCAGACTCTGTACTTATCATTGTGACAATGCTAGTTTTCTGGTTTTATAGCAAATTCTAATTATGTAAGATGTAACCATTGGGAGAATCTGGGAAAATTGTATATGGGACCTCTCTCTACTATTTTTGTTAATTGCTGTACATGTACAATTATTTTAAAATAAAAAAGTTTTTTTCATTTTAAGTGCAAAATAAGACAAGAGAAGCTAAATCAGAGCTAAGTGGCTCTGGGTAGGTGGGAGTGATAGCTCAGTGGTAGAGCACGTGTTCAATCCCCAGTATCTCCATTAAAAAAAAAAAAGAAAAAAGAACTAACCGGCTAGAAAAAAATAAATAAATAAAGATCTTAAGGTCAAAAAAAATTTGTGGCAAATAGTTAAGTCCTATGGCAACACATGTGTAAAAGTTCATAAATATAGTATAGATGTTACTGACACTGGCCAATGTACCTAGAAAACAATAATTTTGTACTCTGTAAGAACTCCGTTAATTAGAATGTGCCTTTGCAAATGCCCTTTTGTTTCCTGTTCCTCTGCAATCTCGTCAGTCTCTACTCAATACCTTGTATCGGTCGGGACAGGCTAGGTTATGTTGCTGGTATAAGCAATCCCAAAATCTCACTGGCCCAAAGCTACAAATCCTCCTCTCTGGTTCATGGTACAAGACGCAGTGGGTTGGCTGGTGCCATCCTTCCCAAGCATCTTGCTGAGGGAGCACGTGATGGAACCACGGTGATCTCTGGGGCTGCTGGTCATTGTGACAGAGGGAAAGAGGGAAAGTCACTCACAGCTGTGGCTTCTGGCAAACCTCGTCTGGACTCAGTCTGTAAGCAGTGTCACCATGACCACTACCAAGTCCCGTTTCCTCCCTCAGTTAATTTCACCCTGAACTCGGTTCCGTGACATTTGCTGTTGCTGGGGAAACAGAATAAGCAGGGTCTGTCCTTGACTGTGTGGTTGACATCACTCCCAACCAAACCTTAAAATTTAGATGACAAAGGAATGTTCCCAAAATAAAATCAAGATACTCTTACCATAAAGAAGGGGGGACTCTTCTGGGGAGTAAATAATAGATGTTCACTACATGGCAGAATATTACATTACAGAGGAACATCTCTGCCAATAGAGGCCATTTAGACCTGTAGCAATGAATGATTTGCGTGTTTCCCGGCATAGGCATCACTGGCCAGTACATAGCGGGTGACCAATGACTCTTTGTTGAAGGGCTAACCAACACAGGGAAGGAAGATGGAAGAGAGGGAGGAAGGAAGGGAGGGAAGGAGGCTGAGAGGAGGGAGAGATAAAAATAAAAGAAAGGGCAAATTGATAATGATTCATGATTAATTAGACAGAATTGCATTCTTTAATTTTTCTTTTTTCATTTTTTATGTCTAATTTTATAAAACAAAAGAAACATCAAAACAATGTTGACAGAAAACAGAAAATGTAACAAAAATACAAACGTTAAAAATATTTCATTTGCAATTAACCCACTAAAACATAAAAAATTTGTTACATAATATGTTTACAGTAACAATGATCAAGTTAGTATTCATCTAGGAAAAAACATGACTTAGATAAACAAATAAATAAAGCATCTTGTTTGCGGAAGGGAATACTTTGAATATTTTACCCCTTAGATTTTGCATTCAACAGTTGCTCTAATATCACAAATATAATTAAAATAAGTACCATAGTTAATAACTCAAATACACATTTTTTAGAACTGGTAACACCAGCTAGAAGAGGGGAAAAGAGGTCAATTCCTTCCATTCTTTTCTGCTTACTGGGGTCAACAAGGATTCTGTGGTTTGCAGGTAAGAACCCTGATGGACACACAGCCCCAGGGAGCACTGAGAACAGAGGGAGGCAGGGCCACTCCCAGTGCACAGGGGCCCCCTTGGCTGTGCACGTGAACGTGGGTCATATCCTTGCTTCTCTTTTTTCCCTCCTGAGTAAGGAAACTGAAGAAGGCAAGGACTTAGGTATACCTTCCCAGACACCACTCAGGTAATCCTTCCATGTTTACATTCTTGAAGCCTCACCTACCACGTTTAAGAGAGAATCCAAACTCTGGCACCATGATTGAGTGTTGTTTTTATAGCTGTGATTTGTTACTGTGGGTGCCACAGAGCAAAATATTTATGCAACGAGTCTTGTTCATGGCTTTTGTGCTGGAAGGAATGTGCACTTACTGCTCAAAGTGATGGTGCAGGGAATTAGAACGTATTTTAAACAAACATTTTGCTTTACATTTTCATAGAGGCAAACACATGCCCTAGTATGTTTTAAAGGGCAAGATTTTAAATTAGAGATCGTTTTTATTGGGATGGGTAAAACATGCTTTGACGGCTGTGGATTTAACACCAGTGTGCTGTTAAGATGTGACTGGTGTAGAAACCAACTTTGCACATGGCACCCAGCGCCTACTTCCATCCCCTATGTTCTCAGAGCTGCGGTTATGGCTCACTCTGTGGGTACAGGTCATGACTCCTCAAGCAAATTGTGAAGATAGTTTACACTTCCTAAACTATTTTCTGAATGTCCATCAGACCGCGCACAAATTTTATTGGCCAGCATTTCTTTCATTCCCCATCCAAGGGGACCTCACTTAGACGGATTGTCCCAGAGACCCATCCAGTCTGCATTCCCTCCCTTCAGACTGCAACTGAGAGCCATGTGAACAGCAGGTGTGGGTCCATCCCTGTCTGGGTGGACAACTGGTGGGGTATCTGTCTGCATCTGCATTGGTGGGCGCTGTGTGGGGGAACCCAGATGCAGCCCTCAGGACTGAGACTCCTGATACAGGGCAGGAAAGGCTCAGCCTCTGGGCCTCACTCAGGACAGCTGGGAAGGGCACCCCAGGGTCAGGGCTCCCAGGAAGTTTGTTTGAGGTTTTTACTGTGACTATATCAGAACTGGAGTCCCCTTCTCGGTCCAACTCTGCTTCCTTCTGACCCTTAGAGCTGTTGGTCCACCTGCCAATAAACCACGTCTGTATGAATGTATATATGTTTTTGTAGGAGTTTTATCAAGAATCGTTTAGCATTTTGGAAACCATTTGGGAACATCGCTCTCAATATGCCCATAAACATAAAACATCCCTTTCTGTCTACATTTGCAACTGGCACTAGCACAGTGATTCTAACCATAGGAGCAAATATTAGACTCCATTATATTTCATACAGGCTTAGAGTCTGAACATTTACATGTTATTACATATATTAATTTATTATGCATTTATTTCCTTGTATTTCTGCTTTATATGTTTGACCATTGCATTGATTTTTTTAAAAAATATAATTCCTGTAGTTAGATTTATTATCTCTGCCTTATTTCAGGAATGTAGAGAGAATATTATAAAGTATTCACATTAGAAAAGAGTCACTGTATCTACTGAAATGGAGAAACGGTGATGTTGGGGGAGAAAAAGATTTTTAAAACAAGAGAAAGGTATGCAGAGAAGCTATAATAAGAAAAAATTCTGAAACCCAGAGGACTTTTAAAATTCATTTGGCCACAAAATCTGACTTGAACTTAGCTTAATAGGGAGAAACACATAAGATGAGCGGACATCAGGCTATTTGTAGAATTTATTTATCTATTACATACATCTTCATCTGTTCTGCTAAATATTAAAGTGCTGGAGTCTGGGGTGTTGCCCCAGATAATAATATCCAGAATATGTCCCACTATTTTGCCTTCCAAATATCTGAAACGGTCTGCATTCCAAAACATAAGGACTCCTGGTTGTTTGGAAAAGAGATTGTCTAAGTGGTGAAGGTGTCGCTGGTAGTGCCCAAGCCCTCTTGAGCAGGGTTACTGAGACGATGTGATCCTGAATTTAATCACAACTTGATGCTTTAATTAGAGAATATTTAGAGTAACTGGTATTTTGAATGAAGCTACTTAACAGCTGCCCAGAACAGAACATATTTGAAAGCTATAATCATAGATCCAGCTACACTGTTGGGTATCTTAAGATCATAAATTAGGAAGGGATATTTTTTCATCAGTGAGACAGGGGGACCAATCCCGCATGAAAGTGCATTCAGAACGTAGCTTCCTGTGGGAAACACAGATTTTAGAGCTGAAACCTCTTTCACAGAGGCTCTTACTTGCTTCCAAACTTTTCTTAAGGGAAATGAAGCAATCCCGTGACTCACTGAGGTATAAAGGAGAAAAGGAAATTCTCCTAGAAATACAATATTTTCAATTTCACTCCCTCTGTTCATGTCTAATAATGAAGTGCTCTAATGGAAAAAATGTATCCGTTTCTCCTAATTAGAAAGTGTCCCTCGCCATGGTATTGCACTGAGAAATGGGAATGAAAAAAAAAATCAAAGGAGTCCAAAACTTGAAACACTTCTCTTTCAGGTCTTAGACTGTGCTTGCAGGATTTCAGATAACATGTAAATATAACACAGGAAAGAATGAGATACAGTGGGAGAAAACAACACAAAAGATGCCAAAGAGACAAACTTGGGTGCACAGTGCACTCTACACACCTGGTCTAATCTGTGTGTGTGACCCAAGGCACACTTGAGTTCCTTAAGATGAAACACAGATTCTGGAAGGTTTTGTCAAGGAAACGTTAAATGTGGATGCTTTAGAGAATTAAACATAATTACTCTGGGTTTTTCCTTTTTTTATTTTGTTAACAGCTTTTCTGAGGTGTCATTGATATACAAAAAAACTAGCATATATTTAACGTCTACACTTTGCTGGGGTGGAACCTGTGCGTGCACCCTTGAAACCATGGCCACAATTAAAGTGATAAACACACCCATCAGCTCCAGAACTTTCCTCTTGCCTCTCCCCCGCCACCCCTGCTTTTTTTTTTTTTTCTAACGTGCATGTTTTAGAGCATTACATTTATTTACCCCGGGTAAACTGTCAGGATATTCTCAGTTATGTTCACATTTTTAATGTATTTATTCCATTTAGTCAACCAGTCAAGGACACATATTCATTCAGTATCCATTAAGTTTCAGACGCAGTTCCAAAATGATTACACATATGTTCAGGCTGGGTGTCTGTGTGTGTGGGAGGGGGTCTGGTCTGTTTTATGAATGGAACATTAATAACCATACATGGTCATAAAGCTGCTTTTCTTCCTCAGGGCTGCTTGTGCAATACACTGAGGTAGTTTTTTTATTTTTTATCTTCGGCATTAAAACCACAACAACTTGAGAGTGCAAAGGTGCAAGGATTTTGGAGGGGACGTTTTTAACGCCAGGGCCTGTTTCTCATGGTGGTTGAAACTCTTCTTCTCCTCATTCTCTTTGAGGTTGACAATTCTTCACTGTCAAGCTACGATAGACCTTTTAAGTTTAAGCCATGTGTCTTTGGTATTAGGGGCCAGATTAGGTCTAGCTGCTGCTCCAAGAGCTACACAAATACACAAATTCCTTCCATGGCTTAGAAGGGGAAGACAGCATCTCCAATAAACTTGAGGGAAAATGCAGGTCGTTTTGCTCCCGTATTAATGGCAGGAATCTAACAACAACTCCATGATAAAGGTGATCCAATTCACCAGATAATTTAATCGACTTGATTTCATTAAATTAATAATAAAAACCATCAAGCTAAACAGAGAGCAAAACCAGCCTGGCAATTGGTCCCCTACTTAAATTAAAGCATTTTCTAAGAAACAAAAGAGAAAATTTTGTACCGGGGTTAACAATCTGCATACAAGAGACATATGGATTATTAAACATTTATTTAAAAAAATTAACTTCCAATGTAGATGGAATCTTTGTGTAATAAGGATGCCCAAAAGAGATCAAGCAACTTCATTTTATTGCTTCCTTGATATTGCCCTGATAGTGGGCACAATTTAAGCTGTAGGAAAAGGTGTTTCTATCCATGAATAACAGAGATTGGGCTGAAGAAAAATCAGTAAAACAAGAGATGACGTCCTCTCCAAAAACACTACCTGCCTTATTTGCTCCATTGTCACTACCAAGAAACCACGCCCATGTGTTTTGCTATAATTTCTTCACAGTGGGTTTATAATTCAACCACCATCACATTTACCGTAGAAATCAATTCATCAGTAGATTCAAAGGTGCTCACCTTTGAAATTTTTTAATAACAAAAAGTTATAAATGCAATTTTAACTGAAGGAGAAGATCTAACTAAGTGATGGTATATCCATGCATTGGAATATGATGAAACTGTTCAATTCAATGATGAAATTTTAATATCATGGGGAAAATGTTCATCATACAATATGAAAAGCAAAAATAGAGGGGGAAGTTGTTAACATTATGAGACCAAATTTATAAGAGGTAATGGAAAATAATTATACCAAAAGTTAAGATGAGGAAAAATATTTCCTTCATAAAATGTAATCAAAGCTTCTGAAATTTGCATTCAGAGGTAGGTTTTATCAAGGGAGACCCTTCTTGGAGTTGACACATATGCTTCAAATGTTGAAAAGTTAAATATCCCATGTACATTTTATGTTGGACTGGTTTTGAAGGATGTGTGTGCATTTTTTGAAACAAATATGAAATGAAATTCTAACTTGTAAAACATCCTGTATCAGGGACACAACTTACTAGGAAGTTAGAACCCTCTGGGGTCACGCTCAGGCAAGAATCCTTTCCCTATTTTATCCTATTCTAAATCTGGACTATGTTGCCTGAGCCATATGGTTTTCTTCTGAGCACATGGTGAGGGCTGCTTTCTTAAGGTTTGGGAGGCTGGGAGGGGTAATGTGAAAATTAGGTGGTCGCGATGTTGGAGGTGATCTCAGAATGGACCAGAGGTTAATGTGCTTAAGCTTTTGTTGTACGCCCTGTCATCTCCCCCATAATTTCACCAAAGAAGGTTCTGTTTTCTTTCCTAGTAATTATCACTGACATGCATCTGGCAACTTAATCCATGAGAATCTTCCTGTAGTCCTGGAAGGCAACTTCACCTTGCACTGAAGCATCCTCAAACTTTAAATTTTTAGTGTAGTTCGGCTGTGAGCCAGATTCCCACGGGCTTTCACTGGTGCTAAATACCAGTTAACAACTGCAGTACTGTTCCAAGAGATGGTCTCTGAGTGAAACTGCCTGCCTCCCCTGCGTGGCCGCCTCCAACAGAGCAGGTCTACGGCGCACTTTAACTGAGAGTCAGGTTTATTCTCATTCCACAGAAACTAAGAAATTTAAACACCATCACCGCATTGTTTTCCAGCTTCCTCTGTGACATCACGGATCCCTAAGCTTTTGCAAGTCAAGTCCTCTGACAATGTTGGAAAAGTGTATGCGTGTTTACAAACTGTCCATGTACAACCTCCTGAAGTTCACAGGGAATTTCAAGTGCGTTCATGGACCTCAGTCTAAGAGCTCTTTTGTCTAAGCCTTAAAATAGATAAACAGATTTTTGTAGTAGTCTCTTGGAATAGGAACTCATGGAAATTGAGAATTATGCTGATTTTCTGAGAAGATTCTATATTTGAGTCCTGTTTTCCCACTGGTTGGCACTGAAATTTCAGATGCATGTCAAAATACTTCTTTTTACCAAAAGATATAATAAAGTGATGCTCAGATGCAAGCATCCTGGAAAACAGTAACTTTCCAGTATCACATCATCAGTAAACAATACATTCTGAAACTAAAAAGCCTGTTGAGAGGCAGGGTGAGGACGTGTATCTTCAGGGAGACGTTCTCCATGGATATGTTGTAACAAAAGTTGAATTTGTTCATTCTTCACCTTTTTAGTTTCTAGATCTACCTGCAAGTACATCTGGTTTGGGGAAGGGGAGAGCTCAGTGGTAGAGCACATGCTTATCATGCACAAGGTCCTGGGTTCAAACCCAAGTACCTCCATTAAAAATAATAGAAAACAATAACAGATAAAAATTTAAAAAAACCACACATCTGAATAGATATCTTTCACAGGTACTGGAAGGGATCTCTGGCCAGTGATCTGGTGACACTGTTACATGGCTTGCAACTGGAGGCAGCAGGAGATTGACAAGGATGCTTCAAAAAGTACAGGGATCTCTTAGAAAGAAGAAAAGAAGAAGAGAATCTTTTTAATTGTTACAAAGGTAAAATCTGAACTGATGGGTGGAAGTTATAGGGAAATGTTTTCTGAAGTGTCCAGAGGAATCCTGACCCAGTGAGTAGGGTCTTCCCTCTCTGTTGAAGGTTTTCAAATGTAGTTGTCAGTATAAGTGCTGGGAGAAATCTCAGAGATCATCTAGCTGAAACTACTCACAGATCTAAATATGAAGGAAAGAAGTAGAAGTTTCTAACAGGTTTTGTGTTAAAACTGCCTCTTGTATGGAAGACTTGATGACCTCAAAGACAGTTTTAACTGAATGATCTTTCACATTCATCAACTGGAGAAATTAACATACAGATCTTCACTCCAGGAACCAATTTTATAGTCAACTTGTTAAGTAAACAAAAAGGAAACTTAGTAGTTTTTTGGGGGGGTGGATAGGTTTCTGAGAAATATCAGAAATTTGCACCTATGATAGAATCAGGACACTATCTAGGTACTTAACTGTGGGTTACATGTGATCAAACTGATTAAATCATCTCATTGACCAACTGGAACCATGAGAGGTCTTAGGAAAGTAATTTGAATTTTGACTTCTAAGTTCACTTATTCAAAATTCATTGAACAATTATTGGGTATGAGACCTTAGGCTGAGGTTATTGATGAATTTACTCCTGTGGGATGACTGAAGGCTGCCTGTGAAACTTGAGGAGGAGTGAAGCTGGGCTGGAAGTTTCAAACTGTTCCTCATCAGAGCATCTAAGTGTCTTTGAGCCAAGACTGTATCAGCTGTAACCACAGGGTGATGAGTGGGCTCACTGAGGACTTCACACATCTCATCATGTCTGATAGAGACAGCAGCAGCCTGGGGATGGAGGGTACAGGGCTTTGTGACTTGTTTTGATTCCAGGATTGGGCTGGGCACCCACGGTCTAGGTGTTCCTAAACAGACACTGGGCAATACCTTGGATAGAGTTCAAGACTGAAAAATGAAGCTTGCTTTATGGACATAAGAACACAGATTGTGTTTATTCATAGGCTAATTGTAAAAGCAGATGCATGTGGATGTAAAATAGTTGCCTTCTCTCATGAAGAGAAACCAAATAAGAGCCTTGTAATTTTCTTCAAGCATTTTTACATGTCTGTGTGTGACGTCGAGTAATTATTCAGTCACATCACACTCTCACTTCCTGACTCAATCTCCAGCTGCAAAACTTAAGAGGAACTTTACACAAAAGTAATCATTGCAAAGTATTTAAGTGTCTTTGGATAAAAATCTGTTTAAAAACAAATCACTCTAATTGATAACCATGCCACTTAAGACTGAAACAAGAAGTATGTCTTGATAACAATTGGTATGCCTTTATTCCACAGTGATGACACAATGTATTCTCAAAGCACATAAGCCTATGCAATACAGGAAGATTTTGATTTAGCAAATCCTGTACATTAAGTTATCAAAACATATGATGGTAATCAAAATTCACTGGTTGAATTGTCATGTCTTCTAGAAGACTTCTAAAGATATTTAGGATATGATTGGTCAATGTAAGTCTCCTCATTTGATACTTTTTGCTTCTGGTCAGTTTCTTCTCATGGTGGTTGAGGACAGTAGCCCCTTAAGCTCCAGGGTTTCCATGAGCTGAGTTGGAGGAAGCACTTCCAGCTTGCTCCCTCCTACTTCTGCTCAAATTCTGGCAAATCACATATTCAGATCACAGCTTTAGGATGGAAACAAGGCACTGATTTCTTTCCTTGTGATTGACTTCTTTCCAGAGATACACAACCTACAGGTGCTGATGTCTGAATGCTCACTGAAATGGAGACTGCCAGGCTGGAAATCTGGCCATTCATACTCTCTTTAAACAAATTAGCATCTGCATTAGGAGGTATTAAATATAGGACACTAGGAATATACCTTACTGTCTGGATTTTGGAGGGATTGATGCTCAAAATGTATCTATTGCTTACTATTATTGAATATATAAACATTTTAGTTGTGTCAGATTATAATATACAAAAGATATTTTATATACCTCTCTCTCTCCATCTGGGATGTCATTGGAGTTACTTGTCTATCAGTAAATCCCGCAAGTACTTTTCAAATAACTGTATTAAAACTGATTGTTTTTTCCCCTAGGAGTTCTTTTGATTAACAGGAAGCTCAAATCACATTTAGTGGGTTGTCATGAATTTGACTTATATTGGAGGTATCACTTAAGGAAGTGATACTAAGCTCTTTAAAAAGAATTAAATTTTGTACTCCTTTGTAAGATATGTACATATTAAATGGATTTAAGACCATTACAAAATGTATAATAGTTTTGTTTTTTCCTAAACATGAGACAAAAAAAACTTGTACAGAATTATTTTAAATTTAGGTTAGAAAATTATTTTTTGTCTACCTGAGTTCTGTGGAAAGCCTTGTAACAAATGAGACTAGGGTAAGAGCTCAGTTTTCTTGACAAATGGGCAAAACATCCAACACCTACCTGGTACTGAGCAGTAGTAATACTTTTGATAGTTAAATGTGTAACAAAAGATAAATGCAGAATTCAAAAACTATTATAGGGTCACATAGTATTTAGTTTATAAGTATAAAATGGGAATAGCTTATTTCAGTTGCAAAAATAAGTATGTAAGAAAAAATTAAATTATTGTTAGGATCATAACAATTTATGGTATTAAAATATTTTCTAACACCAGGATAATAACAGCAAAGGGGAGTGGAACCTCAGAAAGAAAATTCCAACAAAAGGCTCATTTGCTAATAGCATCCAATGAAAGAGACGTACTTTATGCTACATTAATGGCAGTTTTGGAGAGGAAGAGTAGCTTCTAGTGAGGCTTAGGATAATCCCCATTCGAACTTCTCTTTCCAGATATGGTACTGAAATTAAGGTGTAAGCATCCTCACGGATATGGCTAACTTTAAAGAGCAGCGGTCAGAGAAGGTGCCATTATCCTCTCTCTATTGTGCATGAAGCGAGGGGGGGAATGATTTCTGGGGAGTCAGATGAAACATGCAAATTGGAGGGTGAGGACCCATGCCCATACATGAAAGTACAGCCTCAAGGTCTTTACACTGAGTCATGAATAAGACCTGAAATCCATCTCCCTTCCCCACTCCCTGAAGAATGCATGCATGCTTCCCCCAGAGTGAATCCCACCAAGAGAGATTTTGTAAGAGGGATGAGCAGAATTCTCTCACTAAAGGTTACACATTTCTCCAAGACCTCTTGACCTCCTGCCTCCACAAGAAACAGAAAATTAAATTGAATGTAAGTCTAATCCTCCAACTGTAGTTCTATTTGGCAAATAAGTTTTTGAAAACTAATATTGGAATCGAGAATTCATCCTTCCCACATAGAGTAAACAATAGTCTGGCCATAAACTATGCATTATGTAAATGATCAGAAAAAAATTTAAAGGCATGGAAATTATGCAAATAACTCCATAAAAACAAAAAGGAGGGGGGGATGAAGGAAGGAGAGAAGAGAGTGAAGTCTGGAAACAAAAATAACTGAAAGAACAGAATAAAATTTCCCAAAGTGCTTCAAGTTATAAAAGTTTATTAAAATACAAACATGAGACACTTTTGTAAAATGGTTTTAATGTTTTGTATTACTTATATGTTTATTAAAACATAAAATAAATAAACAACAGTGATGATAGTACTGAAGAGGTGGGCTGTATGTCCAAGTGCTTATTTCCTCTTCTTAATAACAAAATAGACACTGACTGAAATAGAATCCAGTGCTTAGCAAATGATTCTGTGCTTTTAATGTTTTCAACATCATTTTTTCACAACTTTAGTGGGAATGTTTAGAAGGGCTATCTCTTAGGTTGATAAAACATTTTCAAAGTACATTTTTTTCTGTTCCATTTCAATTTTTTTTTGTTGTTCATAAGTTCCAAGTGAAGGTATATATGAGAGTTTCACTAAAATATCTTAAAGGAAATAATATGTATTGGTCACCACTGTCAGTTAATGCTGCATAACAAACATCCTCAAGCTGCCAGCAGCTTATAACAAGAATCATCCATTTCTCAGCCAAGAGCATGGGGGTTGCCTGGACTCCACAGGATGTGACCCCATGGCAGAGACCGGGTTCAGATCTGTGGCAGGAGTCTTCTGGGACCTGTGTTTCTCTGGACCACTTTTTTCTCCTGGTGATGACAGCAAAGAGTCCAGACCCACCTGTGCCAGCATACGGCACCTGTCATAGGTACCTTCATCCTCCTGGTTAGACCAAGATGAGGCAAAGACCAACTTCAGATGAGAAAACATCCCCCAACCACCATTAAGCCATGGCAAATGTGTAGACATCAACTGTCACTACCAGGGACCAATGTGAGCCTGGGAATTCCATCACACTGCCCACTCATTTATCTATGCACTGACACTACCAGAGAGTGGACAGAGATGGTGTGGACTAGGTGACTGCATTTTAGATAATTTCTTTTATTTTATTCCTTTTTTTTTCAGGAGGAGGGGCTTTGTTTCTTAAATACTGTAGTATATGAATGAAAAAAATTCTGGAGTTCTAATTAAAAAGAAATGACTACATGGAGGTATAATTCAAATACAAAAATATTCACCCTTTTGAAGTGTATACTTCAGTAAGTTTAGCATATTCAAACAACTTTGACCACTATCTAATTTAAGAATATTGTCATCACTCCAAAGAGAAAACCTGTTAGTAGTCACTGCCCATTTACCCCTTCCACCAGCCATGGGAAGAACACTAGTCTACTTCCTTCCTCAATAGATTTGTCAGTCCTTAACATTTCACACAAGTGGAATTATCCATTCTGTGGCCTTTTGTGAATAGCTTCTTCTACCAAGTATGTTTCCCGGGTTCACCCATACTGTTTGTATCAGTACTTCACTTAAATTTATTGCTTACAAATACTCCACTTGTATGGGTAGACCACATTTTATTTATCCATTTATTAGTTGATGGGCCTTTGGGTGGTTTCTATTTTTGACTATTATGAAAACTGTTATGAACTTTCATGTGCAGGATTTTCAACTTTCTTAACTACATGCCTAGGAGGGGAATTACTGATTTGCATATTAACTCTGGGTTTAACATTTTGAAGAACTGAATAACTGTCTTCCAAAATGGTCACAAAATTTTACAATCAGACCAGCAATGTATGGGGTTCCAGTTTCTCCACATCCTTACCATTGTTTGCCTTTTTGATTCTAGCCATTCCAGGGGAAGTAAAGTGATTATCTCAGGATTTTAATTTGTGTTTCCCTAATGACTAATAATACTGACTACTTTTCATGAGCTTTTTGGCCATCTGTGTATTTTTTTTTCTTTTGGAAATGTGTAATCAGGCCTTTTGCTCACTTTTCCATTGAATTACTTACCTTTATACTGTTGAGCTATAAGAGTTCTTTATATACTCTAAATAGACTGTCTTCAGAATATGAATTGCAAAATTTTCTCGCATTATGTGGTTTGTCTTTTCATTTTCTTTTTGGTGTCCAATGAAGTACACTTTTTTTTTTAATTTTTAGACTGTCCAGTCTATCTATTTTTCTTTTTGTCATGTGTGCTTTTGGTGTCATAGCTGGGAGATGACCACTTGATCTAAGGCCATCAGAGTTTTCTCCCTTCTAAGTGTTTCACAGTTTTATCAATTATATTTTAGATCTTTGATTCATTTTGAATTAATTTCTGTGTATGGTGTGAGGTAAGGGTCCAGATTTATTCTTCTGCATGTGGATAACTTGTGGTCCCAGCAATATTTGGTGAAAAGAATACTCTCTCACCATTGAAGTGTCTTGGCTCCCTTGTCAAAATCAATTGACCATAAACCTAAGGGTTTATTTCTGGACTCTCAATTCTCTGTATGCTTAAACTTATTAGCCTTACCACACTGTTTCTATGGCTTTGAAGTAAGTTTCAAAACTGAGAAGTGGCAGGCAAGGTCAAAGGCAAGGCTCAGGTGCTGAAGACATCTGCCTACCCACCTGCCTGTCTAGTGATCTGCATCTGAAACTGTGGCACCCACCTTTAGGTGTCCTGGGTACAGCGTGTGGGTTCATATTCAAGACAGACCTGCGCTCACCCCACCTAGTCTCAGCCCTTGTTAATGAAGACATGAGTGGAAGGTGACAGGGTTCTCCCCCAGCCTCATACTGTCATACAAGCTATCACCAAGCATTTCATTCATCACACACAACTCCAAGTCACTGCCATTTAATTTAACCAAAAAGTCAGCATCAAGATGATGGAGAAAATCAAAACTACTGCTCAAAAGCCCTGAAGCCAAGAGACAGCAAAGTTTTAGTGAAAGGGCTCACTTTTCTGCCTATTTTTTGAATTGATAAAGTTTTTTCTTACAATACATTTTTTTGGCATAATAATTTTTTTGTGTGTAATAAAAATAATTTTGTGTAATAAAAATCTTGGTAACACAAAACTTTATCACTTTTATTTTCTTGGAGTTTAAGAGACAGATTCTGCAAACACACACTCAGTTTCTCCCCGGAATAGCTGCATTCTTTTATTTGGTGATTCAATCCATTTTTAATTCAAATAGTCACTGCATAACCTAGGCAACAATATTAAGCATTTTACAAGCAAAGTATTTAACTGATTTTCCTCTCAGTTGCCGGTGAGTACAATAAGCAAACTGGTTAAAGGATATACTTCTGTACATAAAAATATCCATGTATTTATACAAGTATATGGAACTGAGTTTAAAGATAATCTAACCAGAATGTCACAATAAATAGCACGTGTTCCTACAGGACAGCAAATTGCTCTGTCAGGAAGCTGTCACGTCTCTTTTTTCTAGGTGCTTTAAGATCTTCTGAGCTAGGCTCACGTTTCCCAAAATCAGGGTTAGGGATTATTAATGCCTGGATTTGGACACCTGTTCCCATGTGCTGCTTCTTACTGGCGCCTCCAATGATCCCAGTGAATGACAGGCTAATTTATTTATTTTCAAACAGTCTTGGCAACTTACCAAATTCTATCCATTCCCTGCTCCAGTATTTTAAAACGCAAATTAATCTAAGCTCTAGCACCATACAAGAATGAAATACATGTATTTTTTTTTGTCAGAGCAACAATATTTTATATCATCTTTGTCCCTCTGGCCATAACAATTCTGTTTAGAAAAATTTACCAAGCTAAAAATAGTTGATCTAGATTGTCATAAAAAAAAAGAATATTAAATGCCTTTGGTAAAAATATATATATTTAACAAGATTAGAAAAGCAAACAGTTATAATGTCAAAAGGAGAATATAAAAATGTACACAACAAAACAAATAAACCGACTTATAAAGTGAAAATAAGGCCACTCTTCTGAAAGCTGTCTCTTCCTGGCCATGAATGTAGTTCTCTGCTTCTAAGTGGTAGAAACTGTAATAAGAAATGTGGAGACTCTAGTCTTTCTTATCAGCTTAATTCATGGCAACAGAGTTCCTTTTTAAAACCCACACTGGCGGGACATAGAACACTCTGGCTTATATATGTGAATAGAAGAAGAAAATCCCAGATTTCCATCGTTTTAGGCCCAGAGCTCAGAATTGGAGAGTTAAGTGAGGTGACAGCATCAGGTGCTCAGGGCCACACATTTCTCCTGGGCTGACGTGAACACCAGCCGCCTGGAGACCAGGGAGCACATGGGGATGGGCCACTGGCCAGCGGCCGACAGCCCTGCACCCTTTTCCACGCCTGGACCACTCCTCCCAGCATCCGAGCATCCCCTGCAAAGAGCGGGTGCCAGAGCTCTGACACCACAGGCTGCCTCCTCCCTTGAATCGCCTGTAGGCCCCGCAGATGGGAGGGCCCTGGAGAAGCACCAGGTGGGGGGCTGGAGGCCGGTGCAGGCCCTGTCCCCCGAGGCAGCCCCAGTCCGTGCTGGCGGGGCTGTGGGGCCGTTATCCTCCCGCATTCCCTCGGCACATGCAGTCACAATCCTCGTGGTGCTCCAGGGCCACATCGGTGAGGGACTTGTGCAAACCCCAGACACCCGTCTTTGGTCTCAGCTGAAGGACCTGAAAGGGAACAAGGCCACCACCTTAAAGTCAACCCACACCTGAGACGACTGATCCCAGGGATGAAGACGATCTCCTGGCACAGAACCTCGGGGCCCCAGCAGCCACTCAGCACATCTTAATTTTTCCCTAGAGCATTGGGAACACGTTCCCCCACCCCTCAAGGAATTCATAAATGCTCGCCATCATTTCTTGAAAAAGAAGACCCTGTAACACCAATCATTTGGAAGGAGGCTGCTAGGAGTCACCAACAGACCTTTCGTCCAAAGACCCACCAGCCCTCTTTACTTTCCACATCTGATCACACTAGGGAGAATGCCACCCTGGTTAGGGAGTCTGGAACCACTGCCGCACCCTTCACACAATTCATTTCCCCATTTGTTGGTTTCTTTCACTCATTCATTTCTTCACACTTGGAACAGATACCCATCCTTGCAGCAACGCACCGACTCCCGCGCTGCTGTAGGAGGAAACATGACCCCTCCGCAGCTGAGTCTGCTCAATTAGGCAGCTCATTAATTTTCTTGGCCACCATCCAAGTCCACTATGAACTCGATGAGACGGATTAGATGTACTTCACAGACATCAGCCTCCATCACAACTAACACTCGGCAGCTGGGTCCTACCGGGTGGAGATGGCTTGGCATTAATACCAAGCATGCCTCAATTAAAGAAGTTATTTGCACTTTGAATAGCTGAGATATTTCTTTTTTAACAAAAAAGTATAGCAAAATTAACAGTGATACAAAACATTCCCCTTTAATGCTGAGACAAAAGGACGGAGCTGTGGATTATCTGACGTATTTGATAAGAACTACCTACTACTCAATGTGCATTGCCTAGAAATGATGTGTGTTTGCATTATGGACAAAGCCCAGAGTGCAGAATGATATGAGACTGTCTAGCTTCTCTGCTCTCTGGGTCTGACACACATAACTTCTTGGAGCCACTTCTGAAAGATACCATTCCTAGAAATATTCATTAATCCAAAAAGGTGCCTAGTTTAGGGGGGAGGGTGTAGTTCAGATGTAGAGCACGTGCTTAGCATGCATGAGGTCCTGGGTTCAATCCCTAGCACCTCCATTAAAAAGATAATAATAAATAAACAAACCTAATTACCTCCCCCAAAGACCCTAGAAACAAAAACAAAAACCCCCAAAGAGTGCAAGTCAGATTTTCTGACTATTCTACTTGAAGATTTAAAAAAGAAGAACAGAGAACAGGTCCCTCATTTGAAGGATGTGGTCATATTAAAGGTTAATTAGCTAACATTTTTTGAATGCTTACTGGGTGCCAGGCTCTATAATAATGTTTTTACATGATTTGACTCCAAGGAATTCCATGAAGTAATTTACAATTATTACCCCTATTTTACACATGAGTGAACAGCTCAGGGAACACAAGCATCTGTATTTCTGCCAAAGAAGAATTATTTGAGTTTGAGTGACAGATACTAACTTCATGAAGACTCAGAACATGACTAGTCATACTCTATTTATTTAGTAACTTTCTTTCTAAAGGGATAAAGTGCAAAATCTTGTAAAACTATGAGACATAGTTAACTTTTTAAAAACTGAAGTATAGTTGATTTACAATGTCATGTGACTTTCCGGTGCACAGCAGGAAAACATCACAGCAGTAATATCCTTGCTATATTTTATGAGACTTTTAAGTTTGTACACTTATTTTTGGGGGGCTCACAGTGGTTGAACAAAACCCAATGAAAATGCCAAAGGAAACCAAAAGAGGGAATAATTCAGTCACATCCCTGGTGACACAGTGACTATGATTCATCTTAGTGTGTCAGGAACCTGGTGTAACAGAGCAAGATGAGAGAGAGAGAGAAATTCCACCTTCCAAGCCATGTCATTGCTTGTGCCTTCTCCATGAAGTGGAATGATCTTTAAACTGAAAATTGGGAGAATGATCATCAAAAAGAATCAGAGCCCAAGATGTGCTTCACTTTAAATGAGTTAAATCTCTAGATCCCGATTAATGGTACTCAATGACTTCATGATTTTAGAACTATTTTAAGTTATGTTTTTTTAAAGTTGCCATTTACTTAGGAGTACTAGGAGACTTGGAACTGCCTTCCAAAATCTAAGACTGAGAAAAATTTAGGCCTCGGAAATTATGACTTCCACCAAGCAAATAATCCTTTTTTTCCTAGGGTAATTTGATGGTTAATAAAAAGACCACCACAGAAAAATGTGTAATTCCCACAGAGCAATAGAACAAAGTAAGACACAACTGTTACTGGAGATATCTGAGAAGCGTGGAGAAGGTAACATGTAGTTTAGAGATATTGGTGGGAAACTTGAGCTACACATTCATATGATTAAATACACATCCAGACTCGTACATGTGCACACACAGATGACATGTGTGTGATCAACCCCACTCAAAGGCAGGAGAAAGGTGAATTATTGTCATTCTGGAAGAAGGCCAGCGAGTCTACACATTGCCCATGGTCTTTCCCTGCACATGAATTTTATCTGAGACTTTAAAAACAGATTGCTCATGCTCTGCAGTGACTTTCTGGATAACCCAAAAACTAATGTAATTTGCAAAGAAATTTACAAGTCTAGGCTGGAGGAGGAAATGCCTGATCTGAGGACTGAGTCTGCTGACACCAGAAGTATGATCTCAACTGATGAGCTTATTTCAAAAAGCTAGTATGACTACTCTGGGTTTTATAGTTCTTAGAAAGGTGGTGCATAAACTCAAGACTTGTTGGCTCAAATCAGGTCCCCAAATACACTTCGTTTAGTAAGTACCTGCTTCAGAGAGCTCAAAATGGAATGACTTCAGGTGGGAAAGGAGCCCTCACAACAGATCCTTGTGTATCACGCCAGTCAGCTCTGCTATCTGCCTACCCTTAAAGGCATTTTACTTCAGCATGCCTTAAAACTACCGCAGGGAGGGTCTTCTCCTGACTAGACTCCCAGTTCACAGCACAGCAACAAAGCCATTATCAGGGCAGAGCCAGCGGGAGCTCCAGTGAGCTCCTGCAACAGGCATGGGGGCTGACCCGGCACAGGGATTTTCTGAAGCTTGCGCTGCAGGAATGAAAGTGGAACACGAGTGACGGCAGCCTGCAGCCCTGTTTTTAGTCAGAGACTGCCAGCTTTGGACGTCCTCTGCTAAATCTCACCATCTAGTAACTGTCACAGAATAACACCTCTAGGGAAAACCTGGGAGACTCTCACAGTTCACCCTCGCTTGACTAAGGTTAAGTGTCCTGCATCTGTTCCCAACAAGGTGATGGTCGATCTGGGATCAGGAACCTGAAGCGTTTGATTTCCCACTTAATCAACTGTCCACACAGTAATGTGAAGGGCATTTCTGACCCCGTGTGTGTTCAGATCACCCAACAGATGGGGTTTCTTTGATGTCTGCATGCTCAGGGGGAAAAAGTCACTTAATTTATGAAGGAGATATTTATTTATATTCTTCTTTTAGTTAGTAGGAAAAAAATAGCTAATGAAGCCATACTGAAATGATGTCAGAAGGCAGATTTTGGCATGGTGTAGTAAAAATTAGTTTGTCAAGAACGTTTTGTAAAAATTAAAGTTGGCCCATCAAGAGGGATTGCTTCCTGACAGATGAAAGCTATGTGAAGCTGGGGGAGAGAGGGCGGGGTGTCATTAGGGACAATGAAAATCTGAATGTACAAATTCTAAGGTTCCCAAGACTCTGAGAAACAATATCTACTCACATTTAGTTTTACATTTTCCTTAATTCCATAGAATAGAGACAGAAGGATGAAGAATATTTGAAAGAATGAACATATTATTGGGGGCAGCGTGAAAAACAGGATGATATAAATTGTGAATAATAGGACCTATAATTATGAGTATGTCTCTTAGGGTTCATGTGCCCACAATGCTCCAAATGGAAACATAAATGACAAAGATCTCTTTTCTCCAAAACAGACGATCATTTACCTCCTCAAGTTTCTGTTGAGAATATTATC
The DNA here is from genome assembly GCF_048564905.1 of Vicugna pacos. NCBI lineage: Eukaryota > Metazoa > Chordata > Mammalia > Artiodactyla > Camelidae > Vicugna > Vicugna pacos. The sequence goes on from NW_027328741.1 coordinate 30,153,406, forward strand.
CCTTCCTATTTCTTTTTTGTACAAGAGATAAAACTCAGAGAAGAAAAAAAGCAGGTTTCTTCTGTATGGCATAGGGAACTATATTCAATATCTTGTAATAACCTTTAAAGGAAAAGAATATGAAAACAAATATATGCATATATATGCATGAATGGGACAGTGTGCTGTACACCAGAAATTGACACATTGTAATGGACTGTACTTCAATAAATAAATAAAGACCTGAAACCACTTAAAAATAAGTAAAAAACAAAAAAAAACCCCAAAAACCCCAACAACTCCACTGATCATCCATGATGAACTCTTAGAGGATAAGTTTTCTTAATCCTTGCTGTCTAGGTTTCTGATTTCAAGGTCCTAATTAAAAGCAAAAATAAGATAAAAACATGAACTGTTTTATAAGCCTTGTTTTTGTTTTGTTTTCACGAACGAGGCATCTCCTTCGCAACAAGAACCCAGTTCAGATACACTGTTCTGTTACTGTTTCGGACACACCCCCTCGCTCCCCAGAGCCGCGGCAGGAAGGGCACGCCTACCTCATGGTACTTCTTGGTGACTTTGCTGGGGACGCACTGACACTCGCTGCAGGTTTGCAGGCAGCAGGCGCAGTTCCTGCCGCAGCGCTTGACCAGCAGGCAGCCCGGCCAGATGGTGTCCGCCCTCTTCAGCTCCTCCCTGACGGACACCGAGAAGTTTCTAGGCTTGCAGCTGTACAGCCTCGCCTCCTCCTTCAGGAGGTTCAGATCCACCGCTGCGGGGCACACGGGGGGCAAGCAAGACAGGCGTTCACGCGCTGAGCCATGTGAACCTCCGCAGACTCCCTGTCCGCATTCGTGCTGAAGTCTAGCTATTTCACCAACAGCCACCGCAGCAGCATCCTCATCACCTTCACCGGGTCTGAGCGTGAAGCTGCGGGAAGCCTGGCCTCTACGCGGTGGTAAAGCAAGCTTCCTACGACTCAGGGGCCAGTGAAGAGTTGGCACTGTGCAGGGGTAAGAACACAGCACCCAGAGTCCGGAGCTACAGGCAGGAGACTGCAGAGAGAAAAAGGAGGGCTACACGCGTAACCTTCGTGGAAAAGTGAGCAAGGGGAGCACTGGAGGAAGCCCGGAAAGTCCAGCGACGAACGCTTCGATGAAAAGGCTAGTGCAGTTTTTGAAGGATGACAAAGCTCACGCAATTCATGAAGAATGACTTACCAAACTGGCTAAGAGAAATTTCTACAATCTTTCTGGCAATAAGAATCATAGAGTGCGAAGAGAAATGAGAAGGAATGAATTTCTGAAGGCAGCTGAGTGGACCAGGAGTGAAAAACAGGATACATTACAAAGGGCAGAAGCATTGGTGTATTGAGTAATTTACGGGACTTTGAAATTTAGTGTAACTAGACTCCTTCAGATTTCTCTTCTTCTAAGGGATGAAAGAATATCTAACTTAGAACCATTGTTATTCTTTTAGCAAGTTGGTTAACTATGTTGTGCCTTATTCTTTAAAAGAGTATCTATTTGTGAAGACCAAACAGAATTACCTTTCATTAGATTGTTACAGTAAGTTCTCAAAGAGCCACTCTTTTTAACTACAAAATGACACTGAATAATACTTCATTTTTAATATGAACTTATATGTAACATGAAGTTGTTGATAATTATTAGGATAAGCATCTCTAATTTAATTTTAATTTCTGCTTTACAGCTTTGCCCTCTTCCCCTAGAAACATTCAAGAAAAGCAATTCTGATAAAATTGAAGTTCTGAATAACAGACAATTCATCAAAGCTCTTCTTTCCTCAAACTAGAGCTTTTGTTAAAATTTAGGAACACTATCTAAAATAAAATAAATCTGGCTAAAAACCTTTTTACTAATATTGGGAACATTACAAATAATAGGTTCTGGCTAAAGAGAGCTTCAGATAATAATAATCACTCTGTAACCCAGTTTTAAAAATTGTGCCAACATGTTTTTAAATACTTTTAAAATGACAAGGTAATTAAAAATCAAATGCTTATTTTCTTAGCTATGTTATATTTGTATTATGTGGTCAAGTTTTTCTAAAATGTCAAAGGAAGCCAATATAATAAGTATTTTCAAAAAATATGTTAATAGATTATGCATGTGCAACTGTAAATTAAAAGCGACTATAAACTATACGGTTTACTATATGGTTGACTAAAACCTTGGTCAGGTAGAGGGAAACACCAAAGAAATGTTAATTCAATTGGCTCATTTCAACAACTTATTCAGCTAAAAATTATTTTCTCCACTGCAAAAGAAAAATCACTGTTTTATCTGAACAGCTAAAGATTTCCTTTTTATCTGAAAACTGGTCCTGTGAAAGGACAGCTTTTCAATTTTTAAGAGGAAATGAGTTTATTCTTTTTGAGTGTCATAAAAGGCCAGCTTATCCCTAATAAAATTAATGAGATAATTAGGTTAAATGATGTCACACATTTTACCTGATTTCATTCTGCTGAACTAACGGTCTGTGTGCACATTACTCTTCCACCGCCGAACGGCAGATGAGCGTCTTTAACTCTTTTCTCTGGAAATTAGTACTGAGGCCAGGGGAGAGCAAGCCTAAAGCAGGCACACATCTACCAAAGCTGGCTGCCAACATTTTTAATGCTTATTGAAGATTTATGTTTCTTTAGGCTGTGAATGAAGCTCTTAACTTGCAAAAGCTATTCATCTACCTCAAAGAGTTTGAAGCAGACTATTTCATGAAACTAGAAAATGAGACTGTGTATGTTCCCTTTCAAATGTTTACTTAACCACAATAAAAGGTTAGATAGATTTCCCAAGGGAACGAAGTTAGGGTACCTGCTACAATGTGAAAATTTAAACATGCTTTCAACCTCACTTATACTCATTTATCATGTTTGACACAAAAGTCAAAAGCCCTTTTTAAAGTACTAGTTAAGCTTGGCTTAGAAAATATGGTGTTTTTCTTTTTTTAGGCAGGAGTAAGGTATGAATGAAAACCCTGAACCAAAGGAAGGCAAGGCAAATAAAGGAACAGAAAAAACATTAGTGCAGTTCACCCTGGGCTGAGAATGCAAGGAAGGATCTTCAGTCTGGCATATCTCATTTGAAATTCTGGTTTCCTGCTTTCAGGGCTTCAAACTCATCTAAGCCTCATTAAAGTTATGTCATGTGACTACAACTTGGTGTCATAAATTCTCCAAACGAGCAGAATGTCTAGGCAGCAAAGAGACAGAGAGAAAGAGGGATCATGTACCAACACATACATTTAAAAATAACTAAAATATTTTGAAGTTTCTTTCTGCAAAATATTTGTAAAGTAAAACTTAGCCTTCAGAACTTTTATTTCCTTTCCATAACTGTTCCCTAAGACAGTACATGCATTAGCCTGTCTTTCTGAAGAAGGAAGATTTGCAGCCTGTCATCAATGAAGACTTATGCTTCTAATGTGTATTTTCTTGTTCAGATGCAGAAGTATTGCAGGTTTTACTAAAAAGGATAATACTCATTGAAAAAAATTTATGATCACATTTTACTTTGTTCGTGTTCATTCTCTTAAGATAGTCAGTTCAAAGGTATTCTATTACTATAATGCAATCTGAGGGTGGTCCTTCTATGATGAATGTGGTAACACTGTGATATGTTTATTCTGTGGAAAATCTATTTCAGTGTTTAATTAGAAGCTTTTAAACGTTTTACTCCTGGTTCCTTTGTAGAAAGACTCTTGGGAGGGGAGTTGGTTTTGTCTACATAGATGTTATCTCACACCTGTGTTTTAGTTTATGTAAAGTTCTAAAAATTTACACTGCTTTTCTCACACTTACTGCATGCTTAAAAATGTTAATAGCTTTGGCAAACTGCAAAGGGCTTCAATTTGGAAAGTGTTCAACAAATATTTGAAAGATCTGATGAGGTGGGTGCTGGACCTTTTAAATAAAACATGCTAGCCACTGGCCAAACCCTCACTGAGCACCCAGAGCAGAGAGAGATACAGGCAAAAGAGGCATGGCCTGAGGGGAGATTAGCAGGCTTGAATCCCTAGATCAGCTGTCAAAAAACTAGATCAGAGCTCAGAAGCCTGTTCACTCCCTCTGCTTCTTACAGATCTGCATGAAAATCTACTTCAAATTTGCTCACAAAAGCTCTATTCATGGTGTTTCAGCTAGCCTTGCAGGTCTGCATTTTTTCCCCTGTTCCTGAGTGGGAGTGGAGGGAAGTGTTGTTCGTAAGTTATTCATCAAGATCAAATCTTATAAATATGTAACAGCTTTCAGCATCTGGACAAGATTCAGCTGCCTATGGACTTGAACCGTGATTCCAAATATCGCTGAGGGAAACAGCCAAATACCGTGGCTGGGCAAGTCGGAACAGGACCCACGGAGCTGAAAGTTCCTGGGGCAGAAAGGCTGCACCTCTAAGCAGGAAAGGGCAAGAATTCGGTTTCCTTTTAAAGAAGAACACGCCTGATGCAGTCTGCCCTTGTGAGTTGCTGAAATTAACACTGCTCTTTCTACAGCCACTCTTCAGACTGTCGGTCCCTTCTTTAAAGTGACCCTGGGTAGATTTCAATGTGTCTGACAGACTGAAGCAGATTTTTGCCTTCTAATTACCCAGTTAACATTTTCATCTGTGTCTGACCGGGATGCTTTCCAGTTCCAATGGTACTGGGAAGATAAGCCAGCCTTTGAGCAAACTCGGCTGGCATTATTTCCAGTAAATTGACCATGTGGAATTAAGTTTAATTATCAATGCTTTCACTGTTGAAGGGAGATGAGCTCAAACAGTCAGAAGTGATCATTTCGGAAGCATCTTCATGCAGGGAGCAATTACCACCATGTGGGCTCCTCCAGCCCATTATTTTCTTACAGTGCTCCCTAATCTTGGAAACTACTAGTTCTAGTTTATAACAAGCCACTGTTATTTTTCACATTATTCTGAAAAGTTTCTAGGCTTAGGAAATGGAAATTGATATAATCCTATCTCACAGGGACATGTGGACAATGATTTTTATTGAATTTTCCACTTTTCTAGCCCCAAACTTGGGTTAGCAGCTACAATAATCTCCCTTGAGTCTCCAAGTCCATTTACTTCCCTATATTAAATTTGAAGATGCAATGATTCTGGTGAAATGTAACAGAAGACTTCATCAAAATATTTTTGCATGAAAGAAATGAGAATTCTCAGCAAAAGCATCTCTTTAAATCTTCCAAGCCCTTCTGTAGGTTTTCTTATTTCACAGGTAAAGAGTCTCACGTGTTATGACAATGGATTGTTTAAATATCTCACGGGAGAATTTCAAACTCGACTCATCCAAAGTTGGGGCAGAAGAATCTGAAACATTAGCTGTGGAGAAAATTAAATGGGGTTCTAACCTGAAGAGGGTGCTTAACTCTGGACTTCCTTCCAAAAGCAAAAGCTTTGCCCAGCAGTCGCCACGTTGGCCTGTACAGGTCTTCCAAGTCCAACTGCCATCTGTCTGGTTCAAGATACCGAATCAGGTCTTCTAAGGTACTGAAGGCAGTGACCGCATTATTAAGGAGGTCCAGGGGCAGGGCCATGGTGGGCAACATTGAAGGACTCACGGTTTCTGTGAACTGCTGAAAGGAAAACGGACCTATGTCAACTGTTTTAAAAGGGACAATGGGCTCCTTCCAGGCTCATGTGTGAAGTTAAGTAGGTGGCTGAAGACCAGGCTGAAAACCCCCGGAGGTGAAATTATGTTCAGCCCCAGTGAGCAGCCATTCCTTCACAAAGACTTCATGGAGATGAACTTGGACAGGGTCTCTGTGGGAAAAGATTTTCAACGGGAAAGACGTTCACTTTCCTCACCACAAGCCATGGTGGGTGTGGGTCTCTGGTGTTTGAACAATAAAGAATACATCTCAGTGGTTCAGGTAGGGACTTATACAATGGAAGCCCGTATAGAGTCTACCCAATATTTTTTGTTTCCACTTTTCACTTTCCTCATTCTGGAAAATAACCTGGTTGTTACACAAATGAGTGTCAGTTGAATTAAAAATTTATTATAAAGCAATTAACCTGTAAAGAATTACAAGAAAATACAGCTGAGAGCCTATGACACTGGAGAACTTGGCAATCAAGTTAAAAAACACCCAAAACATAAGAGATAACTTTAATAAATTTGCCTAAATTTTATGCTATACAAGAATCAAAATCCAGATACTGGGAGAACACTTTGGCAAACCATATACCTGTCACAGGATAGACTATGTATTAAAAAAAGACAAATAACAGAAAATGGGCAAATTTCAGGTAAGAAGCTTGAATGGCCACTGGATGTACAAAAACATGCTAAAATTCATTAGTTATCAGAGAAAAGCAACACAGAGATATTTTAAAAAAAGGAGATACCATTTCACTTCCATGAGGTTGGCAAGCACATAAAAGAAAGGACTGCCAAGGATGCAGGTAAATTGAATCTCTCTGCTCTGCCTGCAGAAGTGAGTGTAAGTTGGTACCACTTTGGTGGATGTAACTGATGGACACAGGATGCTAGAGTTGAAGGTGCATCTGTCCCAGGGCCCAGTAATTCACTTTGGACGTTTGTATCCTTTTATTCATACCCTTGGAAATACGTGCATGTGAATATCAAGTCATCACAGTATTGAAAAGGAGAAAAAGTGAAAACCCCCTAAATGTCCAGGTCTAGAGCAATAGACTAAAATACACCATTTGAAACAGCAAGCGCCAAAAGGAGGTGATAATTTCAGGAAATGTTCAATTAGAAACATTAGAAACTGCCTCCCAATTTTTATAGTGGACTGTGGAAGGGGAGTGGGAGATACAAACCAAAATCAAAACAGGACAAAAAAATAAGAAACAAAGGCTCCACTGAGTTTTTTTTTTTAAATTAATTAGTTTATTTGCAGGGAAGGGAGAAAAATCATATTAAATAAAATATTTATGTTGACTATGTTGACTGGTGCTTATCAGAATAGTATTTACAGTAACAAAACATTGATAAAGATCAAAATTTACGATAGTGGAATAGTTAACAATGCTGTACTCTTAAGGTGAAATTACTGTACAGGCATTAAAAATGAGGACTTCTAGGATATTTTCTTTATTAAAATAAACAAATTTCTTCCATACAGCACAGGGAAATATATTCAATTTCTTGTAATAAATTTTAATCAAAAAGAATATGAAAAGGAATATATGTATGTATATGCATGACTGGGACATGTTGCTGCACACCAGAAACTGACACATTGTAACTGACTGTACTTCAAATAAAAACAACAACAAAAGAACAACAAAAACAGAAATGGCCACTAGGTAGTAAATTACAAGAAATCCAAGCCATATAAAACAGAACATTAATATACCATGATTCTTTGACATACATTAATTGAAATAAAACAAAAAATTCAAAAGTGTCAAATATACCAAGAGTATTCATCTCTGGTTTTAATGAGAATGGGTGATTTTAATTTTCTTCCATATACTATCCATGTTTTCAGCATTTTCTGTATAATAAGTCTGGATTCTTTTTGAGGACCAGGTAAAAATGATAACATTTGCTATAATAAAAAAAAGATCCTATTAGGTCCTCCCATTTCTTGGATGTCAGGTAGAGACCGACAACCATGGATGACACAGAGCAGCCTTGAGCTGTTCCTTGCTTCAGTCTGTCCTTACTGCTTTTATTTCGTGCTGCACAACCTTGGGTTAATCTACCTAAAACAAGTTATTGCTGGTCATGTGATGAATTTGGACAAACGCCTAGAGTGATCTCTCATCTGGAGGATAAAATCCAAATTCCTTTCCCTGCACTCGGGATCCTCACTCTCTGACCTCGCTCGCCTTTCCCACCTAATCCTCAGATCATCAAAGACAAGCACGTTGTGTCCCGATCGGTCTAGTCTGTTCACGAGCTGCCGCACAGGTCACATGTGTCTCAGACCTTGTACCTTCCCCCCTGCCCCTGTGGGCAAGACTCTCTCTCCCTCTTGTGAACTACAGAAGAAATCTTTACACTTGCAACAGCCTTTCTTGAAATGCAGTGTATCCCTGAAACCCTTCTCAGTGCCGTCACCATCCCCTACATCTCAGCTGTGTCAAACTGGAAACACCTCTTCTCCTCTCCAGGCTGTCCCAAGGGGAAGAGGCTGGAAAAGCAGAAGCTGGTCTGTCAGTCAGGAAGAAGGACACCTGTCCTCTGGGGCAGACCCTGCCCTTGCTGGGACTCACGCTCTGTGGGCGTGGGGCCCCGCTTTGCCATGGTGGGGAAGCGGGGCAGTTTTATAGAAAAAATAATTGGCAGAAATTAATGCTGCAGTCTTGGGTCAACACTGATTTTATCGTTATTTAAATTTTTTTAATTTAAATTTATTATTTATTAATTTTTTTTTACAATGTTGTGTCAATTCCTGGTTTCAGTCATCCATGTACATACATATATTTGTTTTCCTATTCTTTTTCATTCTAGGTTACTACAAGATGTTAAATATAGTTTCCTGTGCTCTACAGTATAAACTTGTTATGTATCTTGTATATAGTCATTAGCATCTGCACATCTCAGTCTCTCAACTTACCCTGTCCCACCCCATTCCACCCTGGTAACCATAAGTTTGTTCTCTATGTCTGTGAGTCTGTTTCCATTTTATAAATGAGTTCATTTGTGTCTTTTTTTAAGTTTCACATATGAGTGATATCATATGGTATTTTTCTTTCTCTTTCTGGTTTACTTCACTTAGAATGGCATTCTCCAGGTCTATCCATGTTGCAGCAAATGGCATGGTTTTATTCTTTTTTATGGCAGAGTAGTATTCTGCTGTATAAATGTACCACAACTTCTTTCTTATTTTAAATCTGTATTTTCAAAAATGTTAAGGTTCTGGCTAAAATCTTAGCACTAAGCTATTTCCAATTATTCTCTCCAACCTGTAAGAGTAGAAACCAAACTGAGTATATTTGTCTTCACTCCTAGTAATTTTCTCATTGTCCAAGAAATGCAAAACTGCTTTGATAGGGAGTGCTATTATGATTGATAACTACAATATAGCTGTAAATAAGCAATTATCTAATAAAAGTTTTCATGATGAATTTAACCATTCTGGTTAATATTGATTCCACTTATAATCTGAAAAAGTTACTGCAATTTCTTTTGCAGATTTTTAAAGTATAAGCCAAAATGTATATGTTTATATAAAGGGAGAATTAAGGCTCAGAGATGCTCAAACAATAACTGAGTTACTTCTCACGACTATGATGATACAAAATAAAGGGAATGTGTTGATTTGCATGAAGGGAGTAAACAGCACACAAAGCCAATACAAAATGTGTATATTCAGTTATATAGTGATTAACTGAATCACTTTGCTGGACACCTGAAACTAACACTGTTAATCAATTACATTTCAAAAAAAAAATTTTTAAGTATATATTGTTCATTGAGGCATCAGAGTGCAGATGTGTATTTCAGACATGATATAACATTGTTATTAAAGGTATGGATTTGGCTTATCTGCTTCCACATCTGCTGGAAAGGTACATAGCATTCCTTCAGAAGCAATGAAATGTTCCAACTGAAGGCAGTATTGGGGAGAGAAGGTTGAAACAAGTTCTACAAAAGGAAGCAAAACAAAATTAAGTCAGTGATGTGGGACAAAAAGAATATGCACATCTTGGGTTCAGTGAAGTATCAGACATCAATCCCCTCCAATGACAAAGGCTGGAAAAAAATAACTCAGCAAATGCTACTGCAGGCATATACTAGTTGCTGCCATTAACCTCGATGCTTTTAAATATTTAAATTAAAATAAGATACAGTTTTAAGAAGATCACCACACACCCACACATTTCAAGCACACCCAGCAGTCCCCACCCAAAAAAGCAGGAGCGGAGAATAAACTCACTTCCCCTGGATTCAAAGATTCAACCTTGGGACAGAACAGAGAAAGACAGTCCTTTTATTTTTTAAGGGTTTTCTTGTGACTGTCACCCCACCCACTTGTTCAAGGAACAATCGAGTTGTTCACTTGTGAAGTTCTGCTTTTTGAAGCTGTGTACAGGGATTTTCAGAGAAAAAGAGGAGCAATGGAACAAAAAATAAAAAGAAGTTGGAGGAGAAAAACACCGTTTACTATTTTATGTTTTAATTTTTCCTCTAACCAAAGCCTCCCTGCCCTCCTTTACTTACTGTCTAGAAAATTCCAACAATGTCTTAGCTGTATAAAAACGCTGACGATTGGGCCAAGTGCCTCCAAGTGAAAACTGGATTTGTACATCCCCCACCCCGTATCTCAGTTGCCATGAAAACTGATGTGCATTCTGAAGTGATAGATTGCTCTGGGGCTACTGAGTGAGTGACCGTGGTCAGCGATGGAAGGCAGAGTCTAGGTTCTATAACATACATCACTAACTTAATCCATGCCCCTGCTTAGTAAGCCAGAAGGAAGCTTTTCTGCTCTGATGTGCAGGGTGGCAGCAAGCCCCTGGGTGGATGACGCGTGCAGGCACAGCACTTTGGGAGGACAGACGGTGGAAGACCAGAAGAGAGATCTGAAACCTTGATGCAGCTGAGCTGTCCTGCCCAAGCACGCATTTCTAAACCGTCAGGGGCACGTGGCCATGATCCTACACATGGTGAGGCCATGTCAGTTCCTTGGGGAGAGTCACCCTGAGTGGCAGCTCGATATGAAAGAAGCCCCTGGTCGGGAGTCGGGGAGGCTGCAGGGACCCAGAAACTGCGGCACCAGGAGAGGGACCTGAGCCAATCCGGAAGCCCCATCAGCCTCCATTTCCTCCTCTGTAAAGCATGGCTGCTAAACTCAGTCACCTTTAAGTTCCTCTTCAGCTTTTAAATTTAAGAATTCTAGGTAATCGCCAGATACAAGAGGGTCTGTTTTCTCCACTTCCTTGCCACCACCTGCCATCTCTTGTCTTGATGAAGAAGACATTCTAACATGTGTGAGGTGGTATCTCAGGGTGGTTTTGCTTGGCAGCTCACTTGTTATCAGTGACGTTTAGCATCTTTTCCTGGACCTGTTGGCCATCTGTACATCTTCCTTGGATAAATGTTTCCTAAGTTCCTCTGCCCATTTTACAATCAGATTTTTGTTTTGTTCTGTTTTACTGGTTATTGAATTGTGTGGCTTTTTTGTGCATTTTGGGTAACAACTCCTAATCCGGTGTTTGGTGTGCATGTGTTCTGTTCCATTCCACAAGTCGCCTTTTCAGTTTTGCTGATTGTGTCTTCTGATGTGCGGAAGCTGCTCAGTTTGATGAAGTACTACCAGTTTGATTTTTGCTTTTCTTGCTGTGCTTTTGGTGTCATTTCCCCGAAATCCTGTGCATCATTGGCGGGAATGTAAATCTGTTGAGCCACTATGGAAAACAGTATGGAAGTTCAGCAAAAAAAAAATTACAAACAGAGCTACCATATGATCCGGCAACCAGCAAATCCCACTGCTGGGTTTGTAAGAAGAGGAAATTTGCAAGCAGAGGTCCTTGTAAGAGGGAAATTTGGGCACAGAGATGCACAGAGGTAAGTCCCCATGAAGACTTGGGGAGAAGGTGACAGTCCCCAGCCAAGCAGAATGCACCTGGAGGAAACCAGTCTTGATCTCGAACTTCTAGCCACCAGAACCACGAGAAAATAAATTTCTGTTGTTTAACCCCTGCATCTGGCGTACTTTCTAATGCCAGCCTTAGCAGGACTAAAACATGCTGTCATGGAATTCTCAACTCAGTATCTATTACAGGAGCAAACAAAGGTTAATGGTATACCACGTCCATTAAATCATTGAACAAATATTTATTAAAAAGTCCATCACGTGGGTACGGCATGCAAAACAGACCAAAATTCTTGCCCTTGGGCAGCTGAACCTTTACAAGACAGGTACTTGCATCACAGGAGAGGTTTTGCCCTCGCCCAAACACAGCCAGATGGAGAAGTTTTACCACAGATCACCTAAGCAACTCAAGATGTATGCAACAAATCCTGCTGAGTGTGACCCATTAAAAGTGACCTTAATCTGAAAGAATAACTGAAACGCCAACATATTTCTGCTTTTCTTAGTGAAAAATAACTGTCAGCCCAGGTGATTGGACCCTGTAATAACCACGTGAATCCCTGTTTACAGCTCAAGACAGCAGCCTACAGGAGGAAGTTCCCCTGCTGACTTCTCCCGTGTTCATTAAAAAAAAAAGCAGTCTCTCAGCGTGTTTGTACTTGATCGTGGCCACCTTAAATATGTTACGTGTGGATTATTGTCTCTGCGTAGAAAAAGGAAAGCCTACTTCCTATTTGGGGAAATGCTCTCAGAACTGCCTGCCTTTTCACAATAAATCCTTATCTCTAAAAACACCGAGCTTATCTTTTTGTTGGCATTTCTGTGTTGAGGGCAATCTTAAAAATACAGCCTTTACAATGAACCTTACCTGGGCAAACACACTCACATACACAAATGTTTACCCTGAGTAGCATTGTCTGTCACCAAATTTTTAGGGCTTATGAATATTGATGCTGCTTCTTCCTTTCTTGTTTTTTTTTAATGTTTTAAATTAAAAAAATTTTTTTAATTTTATTTTTTTAAATGTTGGGGGAGGGGGAAGTAATTAGGTTAATTTATTTATATGTATTTTTTCTTCTTTTAAATTAAAATTTAATTGAAGTGTAGTCGATTGACAATGTTAGTTTCAGGTGTACAGCAAAGTGATTCAGTTATACATACACACACATATATATGTTTTTCTGAGACACTGGGGATTGAAGCCAGGACCTCACACTGCAACCACAAAGCTATACACCCTCTCCCTAAAGCTGCTTCCTTTTTTTTTTTAATGTTTTAATTTATTTTATTTAAAAAAAACTGTATTATTTTATTTAAAAAAAACAAAATTGTAGAACAGATAAACAAGATTACACTGTATAGCACAGGGAAATATACACAAAATGTTATGATAAAACACAGAGAAAAAAATGTGACAATGAGTGTGTATATGTCCATGTATGACTGAAAAATTGTACTGAACACTGGAATTTGACACAACACTGTAAAATGATTATGAATCAATAAAAATGTAAAAAAATAAAAAATAAAAATAAAAAAATAAAAAAAAACTAGGGGGTGATTAGGTTTATTTTTATATATGTATTTTATTTATTTAACAGAGGTGCTGGGATTGGACCCAGGACCTTGTGTATGCTAAGCATATGCTATACCACTGAGCTGTACCCTCCCCCCAAAGCTTCCTCTTTTTTCTTTTGATGTTTTAATTTTTTAATTTTATTTTTTAAAATTTTGGGAGGAGGGGTAAATAGGTTTATTTATTTTTATTTATTTATTTTAATGGAGGCACTGGGGACTGAACCCACGACCTCAAGCATACTAAGCACACGCTCCACCACTGAGCTCCACCCTTCCCCCTGAGGCTGCCTCTCTCTTAGCCAGCTGGACACAGTCCACTTCAGACTGATAAGCAACCTGCCGCCTCATTCATACCTAACAGCAGGGTTAAGTATGCTGATTAGGTTTTATTGTGGTTACTAAAAACAAGACAGCACCACAAGAATAAAGCAGTAACAAACCGAAGAGGAGGAAAAGTCTACCCTGAAAGGGTCTCCCATCTCAGCTCCCTAATGTGAGCTGATATACTGAATGCACGTCTGACTTCTTTAAAGAGGCTGAGCAGCAGACGGGGCACGCAGACACCAATTTCCGCCAGGAAGTGCTGCCGGGAGGCGCTGGAAAGACACCAGCATGCCCTGGAACAGTCGAGTTAAACACACTTCTTGGTCTTCCCCTCTGTTCTTATCTGAAACCATCCAAATAGTCATCTGGGTTACTGTCTGAAATTACTTTTAAGCCAGCAGAGAAGATGGAAAGCTGGCACCCCTACTCAAGGATGCGTTAGAACTGTGAGTGCTGCAGCTTGAGTGTGTTTAAGTGAGAAATCCCAGGGAAGGAGGCAGCTGTGTCACATCGCGTCTCAAGACTGGGAGCATCTTCCTCCCAGTGTGTGGCAACTGAATAAAACCTGGCCTGTCTAAACAGTCCTCTCTGGTGGCGGTCCAGTCTGAGCAGGGCGCGGTGTTTACCCTTCAGCACCGAAAAGCAGGCATCTTATGGCTGGAACCTAGAGCTGACCTCCTAAGGCCACGAGCATCGGGGTTGTGCCTGGGCTCAATTATGGAAAAAGACGTGCCCGCTTTGTGGAAAATGTTGCCCCCCTCCCCCCTAAAATGAATGCTTTGTTATAAGCACAGTCTTACTGAATTAGTGGATGAAACAACCGTGTCTAAAGGCATGAAACTCCAGCACCACCATGATCTGATGACACTTACAGACGACAACACCATTACCTCATCACCTAAAGTCCAAGGTCTGCAGTCACCCCGGTTAAAGCACTTCACCCCGACACCAGCGCCTCAGGGTGGAAGTTCTCGAAGCCAGCACCCTCCCAGGGCCGGCTGGACTGCACGCCGGTGCAACACACAGACATCCCCCTTCCTCGGTAAAACTGTGGATTGGACATCCAAATCTTTACGGAAAACTGGGATTCCAGGGGTCAACTCAACTATCTGGTCCCAAGGGCATCTTCCACGTTGGCATCTGCGGGAAGCCAAAATCAAGGGGTTGTTCCTCCTAAGACTTTGAAAATTATTCCTTTGATTCAAAAAATGTGACAAGCCATGCGAAGCTGAAGCGAGATGTCGCCGCTGCTAGAGTCTGACAACAGAGCCCACCTCATCACACAGAGGGCTTGGGATCTGCCGCGTGACAGCGCTCGGTAAACGCCCCCAGTGAGGGGCCGCAGGTGCAGGAGAATGCAAACCAAGAATTGCTGGAAGGAAAACGCACCTCCCCCGACACACCGCAACGGCCGTGCACCTCAAACCAGGATCCTCAGGGCTCTTGCTTGCAGAATCTTCTCTTGTTGTTCGGTATTTATTCAGGTATCGCTTAAGGGCTGTTCAGGGAAATTTGCAGGAAGTTTCGTGGGGATCGAGCTGAGAAATGGCACCTGTATTGGTAGGTATTTTCGATTTTCAGTTCAGTAAGCTTAATGGTCATAGAAGACCCTCAATCTCTGTGGGCAGAAGACTTTATTTTAGAGAAGAAACACTACTACTGAGTTTTTTATTTAAAATAGCTTGACAACACAAAAAGTGTGAGTGAAGTGCTGAAACTGGGAAGGATAATAAAAATAATCCCTCAGGACATTGCTTTGAGGGGAAAAATGAGATACACTCTAATGGGAGGTGAACGTCTGCCCAGAATTCTTTCCCGGGGTGGGTCCCGTCTTCCTTTGTTTTATCACTGCTCCTCCAGGAGGTGGTCACAGCCAGACTTCAGTCCACACCGCCCTTCCTCAGTTGGCCCATGACACTGACTTGAAATTAATGCACATCTCTCTCCCACGTGCCTGCATGCTCCTTCCTCCCTGGCGGAGGACAGGTCTCCGGTCTCCTGGACACTCTGGATCCCTAACGCTTTTTGGGATCTGGCCAGAAAGTATTCACGAGGCTGCAGGAGTACACTTGATGAGGTGATGACCAGCACAGAGTCAGACAAAGGAAGGGCGTGTGTCCAAGTGCCTGACTGTGGTAGCATCCACGGGAGTTGGGAGATGACGTAAGAGGGTGTAAGGGAGGGAAGGACCCGTTGGGGGGTTGAACACCGGCTCATGGGAAGGGCTGCCCGGGACATAATCGTCCAGTGCGTGCACAGCAGGCAAGGATGGGAGGAAAGGGAAAGTTCAGTCTGGGGCATTCTAAGGAGGAGTCGTGGGGCATGGACATGCAAACCACCCCCTCCCGTGCATTAAATATAGAGAGTTACTCACGTACACCGTGAGTCACGGCCACGACTGAGACACAAATAACATGAGAAGAAACCAGGACCAAGGAGCGGAACCCGGGTGTCCCGACACTCAGGTGCGCAGTGGGGGCAGCAGAGCCAGTGCTGGGCCTGGGCTGAACCAGAGGACCTGCGTGACTGTGATGATGCAGCCGGAGAGGGCAGTGCTAAGCAGTGAGACTGAGGCAGCCGTAACGCGGCGGGAAGACAGAGGAGAGGGATGCAAGAGGCATGGAGTCACCACCAGGGGCCTTCTGTGCCCTAGGATCTGCTGACTTTCATTGAAGTCATGAGGAAGAAAGAGTCCCTTGAGGAACGGGAGCACAAATGGAGGACGGGAGGGGAACAGGTGAAGTCTGACTGTGAGAAAAAAGAACAAACAGTGGATTCCTGAGAAGGAAGATAAGGAGGCTTAACAGAAAAAGGAGAGAAGTCTGTGTGTGTCTGCAGTCAGAAAAGAAGAGCCCTCCACTAGGGAAAACAGCATGGAGAGCCCTTAAAAACCTAAAAGTAAAGCTGCCATGTGATCCAGCAGTCCCACTCCTGGGCACATACCCAGACGGGACTTTAATTGGAAAAGACCCCTGCACCTCAATGTTCATAGCATCACTATGTACAACAGCCAAGACATGGAAACAACCTAAATGTCCATCAACAGATGACTAGATAAAGAAGCTGTGGTATATTTATACAATGGAATACTACTCAGCCATAAAAAAGAATAAAATAATGCCATTTGCAGCAACATGGATGGACCCGGAGATTGTCATTCTAAGTGAAGTTAAGCCAGAAAGAGAAAGAAAAATACCATATGATATCACTCATATGTGGAATCTAAAAACAAAAAAGATGAACTTATTCACAAAACTGAAACAGACTCACAGATATAGAAAACAAACTTATGGTTACCAGGGGGAGAAGAGGGTGGGAAGGGATAAATTGGGAGTTTGAGATTTGCATACACTAACTACTATATATAAAATATATAAAAAACAAATGTATACTGTATAGCACATAGAACTATATTCAATATCCTGTAGTTACCTGTAATGGAAGAGTATAAAACGAATATATGTATGTTCATGTATGACCGAACTATTATGCTGTACACCAGAAATTAACACAACATTGTAAACTGACTATACTTCGATTAAAAAATTAATAATAGATCAAAAAAAGAAAACCCAACCTGAACTAAGATTCAACAAGGGTCTGTAGAAATCTGTTTTAGAGGTTTTTAAAGACAAACTAATACAACAAGTTTTTATAAAGAGAGGTAAATTTCCATGTAAGAAACTCCTTAACTGAGTCGGGCACTTGGCTAACTTAGTCATCACAGTGAATTCAATGTCACCTCTTACTCAATGTGAAAAAATTCTGACATTAAAATTCTACTTTTATATACTTTCTGAGCACTTAGCTTCCAGGAAGAATACTGGGTTGAAACTACTCACTTCGTGGGGAACTGGAAACTTCGAATGCAAGCAGTATAATTTCAGAAAAGTCAGTTACAAAGAAGCTCATTTAAGTCTGAGAATATGAATATTCATGCAGTGGCTATGACGCCACTTCCCCAACTCCCCGTTTTTCACAAATGGTTGCTTTATAATAATTTATCTTTCTAAACGTCTTTCCTATTCACTGATGTGGAAATACTTTCTGGCTTCTGATGATTTTCTGCAGAATATATGGAAATAATTACACACTAGTCCCGGCAAAAGTGTGGTTTTAGCTGCTTTAATCAACTGTGGTTTCAGCTCTCGCTACTGCTCCTCACCATCTAGGAAGTGGTTAGTTTTGTTCTGGGGTTTACGGTGTAGAATTATATAATTGTAGACACTGGGCTAACCTCTTCCTTTGATATTCGGAGCACAGTCTAATCCCCTACCAAATGGGTAGAGCACTTCCCCAGCGGACTTTGGAAATCCTTAGGTTTTACTGAGCCCACTGTTACAACCCAAAAGCATTTATTTCCTGAGCCAGCCAAGCTGAATGAAGTTGCTCAGATGGGAGGTTTTCCCTGCAACCAAACACAGGGGGCAGACAGAGACACTGACCCACGTTAAACAGCTGTTGAGAAAAATACGATTCTCTGCTTTTACTAAAGACTAATGTACAAAATCAGGAGGAGGCCCATAATTCTTCAGTTGGAAACTATGGATTCTGAAATGGTACATGAGTTCCACATTTGTTTTTAAAATTATTTATATAAAATTTTACATAAGATAGGAGACTCAGATAAGTCAAAAGTATCTTTAATTTCCTTCATCAATGGTTTATAGATTTCTGTGTATAATTCTTTCGCCTCCTTGGTTAGATTTATTCCCAGATATTTTATTAATTTCGGTGCTATTTTAAAGGGGATTGTTTCTTTACTTTCTTTTTCTGTTGATTTATCGTTAGTGTAAAGAAATGCAACTGATTTTTGAACATTAATTTTGTAACCTGCTACCTTGCTGAATTCTTCGATCAGCTATAGTAGCTTTTTTGTGAACCTTTTATGGTTTTCTATATATAGTAACATGTCATCAGCATATAATGACACTTTTACCTCTTCTTTTCCAATTTGGGTCCCATTTATTCCTTTCTCTTGCCTGATTGCTGTGGCTAGGACTTCCAGGACTATATTGAATAGGAGTGGTGATAGTGGGTATCCTTGTCTTGTCCCAGATTTTAGTGGGAAGCTTTTGAGTTTTTCACAATTGAGAACTATGCTGGCTATAGGTTTGTCATATATAGCTTTTATTATGTTGAGATATGTTCCCTCTATACCCACTTAGGCGAGAGTTTTTATCATACATGGATGTTGAATTTTATCAAATGCTTTTTCTGCATCGATTGAGATGATCATTTGGTTCTTGTCCTTTCTCTTGTTGATGTGATGTATTACATTGATTGATTTGCATATGTTGAACCACCCTTGTGTCCCTGGGATGAACCCCATTGGCCATGATGTATAATCTTTTTTATGTGTTGTTGGATTCTATTTGCTAAAATTTTGGTGAGGATTATGGCGTCTATGTTCATCAGTGATATTGGCCTATAATTCTCTTTTTTTTGTAGTGTCTTTGCCTGGTTTTGGTATCAGGGTGATGGTGGCTTCATAGAATGAGTTTGGGAGTATTCCCTCCTTTTCAATCGTCTGGAAGAGTTTGAGAAGGACTGGTATGAGTTCTTCTTTGTATGTTTGGTAGAAATCCCCGGTGAAGCCATCCGGTCCTGGATTTTTATTTGTAGGAAGGTTTTTAATTGCTATTTCTATTTCCTTTCTAGTGATCGGATTGTTCAAGTGTTCAGTTTCTTCTTGATTCAGTTTTGGTGGACAGTATGTTTCCAGAAACTTGTCCATCTCCTCTAGGTTATCCAGTTTGGTTCCATATAGTTTTTCATAATATTCTCGTATGATAATCTGTATTTCTATTTTGTTTGTTGTAATTTCTCCATTTTCCTTTCTTATTTTGCTAATTTGTGCTCTCTCTTTTTTCTTCTTTGTGAGTTTGGCCAGAGGTTTGTCGATTTTATTTACTTTTTCAAAAAACCAGTTTTGCTTTGGTTGATTTTTTCTATGGTCTTGTTAATCTCTATTGTATTTAATTCCTCTCTGATCTATATTATTTCCTTCCTTCTGCTGCTTTTGTGGGTCTTTTTGTTCTTCTTTTTCTAATTGATTCAGGTGGTGGGTTAACTTGTTTATTTGAGATTGTTCTTCTTTTTTGAGGAAGGCTTGTATCGCTATATACTTCCCTCTTAGCACTGCCTTTGCTATGTCCCATAGGTTTGAGTGGTTGTGCTTTCATTATCATTTGTCTCAAGGTATTTTTTAATTTCAGCTTTGATTTCCTCATTGATCCATTGTTTTTTCAATAACATGTTGTTTAATCTCCATGCTTTCCTTTTTTTCTCCTTTGTTTCTCTGTTGTTGATTTCCAGTTTCATGGCATTGTGGTCAGTAAAGATGCTTGAGATAATTTCTATCTTCTTAAATTTGTTGAGGTTTCTTTTGTGCCCAAGTACATGATCAATCCTGGAAAATGTTCCATGTGCACTTTAAAAGAATGTATATCCTATTTTTGGGGGGTGTAAAGCTCTGAAAATACCCACCAAATCTAGTTTTTCTATTGTAGTATTTAATTTCTCTGTTGCCTTGTTTATTTTCTGTCTGGAAGATCTGTCTAGTGATGTTAATGCAGTGTTAAAATCTCCAACTATGATTGTATTCCCATCAATATCCCCCATTATCTCTGTTAGTAGTTCTTGTATGTACTTAGGTGCTCCTTTATTGGGTGCATATATATTAACGAGTGCAATATCTTCATCTTGTATCACTCCTTTAATCATTATAAAATGTCCCTCTTTATCTTTCTTTATGGCCTTTGTTTGAAAGTCTATTTTGTCTGAAATCAGTACTGCAACACCTGCTTTTTTGGCTTTTCCATTTGCATGGAATATCCTTTTCCATCCTTTCGCTCTCAATCTATATGTGTCCTTCTCCCTAAAGTGGGTCTCTTGTACGCAGCATATTGAAGGTTCTTGCTTTATTATCCAGTCTGCCACTCTATGTCTTTTGACTAGAGCATTTTTCCCCACGGTTAACATCTGTAAATATTTTCCCTCAGTCCCAAGGGTTAAGAAAAAAGTCTGGCTTCTTTGTCTGCTTATAACAAATGGGACAACAGGCTGAAATTCTCAAAAGTAGGCTGGTGGTTGGGTAGGTAGGAAGATTCTTAAATAAGTATTAATAGCTGTATATTTACAAGTATATAAAAGAGGGAAAACATACAGATTTCATTGGCGCCATAATCCAAATAAAGGAAGGAAAAATACACTTGTATTAATATAACTTATTCAGAATACGAATAAAATGGAAATATTGGTGGGAAATTTGAACCAATATGGAATTGAATTAAGACCTAAGTGTTGCCCACTCCATGAGAAATGCTTAGCTCTAATTATTTAGCATCACGTTTATCCCAAGGAAATTTTTCTGAAGGTACTGAAACACATCAGCAGCAGTCACCTTACACAGATGCAAAACAAAGTAAAGATCTCAGAGCGGATGTTTCACAACAAAAACCAGCGTGTCAAAATCAGAACACCTAAGATGAGCAGAGAAATGTTGTGAAACGAAAATACCTTTCAAGCAAAACGTCTCCATTGAGTGACAAGTTATTTATTTATTTTTTACCCCAAATGCTCTCTCTTCAGGCAGAAGTGTCATTCATACACAAAGAGTAAATGCCACTAAGGGCCCCACTTCACAGTGTGCACAGTTTAGGAAGCCTAGAGACCTGTCTAAACAATGAAGGATTGTGCTTTCCAAAACCTTACATCTGTGTTTCCAGTTCTGCCACGGAGCGCACAGAGAACAAGTTCACACTCCCGTGTTTTATGAGCACCACCCTGAGACCTTCCACAGCAGCGCCAGCCTCTTCTTTGCTTTCCCTGAACATGTGCAGAGGGCCGGAGAGTCTGCAAGAACAGACCTTCACCTGTGCTCACAGCCCCGAGCACCAACCAGTTCCGGGGGTGGCTGGACTCTGGACTGTTGACTCTGACACCACAAACTGATCCCTAAATTCCTGCACTAAAAGGCGGATGAGTTCTTCAAAAGCCAAGTGGGAAAGCAAACTAAACCAACAGTGCATCACCACAAACAAGTTGTCCATTTTAACATCGTATAGGGAGGCATTTAATCAGTAGTTCCTATCATGACTGAGGTATCAGTACAATCCTGGAAAGTGACCCCCAGGGACAAGTTCCGAAAAGGAGTTACGTTTTCAACAGGTCAACATGGATGGCCAACATTCAACCCAACACTGAATATGGGCTTCCTAAAATCCATTGTAGGTATTGTAGGTTATAAAGGAAGGTGTTCTTTAATATCAGTTTGGGGATTTTAAGAATGAATTCTTACATATTTTAGCATAATATGGTATTTTCCCAGAAAAGCAAGTAAAATGGTCAAAAGTCATACACTTTCATGGACAAATGGTACACCTGTTTATACGCTAGGTCAGATTTTTCAAACTCAAGTTGTGACATGTTTAGTGGGTTGTGAAATCACTTGAGTACATTGCACCAACATTCTTAAAAAGAAGAAATGAAAAAGAAATTATAAGACTGAATTCATATGTTAACGTTAAGTATTAATTCATAGTACATACATGTACACATTCACATATATTTTAAAATGCAATTGTGTGTTTGTGTGTGTGCATGTGTGTGCCCATGTAGATATGGCCAGAAATTTTAAATATGCCTATTTAGGGAGAGAGTAGCTTGGACCCAGATCATGCCAGTGAATCTGACTTAAAACAAAACAACACGTTTGTTGACTACTTCACTCCAAACACTGGGCTAAGCATTTGATATTTTATCCTCAACAAGGCTGTAAGGCAGAAACTTTGGTCATTCACATTCTGGGGGTAGGAAAACTTGCCCAGGGTTACAAAAGTAGTTTAGAGGAAGAGTGAGGATTCCAGACTCAGGGCCACAGGCACATAATCCCCTCGCAGTGAGACCTCGGGAAAGAGTCTAGGACAAGGTCAGTGATCCTGAGGTCAAGGGCACCTTGGCAGTAGCCACGACCTCAGAGGAGTAAATACTCCTGCTGAGACAGGCTGGGGGGCAAAGGTCAACAAATACATTACCTCTGTTTTCAGGTCAGATTCACAGGCATGATCTGACTCCAAGCTACTCTTGCCCTAAATCAGTATATTTAAAAATTTTTGACCATCTCTACAGTAGCACACATGTCTGCAAGATGTAACAAACCATGGTTTGAGCCAAGCCTTCACGAAGGTGTGTTCTGTGTGGGTCACGATGGTTCGTGAGGAAAATGAACCGTAGCTCATTTGAAGCTGGGTGTCTTCAGCTGATATGTTCACCATACCGGGGAGGCTGGCACGGGGCTGGAGGGTGGTGAGAACTGACAGACTCAGCACTCTTCTCTCGCAGCACAAGGAGACAGGCAAGTCAGTGCACAGCCTGTGTTGGAGGGGCAGGTGGTCGCTTAGAAAGCAGGACACCTGGTTCGAAATAAGGAGTTGGTTTAACTTAAATGGCCAATAAGCACATGAAAAAAATGCTCCATATCACTAATTATCAGAGAAATGCAAATCAAAACTACAATAAGATATCACCACCTTACACCAGTTAGAATGGCCATCATTTAAAAGTCCACAAAAGATAAATGCTGGAGAGGCTGGGGAGAAAAGGGAACCCTCCTACACTGCTGGTGAGAATGAAGTTTGATGCAGCCACTGTGGAAAACAGTGTGGAGATTCCTCAAAAGACTAAAAATAGGTGTACCCTATGATCCAGGAATCCCACTCCTGGGCATATATCTGGAGGGAACTATAATTCGAAAAGACATCTGCACCCCAGTGTTCATAGCAGCACTATTTACAATAGCCGAGACACGGAAAGAGCCTACATGTCCATAAACAGATGACTGAATAAAGAAATTGGGGAGAAGAGGCAAGATGACGGAGTAGAAGGATGCTCGTAAGTCACCCCCTCCCACAAATACACCAAGACCCACATCTACAGACCCACTCAGTCAACCAGAGCACCTGCGGAACTCCGACAGAACATTGCCCTCTTCAAAAGGTAAAGACACCAAAAATCTGGTAGGAGAAAAGGAAAAAAGAAAGAACAAAAGGCAAAGCAGTGCGGGACGGGTCCTGTGGGGATGGAGCGGCAAAGGAGGACTGGCGCTCGCTCGCTGGGTCTCCCCTCTCCAACAGTGGGACAGAGGGGGAGCCTCCGAGGCTCAGATCTGTGCAGAGCAGCCCTTGACTGACAGAACTAAGTAGAACGGGCACAGAGCGTCCCCCCGACACCCAGCCTGAGATGCGGGCTGGCAGCAGCGGGCAGGGCCAGGCTGCACAAGCCGGGCGGAGGACTGGGGTGGCTGCACGGAGGCAGCCCTGGGGGACTGCAAGGGGCTGGGCGCCGTGGCTGTGGGTGTACAGGACAGAACAACCTGGGCCCTCCATAAAACAGCAAGGTTGATGTGCTCTCGGGGGAAGGGTGCATACCCCCATCTCTGAAAACCCACGGAAACTTTTCAGGGGAAGAGAGGCAGGGCCCAGGCACAGCCACCATATTCTCCAGCGCTTAGCACCCGGGGGGTAGCAGGGGCGAAACCTGCATCCGCACCGAAGGGCTTAGCAGCCTCAAGGGCCAGACTGAGACGGGCCTACAGCCCTGGGCAGATAGGATCCTTCCATCCTGGTCCGTCAGAGAACTTGCTCCACAAAGACAAACAAGGAGCTGGGTCTTGGCTCGAAGCAGGGACGAGGCTGCCCCTCGGTCTTCCCCGAGCCCACCCGCGGAGCACCACCAGGGCGGAGCGCACAGCTGCACAGAGCAGCGGAGCTGCCGGCGGCGCAGGCAGAGGGAGAGCGGCCCCCCACCTGTCAGGCAGGAATACAGCCCCTGACCGAGGGGCTGGGAGGGGGCACGACCCGCCCTCCTGCCTGGTCAGTCTGCAACATCTCATTGCGGCATCCGGAGGGGCAGTGACCCGCCCGCCCACAGCAGAGGAGAGCTGCACCTGACCCCGTGTTAGGAGGAGGCACGATCTGCTTGCCGACAGGTGCTGGGAGCAGCACATAAGAGGGCGCCAACGGAGGGCCTCTGAAAACAAGCTGAGCTTCCAAAACAGGACGAAGACAGAAAGACTTCACATTAAAAGCACACAGACTCCAGGAGAACACCGACAACACCCCCATTTTATTTTTTAAATCTGTTTTTACCTGTTCTATTTTCTATTTCTCTCTTAATTTTTACTTCTTAATTCATTTCTATTTCTCTTGGGTTTTGATGTCCTGTTATTGATTAGACACAGGCTTCAAACACATATATTCATATCCCCACCCCCCTTTTTTTTTAAAGGTTTTAAAAGGACGTCTCCACCCGATTAATACTCTGCTTCAACTCACTCTTCTATTATTCATTATACACTGTTTTCAAACCCTCATTCTCCCTTCTTTTAAAATTCTTTCTCTCTCTCTCTTATTTTTTTCTTTTTTTTCCTAAGTTCTATTCCTAAAAAGGCATTAGATAGATAAAATCCTTAAGATCCAAAATAGACAACTGATACTCCATAAACCACAGTGCCAGAGAGGCATGAGCAAGATGAAGAAGCAAAGAAACCCTTCCCAATTAAAAGAACAAGAGAAATCCCCTGAAATAAAGATCAATGAAATAGACATCTATAGCCTACTAGATCAAGATTTCAAAAAAGGAGTGATCAAATTGCTGAAGGAATTAAAAGAGATAGTGTTTAGAGATATAAAATATGTCAAAAATGAAATTGAAGCTATAAAGAGCCAAGTAGAATGGGTAAACCCATTGACAGAGATGAGGAATGATCTAATAGCTGTGCAAAGCCGACTAGATAATGCAGAGGAACGAATTAGTGATCTAGAAGACAGGGCAATAGAAAGCACCCATTCAGAAGAACTACAAAATAAGCAAATAAAAAATAATGATAATAGCATAAGGGACCTATGGGATAATATAAAGCATCCCAATCTTCGCATAATAGGGTTCCCAGAAGGGGAAGAAGGATCAAAGGGGATTGAAAAGGTTTTTGAAGAAATCATGACTGAAAACTTCCCAAACTTAAAGAAGGAATCAGATATCCAAGTACAGGAAGCTCAGAGGGTCCCAAACAGGAAGAACCCAAATAGACCCACACCAAGACACATCATAATCAAGATGGCCAGACTGAAGGATAAAGAAATGATTCTAAAGGCAGCAAGAGAAAAGATAAGAGTGAATTACAAGGGAACCCCCATAAGGCTCTCAGTTGATTTCTCTACATAAACACTACAGGCCAGAAGGGAGTGGCAAGATATATTCAAAGCGCTGAATGATGCAGCCTAGGATACTTTACCCAGCAAGGCTATCCTTTAGGATAGAAGGAGAAATAAAGAGTTTCACAGACATAAAAAAGCTGCAGGAGTTTAACAACACTTAACCCACACTAAAGGAAATATTGAAAGGGCTATTCTAAATAGAAAAGCAGCAGGATGCTACAGAAATGAGAAACTCACAACTGGAAAGGCGATAACCCATGAATTACAAATTAAGAAAACACGAAATTATAAAAGAAGACATACAAATCACTGAGAGTGGGAGAGGGAAGCAGGGAAATATAGAATATTTTTCTTTCTTTTTTAAATCTTTTTAACAGTAGGATGGGTTTGAGATCATGTTACTATCAGTTTAATAAAAACAGTTATAGTAATGGGTTAATAGATTTACAAAAAGAGATAACAACAAGTCAAAAACTTACAAGGGAGTCACAAAAATTAAATAAAATCCATGATAATACAAAGGAAAATTACCAAACCACAAAAGGAAGAAGAAAGGAACAAAGAGGATATACCAATTCAACTGCAAAGATAAGTTCAAAATCGCAATAAACACACATCTATCATTAATTACTGTAAATGTCAATGGACTAAATGCTCTAGTCAAAAGACATAGAGTGGCAGACTGGATAATAAAGCAAGAACCTTCAATATGCTGCGTGCAAGAGACCCACTTTAGGGAGAAGGACACATATAGATTGAGAGCGAAAGGATGGAAAAGGATATTCCATGCAAATGGAAAAGCCAAAAAAGCAGGTGTTGCAGTACTGATTTCAGACAAAATAGACTTTCAAACAAAGGCCATAAAGAAAGATAAAGAGGGACATTTTATAATGATTAAAGGAGTGATACAAGATGAAGATATTGCACTCGTTAATATATATGCACCCAATAAAGGAGCACCTAAGTACATACAAGAACTACTAACAGAGATAATGGGGGATATTGATGGGAATACAATCATAGTTGGAGATTTTAACACTGCATTAACATCACTAGACAGATCTTCCAGACAGAAAATAAACAAGGCAACAGAGAAATTAAATACTACAATAGAAAAACTAGATTTGGTGGGTATTTTCAGAGCTTTACACCCCCCAAAAATAGGATATACATTCTTTTAAAGTGCACATGGAACATTTTCCAGGATTGATCATGTACTTGGGCACAAAAGAAACCTCAACAAATTTAAGAAGATAGAAATTATCTCAAGCATCTTTACTGACCACAATGCCATGAAACTGGAAATCAACAACAGAGAAACAAAGGAGAAAAAAAGGAAAGCATGGAGATTAAACAACATGTTATTGAAAAAACAATGGATCAATGAGGAAATCAAAGCTGAAATTAAAAAATACCTTGAGACAAATGATAATGAAAGCACAACCACTCAAACCTATGGGACATAGCAAAGGCAGTGCTAAGAGGGAAGTATATAGCGATACAAGCCTTCCTCAAAAAAGAAGAACAATCTCAAATAAACAAGTTAACCCACCACCTGAATCAATTAGAAAAAGAAGAACAAAAAGACCCACAAAAGCAGCAGAAGGAAGGAAATAATATAGATCAGAGAGGAATTAAATACAATAGAGATTAACAAGACCATAGAAAAAATCAACCAAAGCAAAACTGGTTTTTTGAAAAAGTAAATAAAATCGACAAACCTCTGGCCAAACTCACAAAGAAGAAAAAAGAGAGAGCACAAATTAGCAAAATAAGAAAGGAAAATGGAGAAATTACAACAAACAAAATAGAAATACAGATTATCATACGAGAATATTATGAAAAACTATATGGAACCAAACTGGATAACCTAGAGGACATGGATAAGTTTCTGGAAACATACTGTCCACCAAAACTGAATCAAGAAGAAACTGAACACTTGAACAATCCGATCACTAGAAAGGAAATAGAAATAGCAATTAAAAACCTTCCTACAAATAAAAATCCAGGACCGGATGGCTTCACCGGGGATTTCTACCAAACATACAAAGAAGAACTCATACCAGTCCTTCTCAAACTCTTCCAGACGATTGAAAAGGAGGGAATACTCCCAAACTCATTCTATGAAGCCACCATCACCCTGATACCAAAACCAGGCAAAGACACTACAAAAAAAAAGAGAATTATAGGCCAATATCACTGATGAACATATATGCCAAAATCCTCACCAACATTTTAGCAAATAGAATCCAACAACACATAAAAAAGATTATACATCATGGCCAATGGGGTTCATCCCAGGGACACAAGGGTGGTTCAACATATGCAAATCAATCAATGTAATACATCACATCAACAAGAGAAAGGACAAGAACCAAATGATCATCTCAATCGATGCAGAAAAAGCATTTGATAAAATTCAACATCCATTTATGATAAAAACTCTCGCCTAAGTGGGTATAGAGGGAACATATCTCAACATAATAAAAGCTATATATGACAAACCTATAGCCAGCATAGTTCTCAATTGTGAAAAACTCAAAAGCTTCCCACTAAAATCTGGGACAAGACAAGGATACCCACTGTCACCACTCCTATTCAACATAGTCCTGGAAGTCCTAGCCACAGCAGTCAGGCAAGAGAAAGAAATAAATGGGACCCAAATTGGAAAAGAAGAGGTAAAAGTGTCATTATATGCTGATGACATGTTACTATATATAGAAAACCCTAAAAGGTTCACACAAAAGCTACTAGAGCTGATTGAAGAATTCAGCAAGGTAACAGGTTACAAAATTAACGTTCAAAAATCAGTTGCATTTCTTTACACTAACGATAAATCAACAGAAAAAGAAAGTAAAGAAACAATCCCCTTTAAAATAGCACCCAAATTAATAAAATATCTGGGAATAAATCTAACCAAGGGGGTGAAAGAATTATACACAGAAAACTATAAACCATTGATGAACGAAATTAAAGAAGACTTTAAAAAATGGAAAGATATTCCATGCTCTTGGATTGGAGGAATCAATATTGTTAAAATGGTCACACTGCCCAAGGCAATCTACAGATTTAATGAAATCCCTATCCAATTACCCAGGACATACATATTTCACAGAACTAGAAGAAATCATATTAAAATTTATATGGAACCATCAAAGACCTAGAATTGCCGAAGCATTACTGAAGAGAAAGAAAGAGGCTGGAGGAAGAAATAACTCTCCCAGACTTCAGACAATACTATATAGCTACAGTCATCAAGACAGCATGGTATTGGTACCAAAACAGACATATAGACCAATGGAACAGAATAGAGAGCCCAGAAATGAACCCACAAACTTTTGGTCAACTCATCTTCGACAAAGGAGGCAAGAGTATACAATGGAATAAAGACAGTCTCTTCAGCAAATGGTGTTGGGAAAACTGGGCAGCAGCATGTAAAACAATGAAGTTAGAACACTCCCTTACACCATATACAAAAATGAACTCAAAATGGATTAAAGGCTTAAACATAAGACAAGATACAATAAACCTCATAGAGGAAAACTTAGGCAAAACATTATCTGACATACATTTCAAACATTTTCTCCTAGAAGAAATAAAAGCAAGAATAAACAAATGGGTCCTGATGAAACTTACAAGCTTCTGCACAGCAAAGGAAACCAGAAGTAAAACAAGAAGAAAACCTATGGAATGGGAGAAAATTTTTGCAAGTTAAACCAACAAAGGCTTGATCTCCAGAATATATAAGCAGCTCATATGACTCAATAAGAAAAAAATAAACAACCCAATCCAAAATGGGCAGAAGACCTAAACAAGCATTTCTCCAAGGAAGACATACAAATGATCAAAAAGCAAATGAAAAAATACTCAATATCACTAATTATCAGAGAAATGCAAATCAAAACTTCAATGAAGTATCACCTCACACTGGTCAAAATGGCCGTCATTCAAAAATCCACAAATGACAAATGCTGGAGAGGCTGTGGAGAAAGGGGAACCCTCCTACACTGCTGGTGGAATGCAGTTTGGTGCAGCCTCTATGGAAAACAGTGTGGAGATTCCTTAAAAGACTAAGATTAGACTTACCATATGACCCAGGGATCCCACTCCTAGGCTTGTATCCAGAAGGAAATCTACTTCAGGATGATACCTGCACCCCAATGTTCATAGCAGCAATATTTACAATAGCCAAAAAATGGAAACAGCCTAAATGTCCATCAACAGGTGACTGGATAAAGAAGATGTGGTATATTTATACAATGGAATTCTATTCAGCCATAAAAACCGACAACATAATGGCATTTGCAGCAACATGGACGCTCCTGGAGAATGTCATTCTAAGTGAAGTAAGCCAGAAAGAGAAAGAAAAATACCATATGAGATCGCTCATATGTGGAATCTAAATCACAAAAACAAAAACAAACAAACAAAGCATAAATACAGGACAGAAATAGACACACAGACAGAGAATACAGACTTGTGGTTACCAGAGGGGTGGAGGGTTGGAAGGAATAGACTGGGATTTTAAAATTGTAGAATAGATAAACAAGATTACACTGTATAGCACAGGGAAATATACACAAAATGTTATGATAACTCACAGAGAAAAAAATGTGACAATGAGTGTGTTTATGTCCATGAATGAGTGAAAAATTGTGCTGAACACTGAAATTTGACACAACATTGTAAAATGATTATAAATCAATAAAAAATGTTAAAAAATTTGAAAAATATTCCTTCCTCGTGCCTTTCTCTTTTCAATTTCTAAGAAACAAAGAAAAATTTAGAAGACACCAGTGAAGAATATTGGCAAATCTTCTCTTTGTCACTCCTCAAAGTGCAATTAATTCTACCTCAAGTGGAAGGAAATATCTGTATCTCAACCACATCTTCCTTTTCCCTATGAGACAATGGTTTTCAAACTGTGACCTAGAACAGTATTTCCACCACGTTCATGTTACTAAGAGTTCTTCACAAAAGGCTATACTTCCAAATAAGCTCAGGAAACACTAACTTCATCAAATATAAACAAGTTTACTTAGTGTCAGATTTCTATGAACATTCTGTATGAGTCACCAAGTGGTGGGGTGGTGAAGCATATAAGATGCAGTCTTCCTCAATTTATTTCATTATGATCTTTTTCTATGTCTATTAATTACTCACAGAGTTGGGGGTCATGCTACTTTGGGAAGATTCACTAGTCCATGTGGTATTTTCTGCTCCCCCCATCCCAAGCACACAAAAGGCCAAAGAATGAAGACTGACATATGACAGGCATTGATTATTGATTATTGATTATCAATGCCTATCACAGGCATGATATTGCCTTTGATTAAGGCACTGGCTACAGTGGAGACCTGCCTATGAATCAGGGTATCCCCCACAGCTCACTGATTTCCTTACAGGACACAATCCTCACAACAGATCAGTAGTTATCAACTCACTTGGCAGGCTAGGTTTCATTAAAGTTTATTTGGAGTATGTGACAGTGTCACAAGAAGCCGTCTGTGCCCCCAAAGTAAGTAAGTCAATAAAACAGTAGCAGTAGACACGCAGATGTGGGTCTCTAGGCTGCAATGTCTGAGGGCATCACGAGGCAATACAAGATCAATACAAATCCACGTATTCAGTGATTGTTATGATCCAGACGGTGTATAAAGTGCTTAATAATGTATTGCCTTCTGTAGTGTTTCCGAGAATCTCATCCCAAATGTGGCTTTATCATGGTATGTTGATCTTTGTTTCAAAAGAGTCTTTTATTGAACATCTTATTCTGAAACACTCCCATTATCCAAAAAGTAAATAAAATAAAATAACAAATACTTCTCAGAAACAATACTATAGGATAAATATTGTCCTTGGTTTACATGCAGAAAAACCACTTCAATAATGCAGATAATTCATGAGGGTTCCCATATTCTTATTCTCATCCCCTCCTCCAAGATACAGCGGAGAAGGGGGTTTCCATGCCTCTCTGGGTCTCACTGCTTTCCCTGCAAGCTGAGAGCACTATAATTTGTGGGACACAAACAGTACTTAAAACCCACTGCAGACAGAGAAAAATATCTTATATCTCTTATATTTGGAATCTATAAAAAAGCCAAACTTGTTTACAAAATAGAAGCAGACTCCCAGACATAGAAAACAAATTCATGTTACCAGAGGGGAAGGGGTGGGGGGGATAAGTTAAGAGTTCAAGATTTGCAGATACTAACTAATATATACAAAATAGATAAATAAGAATTTCATACTACATAGCACCGGGAACCATATTCAATATCTTGTAGTAACATGGAAAAGAATTTGAAAACGGATATGTGTATGTTCCTAAGTGGCTGAAGTACTGTGCTGTACACCAGAAATTGACCGAATATGGTAAACTGACTGTACTTCAATAAAAATTAAAAAAAGAAATCCAGTGCAGAATTATAGGATAAATTAACTAAGCTATTATTTCTAACACTTTCATTATTATACAAAGCAAACATAAAGATCTTTATTCTGAAAACATTACCACAGAAATACAAAAAATAACTCTGTGATTATGTACATTTTCTCAGTCAATGGAAATCTCACAGTATTGAAAATTTGTAAGGTATTTGTAAAGTACTGGTAATGAAGCATCAGGTAATAATACAGAAACCAACTTTTTTTTTAACATGCAGCAATGTTTAGGGACTGTCTCAGGTGGGAAAAAAATGCTTTAGTCAGTGTCAACATGGTAAAATAGCCTCTATTCATTGAGAATTTATTATAACAAGGCACATAACTAGGTTCCTGCCTTTACTATCTGATTTAAATTATAATAGGATGCTCAGATGCTGTCTCGGAGTTTTTAGCAGAGGCCCCTGAATCATGGACAAAATACTCCGTGGCTGAACTTGCTGAATTTTCACACAGAGTATGTGGACACCCCCTCCCTAAGGCCATGGGAACATCTCACCCTGGAGTCTCCAGGGTTGGCAGATCAGATCATTCACCTCTGAACTCTTTAACCCTAGGGAAGAGGAAGTTGTGGACAGGAGGTGAAGACAATTCAGGGAGGATTTCTTTGGAGAGAATTGTCAATAGGCTACTCTTTTCCCTTTACAAGTCAAAGGACAGAGCCTGCTCTTCCAGACTTTGGAAGGACCAGTAGTGCCTGCAGTCCCTATGAGTCAGATATTGGCCTCATGGAAGAGGGAACATTTTGGGTTGTCCTAAAAAGGGACTGCCTCAAGTCAGCCTTCTGGAGGGGTGGGATAATCACAGCCCAGATTCGAGGTCAGAAGCCAGAGATTTGCAGGGCTGTCCAGCCAGAGGAGGACCTGGCCTCACAGAGGACTGAAGGGCTGAACTCGGGGGTCACAGGTAGTTGGGGTGAGGGGCGCTCTGGCTCTGAGGAACCCACCAAAACATCCTCCAAGAGAAAGAGCCAGTAATCAGGCATCTGTCATTAAAGGATGCTGACACCGGATTTCAACTTGTCCCATCAACTTCTCCTGCTCTCCGGCCCCTCTTACTTCCACTCTGGCCTTTGATCTAGGACTGGCCACACACAGCAGTGAGTGTGGGAAAGGAAGTGCCACGATGAACCAAGAGTTGGGTTTGCCCCCTTTCACCACTCAGGCTCCAGAGCCCAGGATGAAGGAAGGGAAATGTTTCAATTTGGAAAAGGGTGTGTCATTGGACATTACAGTGGACTTGACATTTTGATACTTGGAAAAGGAAATAATTTGTTTCTCCTGAGTGAAAGGAAAAACTCTTTGACCTGTCTGTGATGTCAGGGAGCAGTAGGAAAGGCTGGAATAACACAGCAACATTTTGAAGGGGCAATAATGAAAGTGAGTAAGGCTGCCTCCTATTTCTCTCCTGTGAACATCAGCTCCTTTACGAAACTGGTCACAAAGCTTTGGTGGCTTTGGCATCATTCTCCCTGGCTTATCAGCTGGGTTAAAAGACAGCCCTAAACAACCAGGACCTACTGCCAAGCACATGGAACTAGATTCAACTTTTTTTAAGGACCTGTAATGGAAAAGAATCTGAAATGTATGTATGTGTGTGTGTGTATGTGTGTGTGTGTATATATATATATATATATATGTATATATATATATGTTTATGTATAACTGAATTGCTTTGCTGTACACCTGAAACTAACACTGTAAATCAACTTCATTTCAATAAAAAATAAAATTTAAAAAAAGACAACCCTAAAATCATAAAACTCAAGTGAGAGATCTAGGATTCTTAATCCAGGATTAGAACGTGGGTGACTTCTCCACAACTCCAGCTCTTCCCTGCTCCATACTGCCTCCACTCCCCTTCCCATTACCACAATGCAATCTCCTGGAAAGGAAGAAATATTGAGGAATCTGAAACACTATGCACTTATCCTATAACACCTTGGTTTGAAAATGTTGCTGTTTCCACTATGTGGTTTTTGCCTAAGTTGTTGTATTTATTTTTATGTACCTGGTAGGTTGGTTACTTTTCCCAACTTTGGAGAAGTTGCCATTTGTAGGAGCTTGTCCCATATGTGTCCCAGCAGAGCACACCACTCTCATCACCAGGGCTCTGTGCCCTAGGGGTACCACTTACGAGGGCTGTGAGGGTCTGTCTGTTGTGGTGGGATGACTGCAGGGGAAGCCTTGTAGGTTTGGTTGACCCCTAGTCCTGTTAGTTACCAAATCACTGGTTGGTGGAACATGATCAGGAGGTGGTTGACTGTGGAATCCTTGGGGGCCCGGGGGGTAGTGTTGGGTTACTGATGGGTGGAGTCAGGGTCAAGGAGATCCCAGGGCTATTGCCCACCCACTGGTAGTCCTGGGCTCATGACAGCCTACTGGTGGGCAGAGCTGGGTCTTGGGGTCTGGTTGCAGGGCCCAGGGATCCCAGAGCTGGTGTTGGATCCCTGGTGGGTGGGGTCGGTTCCTTACACAGTTGGCTGCAGGGGTCTGAGTGTCTTGAAGCTTGTGTTAGCCTTCTAGTGGGTGGGCCAGTGCCCAGCTGGTCCCTGGGCAGGGTCTGGCCTGCTAGTGTGTGGCCTGGGTCACACAGGCTGTGAAGCTAAAGTTTTCTCACAGCTGATGTCTGCCCACTGGTGGGTAAAGCTGGGCCCTAGGCTAGAGCAGGCTCACTGGTAAATGGGGCCAGCCCAGCCAGGACAGGGCAGGGTCATTCACTCGAATAGATTTTATGAGGAGGCAGCAAGATATGTTTACAGTTTATGAAGTAATTCCACATGCCTTCTCTAGTTTAATCTTTACAGTGTTCTTATGATAAGGTAGCCATTATCAGTACTTCCATTTATCTTGTTATGGGCTTGAGGGGTACACCAAAAGGGTGATGAACATTAGTACATCTTAGACCTGCTATCCTAACTTCTGAGGACATTTCTATAGCATGATACTGTAATGTCATCTACAAAGTCTGATGCATTTCCTCAGTGAAACGCTGTCTATTTTTGGTCCCTTCATCCCAAAGTGAAAAGGCACAGACAGACCAAGAGAGGTAAGATAGAAGGGGCACCCTTCCTGGGTCTCTGAGAGGATGGGAAGACCCTGGCAGGGGTGACCACTCTCCCCGTTCAGTGGTGGTCCATCACTGCACTCAGACCTGAAGGCTGCCCAGCACTCAACACACACAGGAGTCAAAACCATCCAATTGAGCTGCATGGATGCGGTTCGTCGTGATGCTACAAATGTACTGACCTTACTAAGAACAGGCAGATCTAGACTGTGAGTCTACCTCCAACCACAGCATTTCCCTGTACATTCCTGACTGGGGAAGGACTTCATGTCAGGGTTCAGAAGGCACTGGCCTATGTACAAACAAGCCCCAAACCAGAGACGCTTAGTTAATCCTCTAAACGTCTACCAGAAAATTGAGTCCTGAGAAAATACAGTCTTAGCCCATTCGGTCAGAAGCCCTTTCAGGTATGAAAAGTATCGGAGATAAACACTAGGGCCTTTATTACTGTAAACAGGGCCCATCTTCAGTTCCTGACACACACATAGTCCTTTGTCTCAAGGCTGTCCCCCAGAGTGGTGTGTACAGCAAAGAGCTTCATTCCATTTATGAGGTTAAACATAAAGCCCCACATCATGTTTTTGTACAGATGCCTATTGAAGGGAGCTAGATGTGCATGTAAAACCCAGCACAAAAATTTTTAAATTCCCATTTTTGGGAATTGGAATATTTGCCAAGGAGTCAGCAGAAAAAGAAAATGTATTAGTGGGATGATTTAAACAATTAGTAACTGATATTAAATAATAACATTGTTTTGAAAATAATTGGTCTGTGAGGTGTCTGAGAGAAACAAAATTAAGTGGGTGTGGGTTTGAACGGTAATAGAAGATCACATGCATGTTTTAATGAATCCACATGGGGTGACCAGATGAATAAATAACTGGATGAATGAATGGGTAAAGAGGTGCCACCAAGCCCCCACTCTCAGGTGGCCTGGAATCTTTAGGAATCTACACAATTGGTCTGTTCTCTTTGATTCCTCTCCCAGTGTCCTTTGGAGATAAGAATCTAGGCCCTACAGAACTTCCTCTTTGTGACCATCCTGTGGATGACACCTTTGACCTCCTTGTTCCACAAGCTGTAGATAAGTGGGTTCAACATGGGGATGACTGCAGTGTAAAACACCGACACCACTTCATTGAGATCCAGGGAGAAACTTGCACTAGGCCACAAGCAAATGAAGACAAGAGTACCATACAGGATGGAGATGGCCATCAGGTGAGACGAGCAGGTGGAAAAGGCCTTGTGCCTCCCCTCGGCAGAGTGGATCTTCAGGATGGCGATGAGGATGCAGACATAGGAGACCAGGATGATCAGACCACTGAAGACTCCCATGGCTCCTGACACCACAAAGACGACTAACTTGTTGAGCCTGGTGTCAGTGCACATGAGGGAAAGCAGGGGGGACATATCACAGAAGAAATGATTGATGACATTGAGGCCACAAAAAGGAAGGCAAAATGCATTTGTTGTGTGCATCATAGTGTTCACGAACCCAATGGCATAGGGACCAGCCACCAGCTGGATACAGAATCTCCAGGACATGGCAACTGAATACAATAATGGGTTGCAGATGGCAATATAGTGGTCGTAGGCCATGGACGCCAGGAGAAAACACTGCCACCACAAAGAACCCAAAGAACCACTGCTGCAAAGCACAGCCCAGGAAGGAGATGGCCTTCCTCTTCACAAAGAAGTCGGTGAGCGTCTTGAGGCTCATGGCTGAGGAGAAGCACATGTCCACAAAGGACAGGTGGCTGAGGAAAAAGCACATGAGTGTGTGAAGGCAGGCATCGATCTGTATCATAAAACCGTCCCCAAGTTTCCGGTTAGGTTGATGACGTAGAAACTCAGAAAGAGCAGGAAGAGAAGCACCTGCAGTTGGGGTTGTAATTCAAACCTCTGAAAATGAGCTCAGTGACCCGCGTGTAGTTTTCACTGGCCATGACCGATGCTGGTTTCCATCACGGAGAGTAGACGCATCACAACAGATTGGGTGGACGTACTTTCAAAAGGAGGACACAGGAGAACATTGGAGAGGATATGACTTAGCTACACACTATGGCTAAGGAAATACAGGCAAGATAGAAGCCAGCGCAAAAGATCAGACCTGAAGCTACAATATTTTAAGACTCTATAGAACCCTGTCAACATATGGATGAGAAAACACCAGCCTAAAAGCTCGAGTTCCTGTAACTAACCGATAGCAGAGATAGTTCCAGAATAAACACTCAGTAACTGCAGCTTCAGTGAGTTCACCAGTTGGACGCACACCTGGTGAAGGGATGCAGGAGAATGGAAATGAGGCAAGCTGGAGAAGAAGGAGCACCCACTCCGTTTCAGGCTGAATGCTGTGCACTTGGTGATTATACAACCCAAGGCTAAGTGTATGTCCTTCATTGGCCCGGGAATCTACCTGTCTGACCCTGGGAACACTGACTTTTCTTCACCTCTGGGGCAGGATTAATAATAGTAACAACTATGTTGTAAATTGTTGTGAGGATTAAATGAGATAATGCATGCAAAGCATGTAGCAGCATCTTATTAAGAACCGAGTTAAGTGCAGAATAATTGTTTATATTTTTCCCTTATGTAGTCCCATTAATAATCTTGAAAACTAAATATCATTATTTCACCTTATTTTTTAATGCTATCTTTGATTTTTAATTTTATCATTTTTTTATTTATTTTACTTTGATGGGGGAGGTAATTAAGTTTAGTAATTAATTAACTTCATTTTTTATTTATTTTTTTAATGGAGGTAGTGAGGATTGAGCCCAGGACCTTGTGCATGCTAAGCACACACTCTACCACTGAGCTTTACCCTCCCCCCATTATTTCACTTTACATAAGAGGATGACTGAAGATCAAGGCATGCTCATAATGCTAGCAAATGGCAGAAATGGGCTTAGAACATATATTGGTCAAAACTGACTGTGCCCTTTCCTTTTTCACACTGTGGAAATGTTTCCTGTGTCTTCACAGATCCTTTCATCTCAAAGAGATTCAAAATTCATTGCAGTATAAGTACAGGCAATGCATTTTTGGCTTCCGAATCCTGGTGTTAGGTTCTATCCACTGGTCATTGGTAGGAAGGCCACTGGATAATAGAGTGTCAAGCTTAATATCCCCTTTATGGAAACAGTATAGGGAAGAAGCTGGGAAAAGGGGCTAACTTGTACCACCTCTATATCATACATATGTCCTTTTTCACCCACTATAAGGGTAACCTTGGTTACATCAGCTGATCTCTTTGAACCTGAGTTGCTGCATTCATTCAGTGTGGCTAAAACCTTGATCTCCCAGAATTCTCATCCACTTAGAATGAGAGGGTTGATGAGTGCTCAGAAAACTTCTTACACTTTACCTTTAACTTTTTTTTTACTAGTCCATGAACATTGGAATTCAACAGCAGCCTTATGCTAGACAGTTCCCTTCACTTCTCTAACTTGAAATTGATCATTTGACTTTAGCAAGGCCTCCTCTGAGGGCAACTACTACAGCTAATATGCCATCCTTCACTTCAGGGGAATTAAAGAAAAAGATGGATTAGCCAGTCACACTGTCCACCCATCACACGCACCTCTTGCTCAAGTCTCTTCAAGAGTCTGACAGCTCCTCCAGGATCAGCCACTATTGTCAGTGCTATTTCTCAGTCTTCCACTTGACAACTGCCCAGAGGTCCTCAATGCTTCCTTGTCAGTCTTGGTTCCTAAGCCTGCCCAAGCCTTCCATGCACATTTTAATGTCTCTGTTTTTCTTTGTCGCTTGGTGCTTAGGATAGAATGCAGTGCTCCATACGGGGTGGGGGACACAATCAGACCTCAGGTCTGGAGCCCAAGGATAATATCAGCACAGCCCATGACAGCCTTGTCTGAGCAAGGACATCATCTGGTGGTTTAGATCGGGCTGTGAGCTGAATTCAGTGCTGCCTTCCCCCCGACCTGCTGCTGCAGTGTCCCTGTCCCATTTCATACTTACTGATTATACTTTGACCCAGTTACAGAACCTAAACCTGTTTCCCCATGTCATCCCTCCTGAGACCTTCCTCAGTCATCAAATAATGGTGAGGATCACGCTGATCTTGACCAGGAACCACAAAGATCACTTATTTCAATCCCACTTTCATTTGTGTTC
This sequence comes from Vicugna pacos, assembly GCF_048564905.1. Classification (NCBI taxonomy): domain Eukaryota; kingdom Metazoa; phylum Chordata; class Mammalia; order Artiodactyla; family Camelidae; genus Vicugna; species Vicugna pacos. The sequence goes on from NW_027328741.1 coordinate 30,192,691, forward strand.
TCCTAGCTTGCTAAACATGAGGCAGAAAGAAGAACAGATAATGTGCAGAAGGTCACAACTTACGCTGTAAAGGGCTCCCTCTTCTTTAAAGGTGGCATGAAGAACTAAAGCAAAAGCGAGCCAGTTTCCCAGGTTTCACCTTCCCTTGACGTGGCTACTTCCACACACACAAAAATGGGTCAGAATTTTCAATAGTCATTTAATTTTATTCTGTATTTTCTTCCAAAAAGAAAACATGGAAGACTCCACTGTAAGACATATTCAGCATCTTCATCAATTAGCTAAAAGCCCCCTGAACTAGTTGCATCATTTTGTCTTTCTTGTTGCTATGGAAGATGCTCGCTCCCCAAAGTGTACTATATCCTGGGGATGAGCTGCTAAGGGAAAGCCCAATTATAGTTTTGCTTCATAGCATAAGGAAGTCCCATGAGATCTATTTTCTGGTGATTTTATGTTTGTTTCTGCCTGGATATAGGCTCTCCATTTTCTCTAGTTCCAAGCTAAGCAAGGAGAGTCTATGGAATCCTTTGTAAATGAAAGTAGCAAAGATGATGGTGACACTAGAGGACATAGCTTTCCATGTCCTTCTTTCTTGTGCATTAATAGTTTGGGAACAAGGGCAAAGAATGTAGAAAATGGACTTTCCTCATACACAGCATTCACCACACATTGTGAAAGAAGCTCATTCTCCCGAGACTTTGTCCAAAACAGGTAAAGAGTTTTAGATGCATCAGGTAGTCTGTCAATTTCATTTGCTTAAAAAAATTTCACCTGAAGCTCTCTGCTCTGTTTCCACGTCCAGTGCACTGTTATCATCTTGGGATGTCCTTTAAACATAATTCTTCATGTGTGCATCAAGGGTAAAAACATGCATAGAAAAGATGGGTGTGTCTGTGCCTGAGCAAGAGGAACACGTGCTGTCAGTCAGCCTGAGCACTCAGAGAAGGTAAGCCATCAGTAATCGATCATGAAAAGCACCCCTAAGCCAGGACATAAAAACAGGAAACACAAAGCAGTGGCGCCATTTTTTTCCTCTCTTGCATTGGCCCACTCCCAATTCTCGGGGTGCATCACGCTCTTTATCTCCTGTTAGAAATTCATTATTTGGGGGGTGAATAAGAACCAAGGTAATTTTTATTCCCCTACTTTCATTAACAGAAGGACCAGGCAAGGATTGCCTTAAATTCCAGGGCTCACAGCTGGAAACTCAGATGTTTCAGATCATTTAGACTGATTAACCACATTGGCAGAAATGACACTTGGCAGCAGACAGTAGAGGAGTCATCTGTGGCAGGAAATCTGTTTAGTGAAGATGTTGAAGCATTTATACTAATTAGTCTTTTATTATCTTAATACTGACCACTGCTTCATAAAATGTTTATCTATATTTATACAGGTGCCACCCAGATGAAAATGTAAGTATTTTTTTCTTGTACCATGGGAGAGAATTACAGTGGACACCCAGGGATTTATGGAAATACAGTTTAAGAAATAAGAACTTAACCAATAAAGTGCTATGAAAAGTATTTCTCAAATGAGAATTGTCAGAGTGAGGAATGTCGGGGAAAAGAAACCGCAGATTGAATGAACTGACTCCCATTGACAATTTATATAGAAAATTTCCATTGACAAATTACCAGATTTTTATATGGATTTTTTTCAAATTTATATTTCATTGAAAAACTAGATGATCAATGTACATAAAACATTTCATTAGTAAATACACTGGGAAAAATTCCAAAAGTGGTAAGTGGGGCATAAAGTTACAGGCATACTGACCTAAAAGTAAAAGACACTGTAGAACAGTAAGAGTTAGAACTGGGTGATACTGGGACCTAAGCAGAAGACTGAATAAAACAGGTAGCATTAAGATATCATACAGATGACAAGGGAGACAGTGGATGAAGGTGCTTGAGAACAAAGCAGGATTTATCTGACGTCTGTGTCTGCCATTTCCTGTGAGGCTTCAGGAAGTCACTGCCCTTTAAGGACCCTAAGTTTTCCTTGTCTCTTGAATGAGGATAATTCCTACCTTACAGAGTTATCTCAAAATCATTTTTATAGGACTTACAACACCACTTGCTACTTAAGAATTTTACATCACCTCTTCTTAAAGAGTGTTTTAATAGCTCAACTGACAGTAGCATTTTACAATTACCATTATTAATATTCAAGTATTATTTCATGAAGAAAAAATGATTGCTCTTTAGGTATTTAAAATTCCTGAGTAATTAGATTAAAATACAAGTATGCAAAACCATAAAACATAAAAATAAATATTTGCCAAACACTCCAATCTATGGTCAATATGTATTTAAAGATGAAAATAGTAATAAAATATTTTTAAAATACATAATTTTATTTTTTAAATTTGCAAAGTATAGACTAGAAAATATTTGTAGCTAATGTTAAAAAGTCTGTTATTATCATTATGGTGATGTAAGGAATTATAAGAATGTTGATGGAGTAAAAATCTCTGAACCATGTGTTTCCAGAAAAAGAGTGCCATAATTCCGTTATGTGTAATAAGAAAATCATTTTCCTCCTTTATGCTTTTGTTTCGCAAAATAAGAAAATGAAAACCACAATGTTAGAAGAGATGAGGGATTTTAAATTTTTATGTGCCATGAACTTTAAAGAATCTTTAAGACATTTCTTTTCCTGTACAGAGGTCCAAACACACAAAACTTGTATACAATTTCACAGCCCTTCACAATTAACTCTTAGACTTTCAAAAGCTTTTTTCCAAGCCTACTATTTTCACAATTCTTTTGATTACAAAAAGAAACATTAGTGGACAATTTCAGTGTGATTGACACGCTGATGCTGCCACCTAGTGGCACAGTTTAACAACATCTTAAAAAGGAATGACGTCAGTCATTGCACATGAAATAGTGCTTACTCTTTATTTGAACAAGTCTATACTCACAGTAGATCGTGTTAATAGGAGATGAATAAAGAGCAGAAGGGGGGCAGCTAATTAAGAATGTGAAATAGTGCATTTCATGGTGCTGAAAGTATAACAAACTTTAACAAACTTTGACCTTCATGTTCAAAAATAATACTAAATATTTAAAACTAGGTTTTTAAGAATTTAGAGAATAAGGTCATTTTGAGGGGACCTTTATTAACATGAAATTGGAACCGGACTAATACCAGCCTTAAAAATTAATGATGTTTTTCATTAAAAAGTCTACAAACAATAAATGCTGGAAAGGGTGTGGAGAAGAGGGAACCCTCCTACACTGTTGGTGAGAATGTAAACTGGTGTAACCATTATGGAAAACAGTATGGAGGTTCCTTAAAAAAATAAAAATAGACTTACTATATGATCCAGCAATCCCACTCCTGGGCATATACCCAGAGAAAACTAATTCTGAAAGACACATGCCTCCTAACGTTCAGAGTTATTTACAACAACCAAGACATGAAAACAATCTAGATGTTCATCGACAGATGACTGGATAAAGATGTGGTTTATATCTACAATGTAGTACTACTCAGCCATAAAAAGCAATGAAATAACGCATTTGCAGCACCATGGATGGCTTTAGCAGTCATCATTCTAAGTGAAGGAGTCAGACAAAGACAAATGTCATAATAGACAAACAACAAGGACCTACTGTCTTTATAGCACAGGGAACCATATTCAATTTCTTATAATGAGCATAATAGAATAGAAACTGAATATATATATATATAACTGAATTGCTTTGCTGTATACCTGAAACTAACATTGTAAATCGGCTACACTTTAATAAAAAGAATAATAAAAATTATGATGTTTTATCACATTCCCTCCAAAATGACCTCAAATAGATTTAACAAACTTCTAGTGAATAACATCTTTGGTGTCACATATTGTCCTAGACCCCGATGATAAAGAAGTAGTGTTTACCCGGGACATGTGATAAGAGAGGATTCTTCTCTTTCTAGGCTACTAAAATTTTACCAAATTAATCAGGAGCAGATGGTGTCCTATGCCTTCCTAAAATTTATAAATATGATCATATGGAATTTTTATTAACCTAAAAAATCAAGAAGAAGAATAGAAATATCAGTCACAATGTCTTGGATGTTTATCTATAAAGTCTTACCTAATGTTATATTAATACAGTGGCCTACATAATGTTATCCCCATCTCATAGATGACTACAAGAAATGTTTTGTTTAAAGTATCTGTAATGTTAGATATTGATTCTTACTTTGAATTTTGCAATATCGCATCCTAAACATAATTGCGACATTCCCATTTAAATTCACTCTCCTTCTCTCTCCCTCTTTCTCTCTCTCTCTCACACACACACACCCAAGCATATTAAAAATAAATTTTATTTTCATAGTCTTTCTCGTGTTGGTAGGGGATAGGAAAGTGTGAAAATGGTCTCTTTCTTGTTCCAGAACATCTTCTTTAAATATTTCTCTCTCTTTCCTCAAAGTTCCATTTCAAATATGTTTATCTGCCTGACCAGATCTCCTGTTTCCCTTCTTTGGCAACAGAACCACTCTTTATCATAGAAAACTTGTCCTTCCCATACCTGGTGGGGCTGTCAATCATGAGACCCCGCATTCCCCAAACCACAGAGGTAAGCACTTTGTCCAGTAGGGGAAGTCAGTGAGGGAACCCCAACACTCTGGACACGGCCACCAGATCAGTAAGCAAGAACTGAGCCAAACTCATAGCATTGGTTTCTCTTGAAGGGTGTCAGATGGACTATCTTTTGAATTTAATTATCTTTTAATGCACTAAACCTAACAATCAAGCCAAGAGTCAACCAAGGTGCAGTGTGGATGCTCCGTTCCCACTCTGTCTTCATTTGTGTCCATTTGAGTTAGGATTTCCTATTCCTGTGACAGAAAACTCAAAATAACAGTAACTGTTAAAAAATATTTAATATTTAAAGGGATTTATTTTCTCTGTCATAAAATATATCTAGAGGTAGCCAACATAGGGCTGATATGGCTGATATACAATATCAGGAACACCAAAGTTTCTTCATGGTCCCAGATGACTGCTTAAGGTCCAGCCATTAAAGCTGCTTTCCAGGTCACACAGTATAGCTTGTCCTAGTGGAGTCTCCAGACATTGTGAGATGAATAAAATCTAAGACTCTGTGACCCACATTTGTGCTCTCATCACCCCAGCTCCCCAGGGCTGTAAGAGTCAAGCATTATGGGAGAAGGATGCTGGACTGTGACTTGGATCAATTACGGAGCTGAGACTCAGAGTGGCCACTGGATAACCATAAATGAATTCCCTAGCATTACCATTATGTAACTGTCCTTCTCCCAGATTACTCCAGAGGTGTCCAGCATCACTCACTCATCCCAAGGGTGCGTGGGGCTACAAAGCTCCCTGTGGGCCTCAGGCTCAACCAGAGCTACCTGGATTCCAAAAACTCAGGTGTAGTAGGATATGGATCTTTTATTTTTAATGTTGAATATTTTTCCTAGTCCAATATCATAATTAAAAGAGATCAGAATTGTGAGTGTATCTTATAGCATCAAATTTAGATACTAGAAGTTCAACTGCCAAAAAAGAAATATTCACTGGGTGTTGAGGCAGGGAGAAAGGAGGAAGTGTTCTAGTACCTTTCTTGGGTGCAGAGATCCAATAACTAGGTTTGAGGGCATGTCTGGGGTTCAAAGTCAGGATGAAGTGCAGTCTCCTGGAAGCAGAATTTGACTTGCTGAGCATGGGGTTTGAACTTTGACTCTTTTCCTGGGAAAGGAGGGAACAAGCTGGCACCCAGATTACAAAAGCAAATTCTGACAGGCAGCCACGCCTCTGCCCAGCTACTGAGAAGCACTGCTAAGTGGCCTAGAAGCACAGGAACATTCCCAATCCATTTCATTTGCATAGCTCTTTTTTCTTTTTTTCCATTTCCTGGATATGAACTTAGATCTTAGCAAAAAAACATCTTTATAGTTATTCCTTTTGGTGATAGGACTTCCATGTTAGAAACCACACTCTTTTAAGAAAGCCAGGAAAACAGGAAAGACTAAGTCATAGACAGAGAAGTGATCCCTATGTGGCGTAGAGATAATTTATGATAAAAGCAAGGGTGGAGGGCTGCGCCCTCCAGCAGCTCAGTGGATTCTCACAATAGCAGCAAAGAAGTAGAGACTATCCAGACAGTTAGACCACTGATGTGTGCGATCACTCCAGGACAATCAAAAAGCAACAATCTGGATGCTGGGAACCCTGGATTAAGGGTTCACTTTACTACTTTATTATTCTATATGGGTAAAAATTCTATCATAAGAATGTTTTTAAATAAAAATATGCTGCATGAGGTGCCAGAATATTTGGTGGTGAATAGTTGGGAGATGTTTCATAAATGACCATGGAGAGTAGCTGGAAATCAACAGGGGTCATGAAGTACGGTGGTGTTCATGAATGTAACAGCATAAACCCTGCCCACGACCCTGACACAGCATCTGTGTCACATGGCAAGGAAACAGAGCTCTGGCTTCTAGAAGATATGTATATACCACGGGTGATAAGAGGAGCCCCTTACCAGCCACAAGAATCTAAAGAACCTCTGCTCTAAGGCACAGATCAAAACACTGATAATTTACCTTCCAGCAAGAGAAAGAGATGTCACTTTATTTCACTACTAGCAGGAAACACATATACATCTGAAACTGTTCACCCTCCATCTAATTAACTGCTTCCACAAAAAAATATTATAAATTAAATGGAGGAAAGTTTTTAGCTAGCACCTGGATCCTTTTAATTACATCCTATTGGCACTATTTCTGTCTCTCTGGTTATGTGGCAAGGGATTGGTTCCTTCTGTCTGAGACAGTTGCTTCACTGAAACTATAATTAGCACCAGCCAGTAAACCACCTCAACGTCTTGGTATCCAGTTCCCTGCATAGCTTGCTCACTTCCGAACCCAAGCCACTCCATGCCCATTCCCTGTAATGCACTGTGTTTATAATAACTGCAATATTCAAAGCAAGTTCAACTAACCCTGGAGTGAGGAAGACTGATTGTGGCTGTCATCTCATCAACACTGCTTAAGAGAGCACTTGCTTATCCAGAAACTCCATTAAGAAAGTTATTTGGACAGAAGTCTACACCCTAGTTTTTCACTACTGTATCACTACTCAAGTTTTCCCACTGTTTTTTTTTTTTCCTTTTCAGATGTAGCTCTTTTTATTAAATAGTGATAAATTTTACATTTTTAGATCATACACAACTATCAAGGCAAAAATGCCAGCAGAATCTAGTTTGTACCCAAAAGATGCTTTTCAAAAATCACTAATCTTTCTTGAAATGATTATAATACCTCTTGAACTCTTCAAAATATCTTGAGAGTCAGGACAGGGGAGAAAGGTGTTAAATGTTTTTAACTTCATTCTGTTGTATTGATTTTTTTTTAATTTGGAAACAACAATAACAAAAAAGACTAACATGAAAATAAGATACACATTTTATCCGTTTTAGTTTACCTCTAACTTCTCAACACCTATTGTCTCTGATATTTTAGAATTTTTCTCATTTCCTCATTCACTTTTTTGCACCTTATTTCTAATTTCTGTTGTAAGCTATCTTTTATTTAAAAGAATGAGGAAAAACTGAACATCAATTAGTGAAGTTATAATTAGAACTAAACTCAAATAGGCAGAGACGCATCTGGAAATTATTACCAGGACTCGTCACTTGGTGGAAGAATAAGAGTATAAGATTTTTTTTTTTTTGGTTAATGTTGTTCTTCATTTGCTTGTCTACATTTTCTTTTCCTTTCCTGTAATGTTCATGACATTGTATTTTTAGAAAGCAAGAATAAATCAAATAGGCATAAAAGATATGAAAAAGAATATGATATGGGTGATTCATTTAGTTAAAAAAAGCTTTTGTAAGCTAAGTAACTACTCTGTTTACTCTTTTCAATTCCATATTTAGAAACAGGGAACATACATGCTGTTTCAAAGACTCTCACCCAATGTGGACATTTACATTGGTCTAACTAGTGCAAGAATGTTAGTAGCTAGGTGGTCCCCACAGTTTTAGATTTTATCCTATTTCCAGTAATGAAGGTGTCTGAGGAAGCAGAAGTGCTCTGAGTCCACGGAGGACTGGGGATTTTTATCATTTGTAGGGACATAAAGAAATGAGCTTTTAAAAAGTTACCGAAATAAAAATCATACAGAAGAATGGAGGTATGACATTCCCCTAAATTCTGCAAATTCTTTGGCCTCTTTGGATGATGACAGGTTATCTAGCCATGTCTGAAAAGAAGCTTTTCTCTTCTGTATTTTAGATGGAAGTCTATCTTCTGATGCAAAACTTCCTTCTAGTGATGGTCCTACACATGGCAGCTTTCACTTCTTTATTTCTCAAGTTGTAGATGAGAGGATTCAACATGGGGATGACTGCTGTGTAGAACATGGACACCACTTTATCGAGGTCCAAAGAGAAAACTGCCCCCAGCCTCACATAGATAGAAAAGAGAGCCCCGTACAAGATGGAAACATCCGTGAGATGGGAAGAGCACATGGAGAAGGTTTTGTGCCTCCCAGCAGCAGAGGGGACCCTCAGGATGGCAAGGAGGATGTAAAAATAGGAGATGACAATGGTCAGGCTACTGACCATGAGGACAGCTCCAGCCACAACGAAAGCTAACAACTTATTGATCCGGGTGTCCGCACACTCAAGAGAAAGCAGAGGGGACAAGTCACAGAAGAAATGATTGATTACATGGGAGCGACAAAAGGGAAGTCGAAAAGCAGCTGTTGTGTGAGTCATGGTGTTCAGAAACCCCGCAGTGTAGAGTCCCGCCACCAGCTGGATGCAGAGCCTTCAGGACATGGCAACGGAATACAGTAGCGGGTTACAGATGGCCACGTAGTGGTCATAGGCCATGGACGCCAGGAAAAGGCACTCGATGGCCACAAAGAACCCAGAGAACCACTGCTGCAAGGCACAGCCCAGGAAGGAGATGGCTTTCCTCTCAGCAAAGAAGTCAGCGAGCATCTTGAGGCCCACCACTGACGAGAAGCAGATGTCCACAAAGGACAGGTGACTGAGAAAGAAGTAGATCGGTGTGTGGGAGCAGAAATTGAGCCGGATGAGGATAATCATGCCCAAGTTTCCTGTCATAGTAACGAGGTAAAAGAGTAGGAAGAGCAAGAAAATGAAGACTTGCTGCCGAGGATGGTACTTCAAGCCTATGAAAATGAACTCTGTGATCTTTGTAGAGCTCTCAGCAGCCATCAGTGGGTTTTGGTCTCTAGAGTTAGAAAATGAGAATTGGTAGCGAATACAACTTTAAATTTCTTGAAAGCATAAAGTGATACACAAGAAAAGAAATTACAGATTTTTGATTTAGGAACACTGGTGTTAAAAAAAAAAGCCTAAATAAAGTGCTGGCAAATAAAATACATTACAGTTCTAAAGAGCAACATGGCTTAAATGTTTTAAAGAGAAAGTTAAAGTTTAACTAAGAATTTGGTCTACATTAGAAAACCTATAAAACTATTCACTATATTTACATATTAAGAAAAGCATTAGTATTATTTCAATACAATTTTTATAAGAGTTTGATTAAATTTGGCTCTCAAAAAAAAAAACTTTTCAGTATGGAAAAAAAAAAAGGAAACTATTTAACGTAGTAAGAAAGAACCTTCCTGAAGCTTTCAGAGGAAGCATGTGTAGAGTAAAACATGAGGAACATTCCCATTATAGCCAGAAACTATATAAAGATGCTCACAATTTATACTATTGAACAATATATTGGAGATTGCAGCCAAAACACTAAAATATGAGAAGGAAAGATATAAGAATGTAGAAAAAAGAGAAGAAAATACAGTCAGCATTTGCAGGCAAAATAGTCACCCACGTAGAAAATGGATGAGTCAACTAATAAGATTTTTCTAAGAAAAAAATTGAAGAGTTCAACAAATAGTTTAGAAGATCAATGTAAAAAACTCAATAACAATTGCTTATGAGTTGTAATGAAAAAACTCATATTCATCAACTCAAATTGATCAACTAATCATAAAATAAGCCTAACAAGGAATCTTCCAAATTTGTATGAAGAAAAGTACAAACTGTTGAACTTTACTGAAGCAAAGGAAGAAATGCCTAAATCAGTGAAAAAAATGTGTTTTATGTATTTCTTATGTATAAAACAGAAACAGACTCAATTATAAAGATTCATTTCTTCCTGAGAAAGTAAAAATTAACTCAGACTCGGGGAGTAAGGACTTGTGTGGCCATCCTTTGGGCGGGAATAGCAGACACAGGTAAGTCATCTGTAAGCAGAACAGGACACAGTACTTCTCCCGCAGATAACATTGCAGCTGCCAGCATTTAACACTTTCTCTGAGTGACAACCGCCTTGTCACTCAATGAGAAAATGTATTTTCTAAAAGTATAGGCTAGCTAAAAATGTTCATTGTTAATTATACCAGCAAGATGAAACATGCCACTCTGACCAGGAAGATCTAAGTAAGTCACTTTGACATGGCTAAGGAGTCTCAATTTCCCACACAGGCACAGAGCTTCTCAGGAGGGACTTCCAGACACCACATTCCACATCCATCCACACTTTGTAGTTTCTAGGGAAACAGGACCCTGTGTCTGCACGGTGGGCGTGTTGTGATATTGCCTCCTTAACATACAGCCTGCTTTGTTTTGAGCTTATCAAAAGTTTTCTTGATTTAAATTTCATGTAAACTCCACCCTTTTTAAAAATCCCACAATAACTTTATTTCCTCTTTGCTCAGTGAGATACCCATGGTGCTTCTGGTGTGTGATTGTCTCATTGGAATGGCTCAATAAAGCTGGCTTGGTCCAACTACAGACTTGTTCCTGGCTGTCTTAGGATGACTGAGCAAGGACACTCACCAAACTATGTGGCTAATTTAATGCAATTTCAACCAACATCTAAATATAATTTTTAATGAAACAATCTGCTTGAAAAATTTATGGAACAAAATGTATTTAAAAATAGCCAATATAGTTTCTAAAAAGAAAAATTAAGATATTCAATGCTGATTTAAAGCTATCATAATTAAAAGAGTAAAGTGTTTTTACTAGAACAAAGAGATGAATAGAAAAGGACAGGAAACCTTTAGAAAAACCACAGGCAGACCTAGGCATGTATGTCAACTGACTATGAATAAATATTTTATTCCAAGTAAGGAAAGCCAAGATTCAACAAGTCAATATTCATAAAAAAGTGTTACAATAGTTGAATGGCCATTTGAGAAAATAAATACTGTTAAAATTCTACCCCACATCACTTAAATTTAAAAAATCTTAACTATAAATGTATTATATGAAAATAGTGAAGAAAAGTGTTATGATTTATTTTTAATGGTCTTCTTATACAGAACATAAAAACCACATGAAGAACATGTTGCAAATTTTACTACATCACAGTTTTAAACAAATGTATGCCAACATGCATTCTAAGTATCAAGACACACAGATTGGGAAAAAAATATTGAAACATATATTACAAAGGATTAAAATCAGAACACACAAAGAACTATCATTAATCATCAGTTAAAATAGCAAATGCTCATTGTAATAATAGGCAAAAGATATAATGCATGCCACAAGAGTGGACACCCAAAGTCCCAATAAGAATTAAAAAAAAAACAAACTTAATTTTGCAAATAATCATGGAAGCCAAATTGAAAAAAAAAAACCTCATACTATTTTCACCTGTCAAATTGACAAAATAAAGAAATTTAAGAATATAAAACACTGATGAGACAGCCAGAAAAAAATGGCAATCACTCATGATGCAGGGTGGGGCCTCTGGATGGAAATTTTTCACTATTTTGACTTTTTTTGAAAAAGAAAGTACCTAATGACTCACAAATTCCATTACATAATATCTACCCCAAGGAAACGCAATGGAAAAAAAATGATGTCTACTTCATCATTGTTTAAAATGATAAAAAAAAAAACTGGAATCCGCATAAATATTGTCCACAAGAGCAATAGCAAAATAAACCTTGGTACAGTCATTCTATGGAATACTGTGCAGAAGTTTAAATAATAGGTAATTTTATATATGGAAACATGGTTATTTTTCCAAGACATGTGAAGAAGAAGCAAGTTACAGAATGATCTCTGCAGTATGGTTTTAGGAACAAGTTTTAAACCTTAATATGTTCATTAATTATAATTATTTAAATGTGTGCAAATAGAATAAAATAAAAGAGTCTGTAAGGATATACACCAAATTTGCAATCATAATTTCTGAGCAGAGAGGGGCCATGAAATGGTATGTGATGGATAATCAAAGGTGACTCCATGTGCACGCAAATTTGATACAAGGAGATTTTGGTACAAGGAGAAACAAAACCAAAATCTAAAAAACAAAAACAAAAACAAACAAACAAACAAAAACAAAGCATAAATACAGGACAGAAATAGACTCATGGACAGAGAATACAGACTTGTGGTTACCATGGGGGTAGAGGGTGGGGAGGGATAGACTGGGATTTCAAAATTGTAGAATAGATAAACAAGATTACACTGTATAGCACAGGGAAATATACACAAAATATTATCATAAATCACAGAGAAAAAATGTGACAATTAGTGTGTATATGTCCATGAATGACTGAAAAATTGTGCTGAACACTGGAATTTGACACAACATTGTAAAATGATTATAAATCAATAAAAAATATTAAAAAAAAGTGTAGTAATCTAGAACAAGCCCCTAAGGTATTCCAGCAATTTTAAAGAGAGAGAAGAAAAGAAAACAGCTACAATCAATTTGGGATGAAAAATGTGTGAAGCCTAGGAGGTAGAAAGTGAGAAAGTGAGAAACAATTGCAAGCTATGCATATGGAGTTCTAGATTTCTAAAATTCTAACAAGCTGAGAGAACTCCAAATTCACCCTTTACAAATAAGAAAACTGAGTTCCCAAGATATCTGAGCCAAGACCAGAGAAGGTGGCCAATACACCATCACTTACCAGCACGCTGTGCTAAAGCCCATGGTTGGCTTCATGATACAACACAACTGAGGTTGCAATGAATATGGAACAAGAAACAAGTATTTATAGAATATTCAAGTCTTACCAGACTCTGCTCCAAGTGCTTTGCAAACCTCAGCCCACTTGATTTCCACCCAAACCTGGATAAGAAACACTTTGTTATCCCCAATTTACAGAGCAGGCAGTAGAGGTTGTAAGTGCAGAAGGTGGAGCCTAAAGCCTGAGAGCGAGGATCTCATAGAATTATCTGAGTTTAAGACACTGCCCTGGCTGAATACAGTCTATACTTTCAATGATGTCTCTCTCCCAAAAGGGAACCTAGACCTCTCTATGTCCCAACTCAATTCTGCATGTTCTTCATGGGATACAGAATCATCAGCCACTGTCCAAGTGCAGATTTAATGCTGAAGGATCTGTTGATTACAAAGCAAGCAATGAGGTCTCAGAGAAATAAGAGTTCAAGCTTACTCAATCACAGGGACTCTCAAACATCTGCAAACTGTGCTCTTGTTGATAGTTTTTCCATTAACCTTCCCATTCTGTGCTTTGAGCATGATGCCCATAAGCCAGTGCAATATTGCTTCCAGATGGCACCACACCTCAGGGTTTAGTGGGAGGTAGCTGTGCCCAGCCTCTCTCCCATTCAGGGCACGGTTGTTGCAGAAAAATGTGTTACAGCTCAGTGTTACAGCTCAGTTTTGACAACAACATGGATCCAGGCGAGAGACCAAACAGTACTCAGAGATGGAGAACTCAGGTTTATTACACCAGAGAGCCCAGAGGAGTTAACACTTAAAGCTCTGGACCCTGTCTGTAGGTTTATACAGGCCTTTTATAGGCTGCCAGTTTTACACTTTGCAACATCATATGCAAATAAAGTACAACAGAAGTTGACCAACCAGGAATAAGCTCTGTAGAAATAGACCAATCAGGAGTGAGTTCCATGCAAATAAAGTATTACAAATGGATCAATCAGAAGTTAGGGAAGTGGACCAATCAGAAGTGAGAGTAATAACCAATCAGGAGTGAGAGTAATAACCAATCAGAAGTGAGCTCAGGGAACCAATAGAATTCTAGGTGTAAGTTAGCTGCTTTAGAGGCAAAAAGTGAGATTAAAACCTCTGGGCCAGGGAACCGGACTGTGATGGGAGGAGAGCAGCGGTCCTGCCTAGGGGTCCTGCCAGTCTTTCTATGGAGCTTCCTGCCTCACAGTCACTGGGTCCTTAAGAGGGATTTAACTTGACTGTAACCTCTTTGTGCATTTTACAGGATTTCACATTACTTCTTAGACTGTGTGCAACATTCTAACCAGATACGTGTGTATGTACCAAATAAACACATTTTAAATGTCATACATTTTTATTTTCCCATAAATCCATTTAACTCATTTTGAACTTCTTGAAGATAAACAGAGAAGCAGAAATGATAATAATAAAAAAAAGTCTAAACTTACATTTTAACGAATTCCTTTCTTCTTTAGAAAATTAAAATTAAAATGGAGTACAATTTGCATTCTTTTTCAGCATGCATTTCATCTCCTCACCTCCCCTCGCCCCACTCCCCACCCCCGTACTCTGCACAGAGAAGTCAGACTTTCTAGGAGCCACTTGGTTTTATTATTAGTTTTCTTCCCAAGGAACTAATGATTCCACTCGGAAACATAATATTCTCGTGGTTTACAGTTTCCAGAAGTAGTTACATCATTTTTTGTCCTGGAAGAATTTATGTCCCTAAAGTATGCCATACCTTGGGGATTGTATTGCTAAGAAGGATGTAAATTAAAATGTTCTTGCTTTCTTTAAACACTTTTAAAAATCCACTGGGATCACAGTAATTGTTTAGATAAATGCCTTATTTCTTACCTCCTTCTTAAACTATTTAAAGAATAAATTTTAGTGCAATGATGTAATAATGTCTGCATTTTTCTCACAAGAAGTACCACAAAATTTCTGGAACTGCTCAACTAAAGTACAGTATAATAGAGGATCCACCACAAGGGTGCCTTATTTGACATTATAATTGTTTATCTTTTTCCCAACACGGACAGGAAAATCACTGAGAATCAGAATGTATGAAGAGTTTCTATTCTATTCGTGCAGGTTTTTTTCCTGAGGAATTGAAAGAGGTTTCACTGACAAAGGCAAGCCCGATGCTACATTTTTAAGCTTCTATTGATGAATAACAGAGAGAAAAATGTACACATCTTAAGTGTACTGCTCAGTGATTACTACAAAGTGAACACAAACATGCAAGCACCACCTACGTCAAGAAATACACCATCTCCACCATCCACATCATGTCTGTGAAATTTATCCCTGGTTGAATAAATCTCTAGTCCATATATTGCATTGCTGTTAGTATTCTAATATATTGATATTTCACAAATGATTTATCCATTTCTGTGTTGTTGGGCATTTGAGTTGCTCTCAGTTTTTACATTTTGGGAATTTTTCTCCAAAGATCATCCAGTGAACACCATGTCCTTTGGTGTTCATGAGCACACATATCTCTTGGGAAGATACCTGACAGTAAAATTTCTTTGTTATAAGGTATGTATATATTCATATTGACTGATATTTCAAGGAGTTTTCCAAAACCCATTATTTACACTCCCATTAGTAGTTCATGAGAGTCAGTATTTGTCACTTTGGCCATCTCAGTGAGTGTGGAGTGGTATCTCATTGTGCCTTTAACCACCATTTCCCTGATTTCTAGCGAGTTTGAGCAACCTATTGCAATATTTATAGGACATTTACATAACCAGTTTTATGAACTGCCTGTTCAAATGTCTTGCTCACATTTTTTGACTGGATTGCCTGTCTTTTTTAAAGTTAATATTTATCCATATATTCCAGGTATATCAACTATATGCATTGTAAATACATTTCCCTTGCTGTGGTTTACATGTTTATGCTCTTCGGTGTAAGCCTAAGTTCTCAATTTTAATGTGATTCAGAGAATCAATATTATCTTTCATGTTTAGTATGTTTGTACCTTATTATTATTTTTTTAATTTGCAACCACCTGTAACAGAGATATTCTCCAATATTATCTTCCGGATGCTTTAATTCCTTGCCTTTCACATCTTGATCTCCAAATCATCTGGAGATGATCTTAGTGTGTATTGTGAGATGGGGGTAAATTCCATTTTTTTCCATGCAGACATCCAATGGATCCAACATTATTTTTTAAAATCATTTTTTCTGTCCCCAGTATCAGCTTTGTCTTAAGTGAATATTGTTGAGAAAATGAGGATGCTAATTATACAGGAAGAAACCTGCTGTCAAACCAATTTACTCGAAGTATATCAGTATTTTCAAATGAAAATACACTGAAATGAGCAGAAACTTTATCAGAATCAATTTGCAAATACTGTCTTCCCAAAGTACACTGCATGAGAAAGCAGAAGTTATTATCTTTAACAGCTTTACATCATTGTATTATTTTATTTCGGCAAGGAAGGGAGATAATTAGGTTTATTTGCTTTTAATGGAGATACTGGGGATTGAACCCAAGACCTCATGCATACTACGCATGTCTTTTAAAGAAAGCCTTCAGAGATGACAGTGTGGGTCTCATTGAGTCTTGACTTACAATGATACAAAAACATGGTTTATCCCCCTCATTTCTTGGATATGTTGCTATGTTCCAATAAATAAAACACAGAAATATGTTTGAAAGAATATTGTATGTGGAAAAAATTAAAATGTGAGTCCAAATTATGAGGTCATGGGCAATCCATTGATTCTTCATGGCTGTTTGGCTCATTGTCTGTAAAAATGGAATTAATATCCTGCCTATGACACAAAAATCAATAAATAACAATAGTAATAAGTAACACTTTATTAAAGAACTGGAATGTATTCTACATTTCACATGCACAAATCATGGCAAAACCCCTGGAAGTTATTATTATGAGCAAAAAGTATAGGGGATGTAAAATACCTTGGTAAAACACCTCCTCTAAACATGAAAGTAGTAGTAGAGAGTGCTATGGTTGCATGATTCCTGAATAATTCACCTTTTCAATTTTATTGATATACGATTGACATACAATATTGTGTTTGCCCAAGGTGTATGACATGATGACTCAGTATTTATATATATTGCAACATGATTACTGTAATAAGTTTATCAATTCCCTAACAGAGTTATAAATTTTATTTCTTGTGATGAGAACTATTAAGATCTACTCTCTCAGCAACTTGCAAATATACAATGCAGTATTGTTAACTATAGTCACCACTGTATGTTACAGCCCTAGACGTATTTATCCTATAAGTGGAAGTTTCTACATTTTGACCATAGTATACTTTTTAACAGTTTGTGATTAATGAGTCAAGGTCAAGATCACAGACAATGAGAGATCTCAACATATTATAAGCAAAATAGAAATACTTCTAAGTCACTGGTTATGATGATAATATTTATTCAGGATATAACAAAGAACCTCTCATATCCTAGTCATAAATTTTTGTGTGTATATGAGTAACAATGTTTTTTTAAAGTCTTGGGATTCAGTAATCTACTTATCTGAGTTTAAAGTTCTAAAGTTCATCTCTGCTGAATAAGAAATAAGAAAAAACAAAATGAGAAAATTGTAACCTAAAGACATTGTGTGACTTATCGATGACAGAGTAATAAAGAGTGAATCTCAACACACAATTTGCAGTTTTTCCATCGTACATAAATATTAGCTCTCACTCTGCAGTACAAATGATGTTCTAATTTATTTACCTTCTCAATCTATAATACAAACAATGTCATAGTTCACTTACTCAAAAGAAATTTCTTCCTTTCAAATGTTCTTCTGAATGAATCCTTGACCTCTTTGTTTCTTAGGCTGTAGGTAAGTGGGTTTAACATGGGAATCACAGCTGTGTAGAACACAGAAACCACTTTGTTAATATTCAGGGAGAAACTAGAACTCCAACATACATAGATAAAGAAGAGTGTCCCATAAAGGATGGAGACAGGTGTCAGGTGTGAAGAGCAAATGGAAAAGGCTTTCCACTTCCCATCAGCAGAATGGATCCTCAGGATAGCGATGACAATGTAAACATAGGAGACCAAGGTGATCACACCACTGAGTACTCCTAGAGCTCCAGCCAAGATGAAAAGTAAAAATTTACTGATCTGTGTGTCTGCACATGCCAGAGAGAGAACAGGAAGGTCACAGAAGAAGTGATTGGTGATATTCTGACCACAGTAAGGCAGGTGAAAGGTGAAAGTTATGTGGATCATGGTAATTTTAAGACCCATGGCAGCATAAGGCCCTACCACCAGGTGCATACAGACTTGCTGGGACATGGGTGTGCACAACAAGGACTTACAGATGTCCATATACTGATCATATGCCATGGAAGCCAGAGGGAAACACTCAGTCACTACAGACCAAAAAGCCAGATCTGGGCAACACAACCAAAGAAAGAGAAGACTTTTTTCTCCACTAGGATGTCAGTCTACAATTTGGGACCAATGACAGAAGAAGAGAAGCAGACATCTACAAAGGACAAGTGGCTGAGAAATAAGTGCATTTGGGTGTGGAGTCGAGAATCCATCCAAATGAGAGTCATTATCCCCATGTTTCCCAGAAGAGTGACAAGATAAACCAATAGAAATATCATAAAAAGAAGAAGCTGGTGCTGGAAGTGATTTGTTAAGCCCACAAAAACAAACTCAATCACCAAAGTGTGATTTCCATTATCCACTTCTCTGATCTAATCTGTAACGAGAAAGAGAGAGATTTTTCCTTTGAATCAATTCATAGTTGGACTTATTTTTAAAAATAAATACAACTTCTATGTTTTTACATTTTGCAGAGTAGACTGACAGATGACAATCCTGTCTTCGACCTCTAGGTGGTCATCATAACTACCTACTAACTATCTGTGTGATACTGAGTAAGTCGCTGAACCTCACTGGGCTTTTCAGTTTCTTCTTGATCAAAACAGAATTTTTGAAGGGAATCAGAATTTTAGGTGTAGGAGTTCCCCTTGGAGATTACCCAAGGCAAGTCCAGATTATTAACTGTGTTCAAAAGCCCCTGCTTTTGAATGGAGGATATTTTAAGACATATTTCATAGATAAGGTATTATGTGAATTTGATGAATTCAGGCTGATAGCTCTCACTCTCACCTTGGGTGATGGGTGTTAAGAATCTATCTTCCTTGTCAATTCCTTTAGATTCTAGAAGAATAGTGTTGTATCTACAGGATAACTTCTGAAGCCTAAGAAGGAGTGCAAGCTCAGACAAAAGAAGCTGGTTTTTGAACAGGATTCAAAGGCCACAACAGTGTCTACCCTGTGATGCTTTCTCCAAAACACCTCCTGGTGTATCCTTTTCATCCTTAAGATATTATTTTTCTTTCCCAGCTTCTGATAATACTCCACTGGTTACAACACTGACTCAGTATTTAAGAACCAGTCTCTTACTATGGACTAAAAACTTCAAAGGAGTTTGACAAGATTAACCAGTGTATATACTAACAGTATGAGGAATGTAGGTGTTTTAGAGAATAATGACTAAGAATGTCCTCAAATTGATGTTCGACACCAAATCTCAGATCCAGGAAGCTCAGAGAACACTAAGGAGGATAAATGTCAAAAACAAACAAATAACTATACCTAAGCATAAAAATTTCAAAATACAAAAAAATCAAAGGTAAAGAAAAAAGTCCTGAAGGAAGCCAGAAGCAAAAACAAAAACAAAAACAAAAAAAAACAACATCTCTTGAGAAACCGTATCTCATTAAAATTGATGCCCTCCTCCTAGGCACCAATAGTGTATATCAGGGGATTTCAGTGTCTGGAGGCATTCATTGATGTAGAATTTCTCTGCTCCTCATATTGGAATCCACCCTTTCATTCCAAAATATGGAGAACCACTTATAGACCTATGAGATGAACAAAAAAATGTAACTCCAAGTGAATTTCCATCACACCTAATATGAAGAATCAGCTGGGAATACTTCTCACTAATAAAAACAAAGCAAAACCAAAAACATTATCCTAATATGCAACATGTTACACTTATAAAGTCTGAAGGAAAAGAATATGATGCTGCAGTGTTGACAGGGTAATTAATCCTCCAAATGGAAGCCACACTTATGTAGTGCATGAAAAACAAGCAGAGTTATACATGTAATCATGGTACAAAGAGTATTCTAGACAGAAAAAACATCAGGGCATCAGAACTGCAGTAACTAGAGCTTCAGAGGACAGTTGGTTTTGCATATATTTGCACATATTTGCATATATTTACAGAAGGAACTCAGCCATTGAGGAAATTTATAATTACCACTTGCTTCCTACTGTTCTTCTCCCAATCCCCTTTCAATGGATGTTAAATCATAAATGCTTAAGGAACAATTAAAAGATAGAAAACACTTCGAGCATCATACTAGGAAGTGACCATCTCAAAAGGTGACTTGTGATTTGAGACACGTTACACAGTGAAGACCCAGAATAGAGGCACTTTAAGGCAAAATTTGACTGGGAAAGAAACTGTTGTGTCCTTCTAGATAAAAAATAGGAAAAATATCTTTTCCCTTTGTCACACCTAGGCCCAAGTTTTAACAATTCTTAGTAAAATGGTGCTGGAAAATTTTACAAGACTGACAATTAGCGATGTTAGTTTTATATGGATACATTTAAGGTAATATTTACTGTTCCTTTCAAATCTCATCACACTTGCATTGTGTCACTTTTAGCATTCTGCTATCATTTCAAAGGTTTTAGTCAAGAGAAAGCATACCACTATGTATAGAAGTTATAGACTATGTGGGTGGAGGAAAATGCATATCTTTAGAGGGAAGAAGTGAGAGACAGAAGCACAGAGTGGCTGAGAACCTCTCCATTTTACTTAGGTTTTGAACAATATTTCAGTAACCAATGTTCAGAAGTGTTTCATAAAGTCAGAGAATGGTGGAATGTAGAAGCAGCATTTAGAGAAGGCTACTTAAGTCCATCCTCCTCAATTTATCTATTTACTGATAAATTTATTCATTCAGTTTTGACACAGACTGTGGCTTTTCAAAAGTGAATCTTAATTACAAAGGTAGACATATTTGTTATAAAACAAGTTCAACAACCCAGATGAGGATGGAGCACCACCCCACCCTCCTGCTTCCAATGGGCATGCCACTGAAGAAACCAGTGCTCACAGTTCAGTCTGTAGCCTTCCACACTTGTCTCTATCATCTTGTATAATGCGCATGCCAATATATTCTACACAGTAGGTAGACTCTGCCCCCACATTATTTTTACTAAGTGTAATCAATTCTGCAGATTTCACTTTGACTTGGGATTTTTTTCCATTCACTTATAATAGTATCAGGGAGTTTCTTCCAAACAAAAGCACAGATATCTAAATCATTCTTTTTATAATTAGCTGCATAATGATTCATAGGAAGAAGATTTGCTTCTCCTGAAACAAAATCAGACTGTATCCTTTTATCCCCCCTATAAATCATGTTGCAAAACTTGTGTCTGGTATTTATATTTCTATAGCATAAATTTCTGAATGTAAGATAGCTAGGTCAAAGATCAAGTGCATTTTACTAGAAATCATCAAATTAGTTTCTGAAAATGTACCCACTATAGTGAAGTGTAGAATACCCAAATGGTGACCTTACCAGCATTGCAACCTAATCAGCTTAGTGTTCGCCAATCTGATAGATGGAAAAACAAAAACAAAAACAAAACAGATTGCAATTTCATTTCATTTACTTAAGCAACTGAGAAGTTGAGCAATTTTTGTATATATTTATGCTTTTGGGCATTTGTATTTCCAGTTATGTCATTGCCCATTCATTTGTTGGTTAATTTCTCTACTGTGTTTCATATATATGTATATACATGTTCCAACATTTTCCTGTTGGGACACTAACTCATTGTAAGTCACTTGTTCTACAGCTGTTCTCTCACTTTCCATAGTTCAGCTTTTATCAAGGTCTATCATTTATGGTCCTTTATGGATAGACTTTGTTGATCTTTCTCTTACAATGTTTGCTTTTCTGGGCTGGAATAAAATGTCTTCTCACCTGTAAGAAGATACAAATTTTCTCCTGGACTTTCTTCTGGCATCTCTTACATTTCTACTTTCAACATGTATGTAAAATATTTTATATTCCCCAACATTTTGCAAAGGAGCAGACTGAAGAAGAACAATATAAACAATATGTCTAGTATATGAATGATCTTGAAAACAGCAGACCAAGGAACTAAGGGGAATGTCTCATTCTCAGTACTGTCTTCTCTTGACCACACATAACTGAATTAACAAGAGTGGTGCAGCACAATTAGAATTCTATTTTATCTATTAAAAATTCTTTTTTCCTTTCAAACTTCCTACTGAATGCATCTTTCACCTCCTTGTTCCTCAAGCTGTAGATGAGGGGGTTCAACATGGGGGCTACCACAATATAAAACAGAGAAATTAATTTATTGATATTTAGAGAGGAACTTGAACTAGGTTGGACACAGGTGAAGAAAAGAATCACACATAGGATGGAGACAACTGCCAGGTGAGAAGAACAAGTAGAGAAGGCTTTCCTCCTCCCATCAGCAGTCTGGATCCTCAGCATGGCCACCAGGATGCAAACATAGGAGACAATGATGATTCTCAGGCCACTGAGAACTCCTATGGCTCCTGCAAAGATGAAAAGCACCAACTTATTGATCCAGGTGTCTGCACACGCCAGGGAAAGCAGTGGTGAAATATCACAGAAAAAGTGATTGATGATATTTGGACCACAGAAGGGTAAGCAAAACATGTGAATTGTGTGCATCATGGTGCTTAGAAGACCCACAGCATAAGGGCCCAGAACCAGCTGCACGCAGACCCTCTGGGACATAATGAGGGTGTACAGCAAGGGCTTGCAGATGGCCACATACCAATCATATGCCATGGAAGCCAAGAGAAAACACTCAGTTTCCACAAAAAGACCAAAGAACCACATCTGTGCAGCACAACCCATGAAAGAGATGACTGTTTTTCTACAAAGATATCACACAGCATCTTGGGGGCAATGGAAGAAGAGGAAAATGTGTCTACAAAGGACAAGTGGCTGAGAAAGAAGTACATAGGCATGTGGAGTCTGGGATCGATCCATAGGAGAGTGATCATCCCCAAATTAAGCTCCAGGGTGACAAGGCAGACAAAGAGAAAACTAACAAATAGTACCATCTGCAGGTGGAGATGATCTGTGAGGCACAAGAAAAGGAATTCAATCACTGCTGTCTGATTCTTATTTTCCATTGGTCATCTGTAATTTGTTAATAAGAAAGAGAAACATTTTATTAGTTTAAAATATATCATTAAGAGTAACAAATAATATTTTAATTCAATGACAGAATATCTTAAACAGACTTGTTACAGAAAAGTATTGAAGTAATGTCAAACTGGAAGATAATATTCCTAGATACTAGTTCAGGACAGTTGATACAAAGATCCTATGTCAACTTGGATATTCACCCTTGACCTCTGCTCTCTCCCATCAAGAGTCCAACTCTATTATCCAAAACTCCTTCAAGTTCTAAGCTTGTACATGAACTGTTCCCCAAGTTTCATATTACTGTATGATGGGATTAAAAAAAAACAGATGGAAGACCTTACTGGGAATATTGTAAAACTAATGATACTCAGATCCTAATATATGACATCTGGGAAAGACTAACCAGAGGAGTTCTTGATCTTACAGCATGATCAGTACCATTGTAATACTGTTAAGACACAATTCACATGTGTGTTTTTCAGTTTGTTCCCTACTTCCAGTTGTAAAAAGATGTGGAAATGATAACACACACAAATGACAGAGGTTACTCATATAAAATGATATGCTGTCACAGAGGGAATGGGGAGGCTGTGCCTGTAAGATGAAGTGATCTGGTAAATGTTGGACAGCAACACATCATGGAAATTGTGTACAAAACTAAGCACCCTTTGTACCAAAATCACATGGAATTACTTTATGTGATTGCCCATATTTCATATAAACTAATTTTAGGGCACTTATCCTGAAATCTGTCAGGCAATATCAATTATAGTAATAATATATGTAAAATGTCAAATGCATAACAGTTTATGCAGAGAACACATTCAAAAATATGTTATTTCTGACTCACTAGCAAGGAAGAAAAAAAAATCAACTGTTTTAAATTCCTAAGGGAAGATCACTATGTAGGATACTTTTTGTGAAAAAAAAAAACACTTTCAAACAACATTTATTACCACTGAAATTAATGTCTTCTTTCAGTAAAATAGAAGCAATATATTACTCTTAAGTCCGACAAAGACAAATATCTTATGGTATCCCTTATATTTGGAATCTGAAAAATGATACAAATTAACTTATTTATAAGACAGAAATAAACTCACAGATACAGAAAACAGATAGTTACCAAAGGGGGAAATGGGAGGAGGAATTAAATTAGGAATTTGGGATCAACAGCTACACAGTACTACATATAAAAGAGATAAACCCCAAGGATCTTCTGTACAGCACAGGGCACTGTATTCAATACCTTGTAATTACCTATAATAGAAAGGATCTGTAAGAGGAGAACATATATGTAACTGAATCACATTGCTGTACACCTGAAACACTGTAAATAACTATACTTCAATTTAAAAAATTTAAATCAATATACCAATCTTGAATTATATAGTAATTATATGTGGAGCTCAGTCTATGAAAAAATTAGTGAATATATCTATTTGATTTATGATATTTATCATTATCATGATCATTTGCTTAATGCTACATGGAGTATATTTTAAGCACAAAGAAAATTCTAGGCTTAGATATGAAGCCTTTTCCATTGCATGAATGTTTTCCTTTTTATCCATCCAAATATGCCAGTATAGTTGTGTGGAGATAGTGGGTTGAACAGACTGCTTCTGGTCTTTCGTTAAACCACTATTTACTTATTTAAATGTAAGTTATTTTCAGTCTTCTATTTTTAAAAATGCAGGATTATCTCTATGTTACTTTCACAGCTAACATTCTATGACCTTAGAATTCTTTATGGACATCACAGTATCTCTATCTCAAAAAGAAATAAACAAGAAAATCAGTTCAGGAAAAAATCACTGAAAAGACCAGTTATTTACTCTCATAAGGATGTGAAAAAATGCCAGTCTGCTGTCTTTAGAGAACCTGGGCTGGGGAGGGGGATAATACATTCCTAAAGTGCAAACTCATCCTGTTGCTTCTCCACCATATTTCAAAAACTTCAGTGTCCAAAATGCATTGTCTTCACTTCTCTAAGGATATCCTTTGTGTATCTCCATTAATTGCTTCAAGGGACGTAACCATTTTCTAGAAATAAGGATGGAATTTTCAACTTCCCTCATTGTGACAAACTTTTTTAAGAATATTTCTTAGATTTTCTAGATACTTGGCAAAGAAGACAAATCCCTCATCTTGAACATCTTGGCAGTTAAGAGATACTCTTTGACCTGCACATTGATTCACATGTTGTACAGAATAAGGGAATTTTTCTTTTGGAGTTTTCAAAGATTTAGAGCCAGGTCCCCAAAGAACTAAAAGCTCAAGAGCTTATACCTAGAGGGACAAAGTTAACATGGTCTCAGTGGCATTTGGACCAAGTGTTATTTACCAACTGTATCTATTCTCAAAGAGAAAACTGCTAAGAAAACAACATGTTTTTTCCCACTTTAGGATCCTCTACCAACAAAAGAGAGCTCTCTTTCCTATGAGTGGGGAGTGATACGTTGAGAACCCAGCACCAACTTGGAGGACGTAGCTTGCTGCCTAGTTTCTGGATCCACATTGCCTGCAAACCTTAATTTCATCACTTACTGGCTGTGTCACTTTGAGCAAATTTTTAAATCTCTCTGTGCCTCATTCTTTTAATCTCCAAAATTAGACAATATCTGATAAAAAAGAAAACATCAATTCAAAGTAGCATTTTCTTATCTCAAGGCAAAAAATGAAAAAAACAGTCACCAGACTCCTAAAGTACAACAGATGACTGTCAGCTTGAATATATGAGGAAATGTACAAAGAAGAAAAGGTCTAAAAAGATAAGTTTAATTTGGATAAACTGAAGTTAGGGGAAAGGCATTCCAGGCAGTGCTAATAAGATGAACAGAAGCAAGGAAGCTAAGTCAAGGCAGTTGTTTGAGAGGGGAGGGTCACAAGAGAGAGAAGAAATGTATAGTCTGGTACAGAGGGTGAACTGTCTCAGTCACCGGCTTCTCTGAGAACCTAATTGTTTATCCCATCAAGAAGATCTGATAACTCATTCTTTCAACCCCAATAACACTTCATTGCTAGCTCATTTTTAACCCCTATTAAGTATCTGTCTCAAAAGTTCATCAATAATTGGTGTTGTGTACATATTTATTGAATTAGTGGAAAACAAATCCACAAAACCTGTGTAATTCATAATGGCTCATATTTAGTAGATAAAATTATGCTATCTACTTTTGATTAAAGATGTCAGGAAAATAGTATTTATACCTGTTATTTGTCTTAAAAACCACTTAAAAGCAATGAGAAAACAACAAAAACAGATTTTTTTAAATGGCACTTCATTAAATCTACCAAAAAAAAGAAATATGGAAAATAAAAGGAAGAAGTATTCCATTAACAAAACTATAGGCAAGTAACATGCTACTATGCATAGAAAACACTAAAGACTCCACATGAAAAATAAAATATTTAGGAACAAACCTGACCAAGGAGGTAAAAGACTTATAAGCGAGAACTATAAAATATTAAGAAAATTAAAGATGATTTAAAGAAATGGGAAGATATCCCATGCTCTTGACTGGAAGAATTAATATTGTTGAAATGGCCATACTACCCAAGGCAATATGCAGATTCAGTGCAATTCCTGTAAAATTACCAATGACATTTTTCACAGAACAGGAACAACAAATTTTTTTTAATTTGTATAGAAACACAAAAGACCCCAAATAGCCAAAACAATCTAGAGAAAGAAGACCAGAGCTGGAGGAATCACACGCCCTGACTTAAAACTATACTGCAAAGCTACAGTAATCAAAGCAGTATCTAACTGGCACAAAAACAGA
The DNA here is from genome assembly GCF_048564905.1 of Vicugna pacos. Lineage (NCBI taxonomy): Eukaryota > Metazoa > Chordata > Mammalia > Artiodactyla > Camelidae > Vicugna > Vicugna pacos. The sequence continues at coordinate 30,219,735 of NW_027328741.1, forward strand.
AGTCCAGAAATAAAACCATGCACTTATAGTTAATTAATCTACAACACAGGAAACAAGAATATATGATGGAGAAAAGACAGTCTCTTCAATAAGTGGTGCTGGGAAAACCGGACAGCTACCTATAAAAGAATGAAATTAGAACATTCTGTAATGCCATATATAAACACTCAAAGTGCGTTAAAGACCTAAATGTAAGAAAGACTGGACACTATAAAATTGCTAGAGGAAAACACAGGCAGAACAGCTGCCTGCAAATAAATAAAACTAGAACACTCTTTCACACCATACACACACAAAAAAAACTCAAAATGGCTTAAAGACTGAACAAGAGACAAGACTAAATTTATAAGCCTCTGCACAGCAAAGGAGACCATAAACAGAATGAAAATACAATTTACAGAATGGAAGAAAATATTTACAAATGATGCGACTGACAAGGCTTTAATTTCCAGAATATACAAAGAGCTCATACAACTCAATAACCAAGAGACAAACAACACAATCAAAATTCAGCAGAAGATCTAAATAGACATTTCTGCAGTGAAGACATACAAATGGCCAACAAGCACATGAAAAAATGCTCAGTATCACTAATTATCAGAGAAATGCAAATCAAAACTACTGTGAGGCATCACCTCACACAGGTCAGAATGGTCATCATTAAAAAATCCACAAATGAGAAATGCTGGAGAGGGTGTGGAGAAAGGGTGACCCTCCTACCCTGTTGGTGGGAATGCAGTTTGATGCAGCTGTTATGGAAAACAGTATGGAGATTCCTTAAAAAACTGAAAATAGTTTTATCCTATGTCCAGCAATCCCATTCCTAGGCATATATCTCAGGGAACTCTAATTTGAAAAGACACCTGCACCCCAATATTCACAGCAGCACTATTTACAATAGCCAAGACATGGAAGCAACCTAAATGTCCATCAACCTATGACTGGATAAAAAGTTGTGTGTATATGTATACACACACACACACACACATATACAACAGAATACTATCAGTCATTAAAAAAGAAAAAATAATGGTATTTGCACCAATAGGGATGGGACTAGAGATCATCATACTAAGTGAAGTAAGCTAGAAAGAGAAAGAAAAATACCATATATCATTTTTATGGGACATCTTTAAAAACAGTACACAAATGAGGTTATTTACAAGACAGAGACAGACTCACAGACATAGAAAACAAATTTATGTTCACCAGGGTAGGAAAAGGAGGGGAGGATGGAGACATAAACTGGGAGTTTAGGGTTTGCAGAGACCACTATACACAAATTAGATCAGCAACAAAGTCCTACTGTACAGCACAAGGAACTCTACACAACATCTTACAACAGCACATAATGAAACGAATAAGAAAAGGAATATATATATGCATAACTGAATCACTATTGTACACAAGAAATGAACCCACATTGTACTTCAATTTAAAAATTTTTAGATATCTTCATAAGAATGTTTGGAGTAGATGGGAAACAACATTTATTTAATTTGGTATTATGTAATTTAAATTTTGTACTACGTGCAATCACACTTTATAAGTGTAAAAGAAAACACCGAAAATCACGTTGAAAGGAATATTTAATCAGATGAAGAGATAGATATTCATATTATTTATTAACTGAATAAAACAGAGTAAAAAATAATATGTGTAGTATTATGATCTGACTAAGGAATTACTTCCAAATCTATTATTTACTCATGTCTTCACCTCTAAATCTAAAAATTTTACTTTCTTCCTATAGTTTTATCAAAAATAAATGGAACATGTAAGCGACTAGACATAAACCAAGAAATTTACTTTTCTGGAAAATGCAGATGCATTTCAACAGGTATGATGCAGGTGTCGGTAGACTGAGAGGTGCTAGCTTGCAGACCTTCTAATTTTTGTTGTCCCATGTCACATCACCATCTTTAGTTCTTTGCTATGTAATCCCTTTTGTGTCCAGTATCTACTCCCTGGTACGCAGCAAGTAGCAGTTATAAAGCTGGCACCAGCGACATGATAAATGAAACTAGATCATATCCTAATATTCCTAGCTGTTTATTTGAGACATATTTGTAGTTTCTCCTAAATTGGGGCAAAATTTAAAATGGGCCTTTATGACTTACTGGGCACTCCTGTCACACCTTTAGAATGATTCTACATTTTTTAGTCAGCAAGAAGGTTTCAAAGTCACATTTGAGATAAATTTCAGGCACTACAGAAAGTGTAGGACACACTCTGCTTCCCACTTTTACTCTGGTTAGCATGGCAGACTCCGTTTGTGCCCCACCCTTATCATTCCCATACAAACCAGTCAAATTTCACTGCCACCACCTGCATTTCTTTATTTCAGGATCTGTCTTTCCTCTACTTCTCCACCACCACCAAGATGTGCCAAAAAAATGAACATTCCCCAGGGGCAGATTTCAACTAATGACTGATACAAGGAAATAAGGAAGATGAGGCAAAAATTAATAGACAACAGACAAAAAGAAAACAAAAAGCAAGACAACAGATTTAAGCCCAAGCATACAAATTATCATTCTATAAATGCTCTAAATAGCCCAATTAAAAGGTAAAATTTTTTTATTGTGAATAAAGCAAGCTCAACAATATGACTCCCAACAGAAACTTTAAACATGAATGTAATAAGCCAAACAGAGAAAGACAAATACTGCATGATTTCACTTATATATTGAACCTAAAAGTAAACAAACAAACAAACATAACATACCAAAACAGGAACAGACTCACAGATACAGAGAACAAACTCATGGTTCATCAGATGGGCGAAATAGGTGGAGGGTATTAAGAGGTACATGCTTATGGTTACAAAATAAATAAATGATGGGGCTGTAAAGCACAGCATTGGGAATACAGTCACTATAACACTGTAACTTTGTATGGCAACAGATGGTAACTTGAAATAGTGTGGTCATCATCTAGTAATGTATTTAAATGTCAAATCACTATGTCGTCTACTTGAAACTCATGTAGTATCATAGGTTAATTACCCTTCAACAACAACAAAAAAGAATCCACTGAATCAGCCTTCAAAAGCTGGTCAATGACAAGAAATGACCAACAGGTGGCAGTACATCCACATACAAAGAGGTCAGCGGAACTAATTTCCAGTCTCTTCAAACGTTTTTCCTCTCCCTGTTCAAAAACAACAGAATATCCAAACTCGAGCATCAGTATCCTGACCACACCACAGTGTCTCCTGTGCCTGTGTAAGCTCCAGAGATCCCTAGTTAGGAACTCTGCTACCAACTCAAATCAGAATTTCTCAAAACGGTTTGTCCCTGTAATCCTTATAGTTAATTAATTGATTTGCAAAGAGCAAAAACCACTTTTTAAGAAATTAAGGAGCATCACTGCATCTGAGATTTAGCTATTAATAATTTAATAATTCATGTTCAATTAATGGAGTCATTAAATTAAGAATTTATTCCTAGTATTTATCAAGTGAAAAAAATTACCTTATGTCCACAGCTCTTCCTCTCCAAAAATTATTTTTTTTAATAAAAAGAATTGTCCATTATGAGAGTAAAACTGTGAGTGGAAAATAATTGAGAACAACAATAAAAAAAAATCCAAAGTCACTTTTGAAAGATCTATCCTGTTTCATTGGACAAAAATAAGATTAAATTATTGTCTTTCTAAAGACAGAGTACATACATTAGAAGAGATTTGCCAGTAATGCAACCACCAAAGAAAGAAAGAGAAGAAAGAAGAAAGAAAGAAAGAAAGAAAGAAAGAAAGAAAGAAAGAAAGAAAGAAAGAAAGAAAGAAAGAAAGAAAGGAAGGAAGGAAGGAAGGAAGGAAGGAAGGAAGGAAGGAAGGAAGGAAGGAAGGAAGGAAGAAAGAAAGAAAAAAGAAAGAAAGAAAGAAAGAAAGAAAGAAAGAAAGAAAGAAAGAAAGAAAGAAAGAAAGAAAGAAAGAAAGAAAGAAAGAAAGAAAGAAAGAAACCACTCTAAAAAGAGAGGCTAAGGGTGAAAGTTCCTATCCACATGTATTATATGGGGTAAGAAACTGGAATATCATTCTTATGGCAGCTCACCCAGATGTCACTGAATATTCGAATTTTAGCCACAACTCCCTTATTCATTTACATATCCACCAAGCAAGTTTCAAAGTGGTGTATGACACCCCCCACACACATATGTAGATATTCTCCAGGGAATCCGAACGAATGAGGCCGTGCGGGTTCTGCTGTCCGTGGAAACCACACACCTAGTGCTGCAATTATAAGAATTCTGCTTTAGTTTTTTGGAGGCTTTCTGGTATCATTCGTTGGTTCAAGTCAGAACCCATCAATCCAATTACCCTTGACATCAAGATTCTGTACTTGACAACCTAACTAGGTCCTGGACTAGAACTGTCCGAAGTAAATATTTTTGTAAGATCTTTGGGCAGTCGCTCAGCTTCCTCTCATGACATTTCACATCCATGGACAACGTTCAAACACTCACAAATCCACTTTGGTGAATGTTCAGCTTACTTACACACACACTCACATTTGTCCTGCAGAGATGGAAAGAAATGGTCACCTGACCTCATCCTAGACTTAATGATGGCCAGTAACCTGCCATGTAGTCTCTTTCCCAGTCATATGGGCAATCAGACAGTTGGATGATATGAACCAGTAAAGCTGATTCCAATGAGAAGCAAATTTGGTGTAATACAGATTTAGGCCAAAAAAATTGACCTCCAAAAATCTGTTAAATCACACTTGTTTCCCAATTCAAAGGTGACTTGTTAATCCTCCATGCCACACCTTCTTTCTTTCGTTTGTCAAGACAGTGAAAGGTGATTATTTCACTGATTTCACACAAAGTACTTGCCTTCTAGTCAAGTGTATTTGGGTAAATGATTTGTCCATGGCCACACGGAAATATTTAGCTGCAGGGCATTCCAGAGATTACAGAATTCAACTACTTACTTTACAAATAAGGAAATACAGGTCTCACACAAGCAATGTGACTCATGATCATGTAACCATTGGGTGGCAAGGTTCCAGGCTGACCGTAGGGGACATTGGTGTCATGTTAAATGACCTCAATAAAAATAATATTGATATTTTATTGAGGGTAGAATTAACCCCAACTTAAACTAGATGAAAGTTCACTGACCTTTCCAGCTTCCAAAGTGGATCCATGGTCACAATAATCTGTGTGACATCATTTTAAGTCTCTGTGAAAGCCCCCACTTAGGAATATATACAAACACCTGATCACCTGACTCACCTACCGTCTGGCAATGTCTGATATGCATGATTTCAACAGCATCACTTTGTAAGCATAAGGCTTTATCACCTGATAGATTTGGAATGCAAACACACCTGGGAGATACTTCACCAGCCAGTCAACACTGAGTAACTCTTCAAAATGAAAGAACTCTTTTCTTCTAAACAGCTATTTCTTAATTCATTGATTTATTTGATCATGCATTTAATAAGTACCTATTTCTGTAAGAGACTTGCCAAGAGTTGGTGGAATTTATGCAAATGAAAAAGAAAGGACTGCTGTCTTCAGATTTCACAGTCTAGCCAGGGAAAGGGGGATTTAATAGTATGTGATGTGTCATAGAATCTAGGTTTACAACCTTCTCTCATCAGCTCCACAGCCCAGGCAAAGCATTTAGCCATAGCCTATTTGCAAATATAAAATAAAGCTCAGAAGTGGTATGAATATAGCCTTGGGGGGAAAAAAAGAGTGGAGGATGAACTCCCCTTTCCAGGGAGCTGGGCCCAGAGATTAGATGCCCTGTGAGCAGCTCATCACACAGAAGGTGGGGACTGGACAGAAGCAGCATAGGGCAAAGAGGTCAGAGATGGGACGGGGGAGAGGAAAAGGAAACTCTTCCAAAGCAGAAAGCTGAATGGCTCCTGAAAGTTGTAAGGGCCAGAAAATGAGAGGACAGAAGAAGAATATGCACTTTGAATTTGAGTTTGATAGGCTGTCACTAAATGTGAAAAAGCCAGCTCCTTTCTTTGAAGAACTGACAAATTTTTTTTTCAAAAGCAAGATGTTCACAAAAGATGTATGAATGCCTATTAACATATGAGAAAGATGTTAAAAAAACAAATCTGCATTAAAATAAAAAGGCATCATTGATCTATTAAAGTGGCAAACATAGCAGGAGACTCACAAAGGAGCCACTGCCCCCGCCCCAATTCCAGCCCTAAGAGGTTCACTACTCCAACTAAAAGTTTCTGCTGCATGAATTTGTGGTTAACCTGCACCCTCCACCGTCCCAGTTAGAAATGACCTGCCAGGGATTCTCCTGGTACAAGTATAGACCCCAAGTGCTTAACATGAAGTTCACCTTTACATCATCAGTATGGGAATGATGGACGTTTATAGAACTAAAAGACCTGTTGCTATTTGGGGGTTTGTGAGGATGAACACAGCATATTTTAAAGTTTGTGGCCTTCAGACAAATCCTCCCCCCACCAAAGTTGTCAAGGTCCTCAGGAAATCAAGTCAGCCTCACCGCATACAGCCCACCTGCTACAGTCTTACATCACGCCATCTGCATGAGGGTCCTCGTGAGAGCCTAGCCATCTGCTCGTACTCCATGCAGCTTTGTTGTTTTGCGTTCATTGTGAACACTGTAACTCATGTAAAGGGATGGACTTTATTTTGGGGGGAGGTCACTGTGATTTTTTTTAATTTAAATTTAATTTTCAAATTTTCAATTTAAATGTTCCTATTACAGCCATTATGGAAAACAGTATGGACAGTCCTTAAACTAAAAATAGACTTACCATATGATCCAGCCAACCCACTCTTGGGCATATATCTGGAGAAGATGCTACTTTAAAAAGATACATGCACCCCAATGTTCATAGCAGCACTATTTATAATAGCCAAGACATGGAAGCAACCTAAAAGTTCATTGACAGATGAGTGGATAAAGAAGATGTGGTATATATATATAAGGGAATTCTACTCAGCCATAAAAAAAATAAAATAGTTACATTTGCAGCAACATGGATGGACCTGGAGATTGTCATACTAAATGAAGTAAGCCAGAAAGAGAAAACTATCACATGATATCACTTATATGTGGAATCTAAAAAAATTACACAAATGAACTTATTTACAAGACAGAAACAGACTCACATACATAGAAAACAAACTTATGGTTACTGGGAGGAGGTGGGGTGTGGAAGGATAAATTGGGAGTCCAGGATTTGTAGATATAAACTCATATATATAAAATAGACAGACAAGGTCCTGCAGTATAGCATAAGGAACTGTATTCAATACTTTGTAATAGCTTGTAATGAAAAATAATATGAAAAGTAAGATATATGTATAACTGAACCATTCTGCAGTACACCAGAAACTAACACAACATTGTAAAATGACTATACTTCAATTTTTAAAAATTTTAAACATTAAAGGATAAAAGAAAAAATTTAATGTCCCTATAAAGAAAGCCAATTTCTGATGTTGGAGATAGAAGTGAAGACTCCAAGTAAGTAATAGTTCTCAGACTGAAAGCAAACAGGTTTGTTTGAACGTGGAAGTGGAATATCAAGTTTGCTAATGAGTCCAAGGTGAATGAGTCCAAGTACGCTCTAGACAGAAACAGAAGAGTTTAACAGGACTATTTCAGTATGTGTTCTCACTCATGAAAAACATTCCTCACCAAGTGAGAGAGACAACAGTAGCAAAAGCTGAGCAGGTGTTTGACTTGCCATAAGAAGATAAACACAGGAAACAAAAGCCTCTTGTTGGGAATGTACTGCAGGACAAAGCCAGGAATGTGCAAATACACATTCTTAAATCATAAGTGGTAAAGGAGCTGGTGAACCTGGTCAAACAAAGTTTACCACCAAGTAAAGATTGGTAGAAGAATTTTAAGAATTGTTTTCTCCTTGTTTAATGTAAATTTAATTGAAGAAAGAACATTGGTTTTGGGTTTTGGTTTTTTTTTTCCCCTAAACTGAAAAGCTGAAAAGGCTCTTGTGGGGAAGGGATGGACCAGGATAAGTGCTCAACACACAAAACATACATGTATTAGATGAAAATGCTTTGGCACACAAAGATATCCAAGTTAAAATGAGCTTCTGGGTTTAGCAGGTTAACACTGACTGACTGACTCATCTTTGGGGCCGAGGGGGACAATGCTGCAGACTTTATTATTAAGCTGGATTTGTTCCACCATCAAGAAAACCCCTGGCACTGAAAGATAATAATGAGAACTTACCACAGGTGTGTTGACTGTAACAAAAAAAAAAAAAAAAAGAAAGAAAGAAAAAGAAAAAGAAGCTTGGATAATGCCATGTGGAATAAATTTTAGAAATATATTTTTAGTAACTTTATAAATATTTTAGTCACATATTTATACAATTATTAATGTCCAAAGGAACCAAACCCCAAATGAAAAAGGAGAACACAAAGTTCCCAGAAAATGAAAGATAAATGCAGCCCTAACACATATGAAAGGTACTCATCCCTCTCATGAAAGGAAAAATGCAGATTAAGACTGTACAGAAAGATTTCTCACCTATGTGAGTGGCAAAAATTCAGAAGTGTACCGCTATGCCAGCTGCTGGGGATGCTGCAGAGAAGCAGGAACTGACTTACACTGCTGGCGAGTATGCAGGAGGTTTCAGTATCTAAGGAGTGCAACTTTGTAATATTTATCAAATTTATAAATACCTTTACTCTTTAACTCTGGTTTTCTACTTCTGGGACTTTATCTGATAGATATTCCTGCATGTGCATAAAATTACTTTTGTCAGTTATTTTCTGAAGTACTGTTTGTGATAGAAAGTATTAGAAACTAACCAAGTGTCCATCAGTGTGGGACTAATGGAATATAGTGCAATAAAAAATGAATGAAGAAGCTCTCTGTGTATTGATCTGGAAAGATGCCCAGTATGTACCAATTAAAGCAAAATGAAGATCTAACAGCAAACTATGTTATGTTTATATAGGAAAGAGATGAGTGGGGGACCAGCAAATACATTCATAGCTATTTTTATATTAAAAAGACTCTGCATAGAGACTCAAGAAAAGTAACAGAAGTTGTTACAAATATGAGGCATTAGCAGATTCAAGAAGGAGTAGATAGGACTAGAGGTAGGAATGAGGTCTGGAATAAGGTGCATGATATTGATTTATGACCTATATGAATATATACTCTATAAAATAAATAAAACAAAGTCTAAGAGTCACTTAAATTTTGCAGTAAGTGTTTACTACACTTTATGATGGAAAATGTGAGGGACATAATGTGGAAATTCTTTTGCAGAGGTCTTTGATCTTTAAGTGGTGATAGTCCCTGGATGGATTTTAAGGTGCCTGTGAAACCTTGAAATGAATATAAAATGTTGGCTTTCTTTGCCTATGTGCATATTTCTAGAGGAACTGTTCATAGCTTGTATCATATTATTCAAAGGACCCCAGGACCCAAAACATTGTGATAAGTCATGAATTTGAGGATCCATAAAAGTCTCTAGACATTCTTCCTGAATATTAAGATGTTGTGTGACTTGACGGTTATGAATATAAGTTCTGCATCCAAGAGAGCTGGGCTCTCCATCAAACGTTCCCACTTGCTAGTTGTGTATCTTGGGTACTTTATTTAAACTTTCAACCTTCAATTTTCTTATCTGCAATAGAAAGAAAGCAGCATAGCTACTCCAGATGATATGGTGAGGGTTAACTTAAATAATGCATGTAAAGGGCTCAGCAAAATGTCAGACACATAAGAGCTAGAGAATATTGCCTTTTAAAATCACTGAACAAAGTGCTAGCACTGTGATTTCTTAGGAAGCTCTGGAAGGGCTCAGAATATGTGTGGAGTTTTGGACACATTGAGCCTGAGGTGCCTGCAAGATACTGAGGTGGTGACATCCAGCAGAAAGTTGGATTTAAAGGTCTGGGGTGCTGGGGAAGGGCTCTGCTATGTTACCGAGTTTTTGTTTCTGTCCACGCTCACTCCTGTGGTGCTCTCATCTCATCTCACTGTCGTATGTGGATGACTTCCAAATTTATATGTCCAGGGGTCCTCTTCCCTAACACAGACTCCAAATACCTACTCAACAAAGATTCTAGGATATTGTATAGGCATCTCAAAATTAATATGTCCCAAAACAGACCCTTGATCTTACCCTCTTAACCCAATCTACCTACAGCCTTCGACACATTAATTAATAGTATTTCCATTTTTCTGGTGATTCAAGCCAAAACTTTTGAAGTCATCCCAATTTTCCTTCTTTGCTTCCACCCCACCTCAAATCCATTCATCTGTACTACTGGTTCTTCTACAAAATACTACATTCACATTCAATTATTTCTTACTCTTTTATTTGCCACCACTCTGGCCCAAGATGCTAATAACTCTTTTGCTGGGATTATTGTGACCTGTCCTAACTGGATTTCCTGCCTCCACCTCTCCTCCTAGAGCAGTGGGGTAGAGTCTCAGCACAGTGACCCAGTGATTCTCTAAGAAATCAGACCATGTCACTCTTCTCAAGATCCCGGCGGCTTCCATCTCACCTGACATACAACCAGAAGCCCTTTCCATGATCACGGCCCTAACCCTTCATCACTCTAACCTCATTTTCCATTTGTATTCTCCTGACTCATTACTTTCCAGCCCGATGGACTTCCTTCCTATTCCTCCACAATATACCTAAAACAGCCCTACCTTCTACCTGAAATTCTCTTCCAGATATCCATGAGGCTCACTTTTTCACTTCCTTCAAGTTTTTGTTCAAATGTCATCACCTCAGTGAGATGTCTTCTGACCAAAGCAACTTAAAACACAACTCCCCCACATCCTCCTTTACTGCTTTATTTTTTCCAGTTAACATAGTTATTTCATTTCCCTTAATTATTTTATTATCTGATACCCATAATGAATATAAGTGTCATGAAGTTGGGTATTTTGATTTTTTTCCCTCCTAACTCCCAATTCCCACCCCATTGATTATTTTCCCAGTGCCTAGAAGAGTGTCAGCACATCATAGACACTCAATATATATGCATTTTTATTCAAATTACTCTAATTTCTCATAGTGCATTCACTCTACCTCTGAATTTGCAAAGCATTTCCCTCAGGTAGGTCAAGAGACTTTGAGATTCATTAACTCTGGGTCAAAACCAGATGTTCCTTCCCAACAAATATCCCACCACTACCTAGGAGCCAAAGGCCCTCACTGCTTGCCTAACTCAGAGAGACCACCTCACTGATACAGGGAACATTCTGAGAAGCTATGTGGTGGGCAGAGAGGTTTTACAATCCTTTTTGCAGATTTGAGTCCACTGACCTGAGGCCTCCTTCGGATGACTTCTTAGGATGCTAATCGAATCCTCCAAGGAGAACTGGCTGCTCCTCATAAATCCCCTGACTGAGCAGAAGAACTTTCATCATTTCTCCTTCAGCACAAGCCAGTCTGGGAAGAGATGTGATATGGTGGGATGGTGAGTAGAGGGTATGCTCTTAGCCCTGACACTAGAAACAGTATGAGGTCCATTTTGCTTTGAACACTTAGGGATACGGACCCTATCTATGGACTGAATCAGTCAGTACCCAGTGCCTTCCAGGCTCTCTGCACTTCTCATAACCCAGGCCATCATCACTGATGAGACCAGATTTAAGCCCTGAAAACCAAAGATCATAGCACCCTGCCTGGGCTGAGAGAGAATGAGCCAGGAGACTGCTATCTGAGGAAGGTGGCAGGATGAGAAACAGCGAGGTTAGGAAGGTTCCTATGGAGACCAGGGAAGCCAGAATACAGTACAAATTCCCAGACCTGAAGCCGAGACTCCTCCCATCTCATTCTCCAGAAAGTCTTCTATAGTGCCTCCCCAACCCCTCCAGAGGCCGACCTGGAGAGGAGCAGGGAGAAGAGGCACCTGAAAGACAGGACTCTTACACATGATCATTTAACTGCATTCAACAGATGGAACTCAGCACCATGGCTCCTGCTACTGAGCAGCATATGGACCCATTAGAGCAGATCCACTAAAAAGGAAATACATTATAGAAAAAAATGTTGTAATACAGATAATTTGCAGATCTAAGCACAATATAAGTGGGTTTCCCCCTGCTACATTTGTCATGGGCAATCAAACCCCACAGCCTGGATTTGCCAAGAGGATCCTGATGAATCCTCTGTAGGGGTCTTCTTGTCAGGCCAACCTCTCAAATCCCAGGGCACAGCACATTTCCTTAGCCACCATTCATTCATTCATTCATTCACTCATATTTCTTTTGAACACCACAAAAATGAGGGCAGGTAAGGCAGAGCAACAAGAGTCAGTTGAGACAGAAAAGCTGGTGCCAGCGGATACCTGCTCTGTGACTTGGAGCAATCTCTTAAATTCTCTGAGTACAGCTTCCTGATCTGTAAGATAAGCATTACAGGCCCAACTTTGAACTACTGTCATCTGTATTAAATGAAATAATAAAAACAGAAGATATTGGTGCATTTCAAAGTGCTCTGTAAACTGAAGGCGCTGTTATTTATGGATACCATAAAGTAACCATCAGTTGCTTGCCCACTCTATGCTACTGGATGGGTACAGTTTTGAACAAGACACATTCCCTGTCTTGAGCTTTTATCAACATGAGGCAGTAAAGCCACAGGTTTGCCTGGTTTACCCTGTGGAACCTGCTCTGGCTTATCAGACATCAGTTTGCTTCATGCTGGAAAAGAAGGTTCACACTGAGGAAGATCACAAGGTTTGAGTCCAGTCTCTGACCTTGAAATGAGTCACTTGATCATCTACAATTCCCTGAGCCAGAAAAGCAGCACCTGCAAAAAACTCTATTTCCTCGCACCCCAGGTAGACAAGAAATATAACAGACACACATGCACACTCACACGGGGGAAGTAAATTGGATCTCACAGAAAGTGTATGCCTCTCCAGACTCACATCTTGGACATCTCTGTTAAGCTCTTAAGTACAAAGCAGAATCTTTCATGATTCCTTTGCATACTGTTTGTAATATTATATATGACTCTCCCAGCTTGTGCACCTCATTCATTCAGTCTCTATACATGTAGTGGGAAATTGAAGTCATTGACCAAATAATAAACACCTGAAAATTTGCTACTGAAGGGCCTGAAATTAGCCAGATAAGCTGGTGACATCAGGCAAAGTGACTAGAAAATAACGCTTCTCTCGACCTCACTTTGCTAAAACTATACACCCACAGGTATATATGTGCATATAATGTTATAGAAGATGACATTATAACAGACATTTTAAATTTAGCATGAAGGCAAGCCTCTCACACGTCCCAATGCATGTGGGAAAAGGGAGTCCAGAGGAAGAAGAACATGGATTGGAGTGAACTTAATTTATACCACCACACACACACTGTGTTCAGGGCCTTACTTCCTGTTGCCACTGTAAAAATTTCTCTAGAAAATCAGAAAACCAGGGTTTAAAAAAAAACTATTTGCACGAAGAAAATTTAAAAATATATAATTTTTACCTCTTCTGCTTCCCCAAGGTGAAATCAAGTTCAAAGATATTACTTTTCCTAAGAAGAAAATAAAAAAAGGAAGAAAAAAACAGATACTAAATTTTTCTCCAGAGACTTTGCAGCAGGAGAAGATAATTAGGCTCCATCTCTGATAAGATATGCAAATGAATTATGAGCAATTATCTGACACCAAGGCACACACAGCTGCAGGGCGGCCTCCACTCTGAGCCTACGTTTTTGAGAGGGCTCGGTCATTGGTTTCCATCTGTAGTGGAGCAAACCACAGGGAGATTGTAACGAGGCTACATGGACATCAGAAGTCTAATTAAATGTGAAAGGTCGACCTAGGGAGCAGAAGAGTGGCCTTTGTTTCCTAAAGGCTTTTCATTTTATTTAATTCTTACACCAAATGATACCTCAATGAGGTAAGTCTCCCTGTTAAGGTTAAATGAATAAATATGTGCTTACAGTCTAGTATTTGGGTCATTAACATGGGGAGATAATGCCCATGATAAATACATAGCCCAAGACAAAAAGAGCTAAAACCAGCTGAGCCTCTTCTATGCATCTTTCCTTGGGTACATTCATTCATTTGAAAACTGTGCCTCAGACATGAGGCATCTCTCTGGGTCCTTGAGATTCAGCTGTGATAGAAGCAGGCAATGCCCTCTTCCCCTGGTGTTTATAATGAAGGGGACACAAAATGTCAAATGAGGAAGTTATAAAAACTTAGAGAAATTTCAGCTAATGATAAGAAGTTATAAGGAAAACAAATAAAGAAATAGGCTTAATATGTTATAAAGGAATCTTTCTTCAACTTCTGACCCCTCCTCTATGGGCTGGCTCTAAACTGGAGGAGTGGTGCACAACACAGTGATTCGATACTTCTGTACATTTTGAAATGATCACCATGGTACGTCTACTTACCTTCTGTCACCACCCAAAGAATCACATTATTATTGACTCTATTCCCCACACTGTGCAAGTCATGTCACAGCTCATTTGTTTTGTAACTGGAAGTCTGTACCTCAGTCTCCTTCACCTATTTCCCTCCTCCCCTCACCCTCCTCCCCTTGGGCAATGGCCTGTGTCTTGTATCCATGACTCTGTTTCTGTTTAGTTAAGTTTGTTCATTTGTTTTGTTCTTTAGGTTCCACACATAAGTAAAATCATACAATATTTGTCCTTCCCTGTCTGACTTACTTCACTTCACACAGCATCCTCTAGGTCCACCCACATTGTAGCAAATGGCAATATTTCATTCATTTCTATGGCTGAGTAATATTCCATTTTCTGTATATATATATATATATATATGTATATAATGTGTATATATACATATATATACATAATCCATTCATCTATATATTGATGGGCAGGTAGGTTGCTTCTATATCTTGGCTATTGGAAATTGGCATGCATGTATCTTTTTTGAATTAGTGTTTTTGTTTTCTTTGGATATATACCTAGGAGTAGAATTGCTGGTTCATGTGGTAGTTCTAATTTTTATTTTTTGAGGAACCTTCATACCATTTTCCATAGAGGTCAGATATTGAAGAAAGGTTCCTTTATAAAATACCAAAACACTCTGCCCAAACTGAAGGGGGAAGATGAAGGGTCATTAGGATGTGGTTTGACAATAAACTGGCATCCAATAAAATGAGTCATAGCAGGATGACACTGTGCCAAAAACAGACAGAACTTCCCCTATAAAACCAGCTGCAACCAGAGCCAAACTCTACTCCAGCCACTTTACAGCTGTGTGGCCCTGAGCAGGTTCCTATATATTCTGAATCTCACCTGCAAAATGAGGCAAAAGGTCAAGTTAAGATTGCTTGAGAAATTGCAATGAACATTTTGGAAGCTAGTAGCTATGCAGTAAAAAGTAAAAACAGCTACAAGAATCAGAAAATCACCTGCCGTGCTGAACATACAGGCGTGAGACTGCCTCTTGTGGCAACAAACACTTCTTAGAATACTGGGATTTGGGTCTTTCTCTTGTCACTTGAAGAGCTTGTTAGAACTTCAGAAAGCACTTTTAGCCGTTGATGAGAATTTTTTTTTAGCAGAATCTGCAATTATCATCAGCTCTAAAGATGATGCAAATGGTACAAGAGTGTAAACAGCAAATCGAAAAAAAAAGTGCACCTGGAATTAAAGACCTAAGGACATTTCTAATTAGGGTGAGAAAGAACAATTAGGGACAATGCTGAATTGAGTCACAAGCCCTGGCACAGTTAAGATGATATGGGAGCTGGGGGGTTATTGTAAGGGGGCCTTGCACCCACCCACCCTGCCCCTCTGTCACAGAGAACCTATGACAGAGCAGACAGTGAACATCTCTGGGTCTTAGTTATCCACTGAGCCATTCATTCACTCTGTAATCAAACACTGAGCACTAGTCGGTGCCTGGTTGAAAATTGCCTTAGTGAAAAAAGGCATGATCCCTGCCTTCAAACAATTGATGGTCTAGTGGAGGAAAGAGACAACAATGGTGACAACAACACAAAGATGATGCAACAAGAGTGTCAATCACACCGTGCCCGAGGGACAGTGGGAACACAGAGGAGTTTCAGCTTTATCAAGGTGCAGCATGGAAAAATCAGAGTGCTGCTTAAAAAACTGAGTATTGAAGAATGAACAGGATCCACCTCGAAAGACAAGGTGGTGTGTACAAGTGAAGGCAGAGTCCTTTCTGTGATGCCACACGCAGTCTGGTGCAGGAGTGTGGGACATGCAGAAGGGGAAGAGATGGTAAACCATGGTGAGCAGTGATCACACACTCTCCCTTTCCTGTGTCTCATTTAAGAATGCTTTGTAGGATGTTTGGCACATGTGTGCTCAGGTTTATTATGAAACCTCATGTTATTTGTAGACTTAATTTCCATAAATGATGGAGTAGAATGAAGTGCACTTTGTCTATGGTCAGGGAAGAAGACTGAAAACTTCCCTGAGCAAGGAAATCAAACATGGCTTCTTTTTATCTAAGAGCTGGAAGGAACCTCAGATACTATCCAATGCAGTGATTCTTAACTAAGCTGTGAAAAATTCTGTTTTCATTCAGATGCTTATAAATGCATGTATATATATGGATGACCACCTTATTATCTAGTTCTACCATACAATTGTGGTACTCAAGTATTGTGCTTGTGGTTTTGAACATCTTGACTCCAAATGATCAGGCAAAGTGATAACTTCTGACTTCTAATTCATACTCTTTGGGATCCCAGAGGCCTTGAGTTTTAGAACAACTGAACTTTAATGCCATCTCTCAGTGGGACATGAGGATTACCCAGAAGAGGGAAATGGCTTTGTAATGCATCCAGCTAGTCAGAAATGGGGACTAGAATCCCAGATGCCTGGATGAATGGTTGCTTTATCACAGTTTAGCAACCAGCCCTCTGAATAGGCAGCCACCGGTCCCATGACTTTCAGGACCTCTAAGCCCAGACCCAAGTTCATAATTCACAATGACATAGTTTACCTTCATGGTCAGAGTTTCAGCTTCCTGTTTACCTCGAACTAAGTCTGTGCCCTATGTCTCTGAAAAGCAAGCAAAAAGGGTCAGAAGAAATGACTCCAACCGGGGATGTTGAAAATAGTTTCTTAAAAATCCACATTCTCTGACCTTGTCATATTACAGATTCGTGACCACACATAGTGGAGGGATTTGTCTTACATTCTGATGAGATGGTATCATGAAACCTCTGACCTGAAAGTTAAGTGTTAGTTTTTTGTTCATTGAAGGGAGGTGGCAACTGCTTTCCTACTAGGAAAATTTAAAAGCAGAGCAAGCAGTTTGTGCTATGCTTTACATACATTTGATACTTAAACAGTGAAAGGCAAATTAATGCTACCTAAAACACACATTTAAGGCAATAAAAAGTCTAATTAGAACTGGGAGACGGGTGAATCACGGGGTAAGGGAATTCATGAAATGCTAAAAAAGTCACCTGGGGAATTTTTGGAAAATGCAGAATCTAGAAACCCAACTCAGACTAACTGAATCATAATTTCCACAGGCTGATACCCAGAACACAATGTTTACAAAAGCTCTCCAGATAACTCATGATTATCTAATCCACCCAAATGAACTTCTGCAATATTTTTCAAAGCAAAAGCTTCTAAGTTAAATGATGGAGTCAGCTATGGCAATCAATTATAATCCTACATGAGATATAAGAACTTCCAGAATCAAGGTAATTGGGACCTACTGTCCCTTCCCTTCATTGAGGTGTTCCATCTTCTCAGGACCCTGCTTATTTATTCATTGAACAAATAATTACTAAATGCCCACTCTGCTAGACCTGAAGACATAATAGTGAACACAATATAAATGGCCATTTTCTCATAAAATCTGTTGATCTCAGTCACTGGGGTACTACTACAAGAGTTCCATCTAGGAAATCTTCCTGAATTTATAAACTTGACTCTTTTTTCCAGGTATTTCCTTACTTTTCCCACTGGCTACAGACAAGCCTTTGGGCTTACCAGTTCAAATGGTGGAAAGCTACCACTGTCAACAGCTCTTAAATTTTCATGTCCTCTGTTCAAGATAATAGCCAATTCCAAAAGAAGTTCACTGGCTCAGCTAGGGCTCAGTAGCTCTCCTGAATCAGCCACTGTGCTTAGAGGTGAGGGATCACATTACAGAGACACAGTTGCTCCAGTGGGACTACATCATCAGAGGTTGGGGCCATCCCATTAGAAAAAGATGATGGACAGATAATTCGACACACTTCCACAACACTTCTCTGAGGGCAATGCATGCATTTGAGCTCTTGTGTGCTGGGCCATTCATTTGGGCTGCTTACTGTTTGAATTCTGGCTCTGTTCAGATAATTAAGTTATTATAGTCATTCTTTCGTTACCCACTCATTAAACATTTATTAGGCATTGGCATGGTCCTGGTCCCGAGGATAAGACAACAAAAAGAAGCACAGTGTTATTCCTCTTGAAACTCACAGTTTACTAAAGGGAGGCAAACATTTAGACGAATAATAACAACTTAGTGTGATAGCAAAATGTACCAAGTCCCAAGAAAACACCAAAAAGTTAGAGAAATCATCACATGTTTCTTTAAATGGGTCTTAATGCATACCTGGGAATTTTCCAGGCTAAGTAAAGTGAGGAGGCTCTCAAACAAATCATATGACAAAAACAAAGGTAAGATCTGCACAGGAGAAGGAAGCTTCATGGTAGCACAGTCAAGTGTAGCTATGGCTAAAGATTAGTCACAGTATAAGTGACTTCCCAGCCCTACTACTTATGAGCTGTGCAAATACGGGCAAGTTATGAAAGCACTCAGTACTTGTCTCAGAGGATTGCTGTGAGGACTAACTTTTCTAATGCATGCGAAGTGTCTGGAAAAGGGCTGGCACATCTTGGGTAATTAATAAATGTTTTATTATTGTTACCATTATTATCATCATTATTTCAAACAAATGTGCTGCTCCTGGGTGTGTTTATTTTACTTGTCAGAGGAGAGCCCATTTTGTTTACTGTCATACCACAGAGATCATTATTTGGACTTGGCCCAGGGTGCAAAGGATTAAGTTCAAAGAGCACATGTATTAGGTTGCTGACAAGGTCATGGTGGCTCTCACAGGATCTGCAGAGGAAATCCCACCCCCCACAAAGCCACATGCTGTTTCTGCAGAACTGTATACTCCCATCCTGAGGTTCTAAGTCTACTTTATTTTATAAAAGACTTTCATTGTCTATTCTGTCATTCCACTAGACTTCAACCTCACTCTTTCAGAATAAGGTTCCAAAGTAAGAGCCAATCTTGGAGACCATAGTGCCACACCACAGGGTCAGCTAAATTTCAACTTTAAATGTAAAAAGTAAAAAATTCATAGGACTTTCACTAAAGGGATGAGATCAATGTCCCCTTAGGTTTGGGTAAGAATTACAGAATTCTCTCTATTCTTCCCACTTCCCTCTGTGTCTGCAATCATTTACCAAACATAAGGACAGTGACATTTTGAACCAGAAAATCCATCCCAGAGTCACTATCTTTGCTGATTGTATTCACATTTTCTCCTGACTTGGCCAAGGACTCCAACCTTTTCAGGTTTGCTTCTTCTGTACAGTTACTCTCTTCCTGCTAAAATCTGCCAGTCACTGTACAGGTGATTGGAAATGCAGATATACAAGTTGTGGTCTCTGCCTCTTAGTAAGTGTCCTTGTATGACAGCAAAGTCAGATGATTAAAAGAGACACAACACAACATAGTAAGAACCAGCACAAGGCTGGCGCAAAATAGACATTAAAAAAGCATGTGTTCAACTGAATTAAGTTTACTTACCCTAAGCCATATGAAACTTATGATAGTTGACTGAATTGACATCCAAAAAATGACAATTACATATGATTCAACTTAATGTGGGTTCTGATGGGATTAAGCATTGGGTATTGTAGGAGTACAGGGAATGGTTACATGGACCAAGGACATGCCTTTTTAAAACTGAACTTTTTTATACATCAGAGAAGAATCTTGAAGAATAAATTCAGCTGCACAATCTCTCCATTTCTACTGCCACTTCTGTAACACCATCCATCATCACTTCCTACCTGGATTACTAGAAGAGCTTCTAACTGGTTTCTCCACTTTTATTCTTCTCTAATATCTTTCTTCACAGTCTCCAGATGAATGATCTCTGAAAATCTCAGATCAGGTCATGTTTCTCAGCTACTTAAAACTTTTCACTGGTGACCAGTTGTACCCTAAATAAAATCCAAATCCCATCAAGGTAGCATGATCTTGTGTCTGTTACCTCTTTTACTCTCTGACTCTCTGACCACTATCTGACCCTCATTCAAAGAATCTAGGCACATTAGCCTTCATTTTCAGTTCCTCTACAATGCATTCTATTATATCCAGTGGCTCTGCCCTCAGAAGAAGATTTTTCATTTAAAGAATAATGAAAAAGTTATATAAGAGATCAGAACAAGATGGCCAAGTAAGAAGATCCTGGCCTCACCTCCTCCCACGGACACAACTACACATAGAGAAACTACCCTGAGAATGACTTGAAGACTAGCAGAAAAGGTTTTCCACAACTAAAGATAAAAAGAAAAAGCCACACTGAGATGGGTAGGAGGGGTAGAGATGCAGTCTGGCTGGGACCCACAGTTCTGTTGCTGTGACCCACAGGCAGGAGGGATGTCAGGGCCTCAGAGTTCCTCTGTGGGGAGCAAGGGTGCCAAACCTCACACCGGGCACTCCAGCCTGGGAAACCTGCACCAGGAAGATAGCCTTCATAATGTCTGGCTTTGAAATCCAATGGGGCTTACATCTGGGGAAAATGGAGGACTGAAGGAAACTGAGAATCTGCTTTTAAAGGGTGCACATAAAAACTCACTCACTTTAAGTCCCAGTGCAGAGGCAGCAGTTTGAAAAGCAAGTTGGTCATATGTAAAATTACTAATTTTAGCGCATGTGCCTGAAAAGCAGAGATCTGTTGGAACTTCCTGTGCGTACAGAGTAACTGCCAGGCACAAGTTTGGGTTTTGGTTGTTCACTTTTGGCTCATCCTCTACCTAACTGGCCTTGTGCTGGCAGTAACATTTTTCACTCTTCCCATCTAACTTACTAGCACTGCTTGCCCCACCCTGGGTTCACTGAAGGACCCAACCCAGATGGCACTCATACAAAGCAGCCCTCCCACCCCACAAAGCTTGGTGGGCATGCCACCAGTCCTAGTGGATGCCCTTAGCCAGCACTGGAACCCCTCTAAAGCAGGCTCCTGAGCCCCACCAGTGCTGGTAGGCACTCTTGGCTGGCACCAGTGAACCCCTAAAGTGGCACTTGCCTTGGGGACTGGCCACACACACAAAAATAATCAATAGAGTTGCTGCCAGGCCCTACAGTCATTCACACAGGGGGGCCAGTCACACACACCAGCATGTCTATAGCTCCAACCAAAAGACACAGTGGAGCTGAATGGATAAAAAACAAGACCCATGTATATGTTACTTCCAAGAGACTCATTTTAGATGTAAAGACACACATAGACTGAACCTGAGGGGCTGGGGAAAGACATTACATGCAAATCCAAATGAAATCTGGGTAGCACTACTTATACCAGACAAACACGTTTAAATAAAGGCCGTAGCAGGAGACAATGAAGAGCATTACATAATGAAAGAGGATCAATCCAACAAAAAATACAACACTTGTAATTATGTATGCACCCAACATTGGAGCAACTAAACACACAAAGCAAACATTAACAGACATAAAGGGAGAAACTGACATTAATACAGTGATAATAGGGGATTTTAATACCCCATTTACATCAATGAACAGATCATGCAGACAGGAAGTCAATTTAAAAAAAAATCACTGGTCTTAAAGAACACATTTTATCAGATGGAATATATAGATATATATATAGATATATAAAGATATAGCTATAAATATAAAGACAATTACATCCAAAAACAGCATAATACATCTACTTTTCAAGTACATATGGAACATTCTCCAGGATAGATCACATGTTAGGCCACAAAATAAGCTTCAGTGAATTTAAGAAAACTGAACTCATATCAAGCATCTTTTCTGACCACAATCTAATAAGACTAGAAATCAACTACAAGGGAAAAAAAATGCAAAAAACACAAACACATGGAGGCTAAGCAATATGCTACTAAGCAACCAATCACTAAAGAAATCAAAGAAGAGCTCAAAAAATACCTTGAGACAAATAAAAATGGAAACAAAAAGTTCCAAAATCTATGGCTGCAGCAGAGGCAGTTCCAAAAGGAAAGTTTATAGCAATACAAGCCTCCTAAGGGAACAGGAAAAATCTTAAATGAACAACCTAACCATACACCTAAAGAGCGAACAAAACCAAAATTAGTAGAAGGAAGGAAATATTAAAGATCAGAGTGGAAATAAATGAAACAGACATTTAAAAATTAGACAAGATCAAGGAAAGTAATAGCTGGATATTTGAAAAATAAGCAAAGTTGACAAACCTTTAGCAAGACTCATCAAGAAAGAAAAAAATAAAAGAGAGAGAGAGAGGAGCCAAACAAATAAAATCAGAAAAGAAAGAGGAAAATTACAACTGACACCACAGAAATATAAAGGATCAGAAGAGATTACTACAAACAATTTTACAATGATAAATGGATGACCTAGAAGAAACTGGTAAGTTCCTAGAAACATATAATCTCCCAAGAGTGAATCAGGAAGAAACAGAAAATCTGAACAGACTGATTACCAGTAATTAAATTGAGTTAGTAATCAAAAAACTCCCCAAAAACAAAAGTACAGGACCAGATGACCTCACAGATAAATTCAAACAAACATTTAAAGAAGAGTTAATACCTATCTTTAAAATATTCAAAAAAATTGAACCAACTGACACCACTGTACTAGATGATGAAGAGCAGAGACCACACCTTATTACATGAGAATAAGAACATATGGATTCTCCCAGAAATGACAACTAGCAACTGGCAGGCAGCTGGGACCTTGATAAATCTTGTTGAATGAAGCATGGATCTCCGAAGGTGGCCTTCTATGAACATAACACTGTGTTGTGGACATGAACGGAAATGCACCTAGTCCCAGCCCTTGGAAGACAGATCATCTTGTGAGGGAGATGGTCATTCAAAGATCTAAACATATTACAGATAGAAAGGAAAGAAACAAGCATGTGCAGTGGGAGCAGAAAGAGGAATTTAACTCTAACAACTGGGGAAGGTTTTATCAAAAATTAACATCAATGTTAATTCCAAGATTTTATACAGTCCTTTCTTTTTCTTGAAAAGCCAACTTGCTCTATTCCTTGAAAATTGACTTTTGGAAATAAGAAAGGAGACAAATATTTGTTTGGTTGCTTAGCATAAGCAGGAATTTCACATGTATTTCAGTTGTACAACAGCCCAGTGAGCAAGGGATTATAATCCATATCAGATGAAGAACTGAGGTTCAGAGCTATTGAGTAACTTGCCAAGAGTCATGCAACTCTTAAGTGGTGAAGGACATTTTAGAACCCATATCTGCCTGAGTTCAAAGGCATCCTCTCTCCACTCCACACTGGAAGATGTTGACAGTGACAAGAAGAGCATCCTAAGCTGAGAGAAGCACCATCCCAAAGTCACGGAGGTGGGAAAGAACTCTGCATGTGTGGAAAGTGGAACATCAACTGGCCTTGAGGTCAGACGAGGTCACACCACTGAATCTAACTGCAGGTTCATTTATTAATTTCTTCTTCACTTTTTTGGTCATTTTTTTAAACTGAAGTATAATCAGTTACAATGTGTCAATTTCTGGTGTACAGCACAATGCCCCAGTCATGTGTGTGTGTATATATATACACACACACATATTCATTTTCATATTCTTTTCCATTAAACATTATTACAAGATATTGAATATAGTTCCCTGTGCTATACCAAAGAAATTTGTTTTTTTTAATCTATATAGTGGTTAACATTTGGGAGCTTAAGATTTGCAAAGATTAATTTCTTCTTGACTTGCCAACTTTTCTAACAACAACTCTGTCTCTTCCAGGCCCAGAGTTCAATTCTGCAGCATGACATGGGACACCTTTCCATATTCAAGAAGTCCAAGTGGAATCACCTGCTGCACAGATTTGTGATGTATCATCTCAAGGTACAGAATGTAACAGGGGGTATGATGGGATTCTGGAAAGTCATGTCATTATGCAGTGATTTCCAAGTGTGTCTGATTGTGTAAAATAATGTTTGTTCACACCCCACAAACAAATGTAAATATACTAACAATATAGATACCAGTTATATACACACTAATATGTAATATAACATTATATTATATATATGCTAAAATTAGAATTTTAAATTTTTAAGAGGAAAGGGTTTATTTTTATTTAAGAAGCTCTAATGTTTTTTTCTTACCCAATAAACTATTTGAGGCAATCCCTGGTACCCCATTAAGGAACAACGTCTCAAGTGATATACCCTGTAAAGTCGTGAGTAGGAATATTCTTAGAAGGGCTCTGGACATTTATTGCTGGGAAACTCAGGGAATCCAGCAGGCCTGATTAATCCTAGAAGTGTGGTGCTACAATGAAATAAAGGAAAGGAGACAGAAGAATAAGTAAAAGTAAAGAGGAAGAGAAAGAGTGGGCAAGGAAAGTCAAATGGCTCTGTTTAAGAGCTGAGAGTTCCTATACTGTTGGTGTGAAAGTAGTTTGGTACAGCCATCATAGAAAACAGTATGGAGGTTCCTTAAAAAATTGAAAATAGACTTATCCTATGATCTAGCAATCCAACTCCCATGTATATATCTGGAGAAAAAAGAAACAGGCACCCAAGTGTTCACAGCTGTATTGCTTACAATAGTCAAGACATAGAAGCAACCTAAGTGTCCATCATGACTGGATAAAGAAGTTGTGAGATACACATATATATACACACACATACACACACAATGGAATACTACTCAGCCATGAAAACAAGTGAAATAATGCCATTTGCAGCAACATGGATGGACCTAGAAATCATCATACTAAGTTAAGTAAGTGAGAAAGAGAAAGATAAATACCATATGATGTCACTTATATGTGGAATCTCAAAAAAAAAATAAAAAAGAAGGGATACAAATGAACTTATAACAGAAACAGACTCATAGACATAGAAAACAAGCTATGGTTACTGAGGGTGGGGGGGATAAATTGGGAGTTTGGGATTTGCAGATACTAACTACTACATATAAAATAGATAAACAATAAGGTCTTACTGTATAGCAAGGGAACTATATTCAATACCTTGTAGTAGCCTATAATGATAAAGAATATGAAAATGAATATGTAACTGAATCACTCTGCTGTACACTAGAAATTAACACATGTAAATCAACTATACTTCAATAAAAATAGTAAAAAGAAATTAAAGTTAAAATTAACAATAAAGCAGGCTAGGCTAAGTAAGCCAAGTGTATTAAATGTGTTTTCTACTTAACTGATATTTTCAGTTAAAGATGGTTTACTCAGGATTTAGCCCCATCATAAGTCCAGGAAGAGCTGTACAATGTTGTGTCTCATAAAGAGTTCTGCTACTTAGCTTTAGAACCATTTGAAGAGGTTCTCATGTTGGCTATTGATTGATGGCTTAGAAATTTTGGAGTCTTAATGTCATCTTTGTCTGCCAGTTGAACATTTTTCAATCTTTGATTTGGAAATTATGTGATAAATACTTATTTTCACCCTTTATATGGGTTTTATATTTATGTGTATGTGTGTCTATGCAAATAAAATTATATTTCCTTAAAACTTGTCTATCATCAATGTTTCCATCTTTCAGCATAAATTGCTCTTGTGGTTTTTTACGTGATTACTGAGTCAAATATTCATTAACTAAAAGTGTATAAAAAGAAAAAAAAAGAGAGAAAGATTTGAGGGTTGTAAAACCCAGACTGCTGCAAAAAGCAGACAGCAATGATGCCAGCTGTTCTCATCCCCCTGGACGTGTGCTCAAGGAGGGCAGGGACACTGTCCTGGGCACACTGCAGTGCGATGCCTCTCAGAGAGCCCAACACACAGCAGACTTTCAGTAAGCATTTGTTGAATGAATGGATGAGTGAATGAATGAGTGAATGAATGAATAGATGAACCAACAAACACACCCAGGTAACAGTGCAGGACTGCTGAGAGTAGCTTTTAGCCCAAGCTCTGGTGATGCTCACTGGGTGACCTTGAGTAGGTCACATTCTATCTCCGGCTCTCACTGATCTCATCTGTAATATTAGGAGTCAGACCAGATCTCTGCTCTTCTATGACAGGCTAGGCTTTGGTGACTATGTACTGTGGCCTGGAAGTGGGGAAAATGCCTCTGAGCCTTGCACTAAGCCAAATCCCTGCATTCAAGCCAGGTCATTTTAGAAAAATTCATAAGCCCTGACTCAGAGCCTGTTTTCTCTTAACAAAGTGGCTTTATATTCAATTGGAAGATACTTAAATCAGTGGCTTATTTACCCTATTTCCAGTTGAGCAAATTGAGGTTTAAATAGATTAAGTCATGCAGAGTTGGATCTGGATTCATACAAGAGGTTTATCCCCCAAATAGTTAGAACGAATAATACATTGTCATTTTACATGACATGGGTCATTTAATCAGGAAAAAAATATATATATATACACATATATATTCCTGGTTATCTGGTTCCCCAACCTGCAATGACTTGGAAGTGGCCCAAAAATAAGAGAGCGAGGGGAATGCTGCAGCCAGGCCCACAGAGAGCAGTGAGCAGAAACCCAGACAACAGAGGATGAAGGAGGCAGACAGGAATGCTCACTAGATGAGCGTCTGTGAGTGCCAGGTTCAGAAGTGAGCCCATTAGGTGACTGTCTCATGTAATTCTCACATGGTGGGGATGATAGAGCCCCTATTTTCCAGCCAAGATGGCTGTTCTAAGGGGTTAATTAACTCTTTAAACCAATGTCCAGAAGCCGGCACATGAGAGAAATCACAGTACAGTATTAAATGGTGCAGGCTCCATTGTGACTGTCATTTAGAGTCATCTGAGGGCTTTGAGAAAACACTGCCCACTCAGACTTTTCTATTTTAAGCCATTTATGGTGGAGATCTGGACATCAGTATGGTTTTGAAAGCCCCTCAGGTGATTCTAACCTGGAGCCAGGATTAACAACAGCCACCTTAATGACAGCCCTTCCTTCTGAGCGAGCTCAGCCTCTCATCAGCTGAGTCACTTTGAAGAAGTTACTGTCTATGAACCTCAGTTTCTTCAGCTGTAAAATGTAGACTGATGATGGCTTCGACCTGTGCTTAGTATTACAGGTAATACTTAACGCACAACACAGTGCCTGCCATAAGGAAAATGCTCAATGATCATTACCTGTTACTAATATTAGGAACAGACTTTCCATAAGCAAAATGAGGACCTAGCATCATTAAGAAAAATGTTTAACTGTGATGTTATTAAGAAGCTGGGGAAGAAGACCATGAGTCACTGCATCATTAAACTGGAAGATACTTGGAATCACCAAGTCTTCTCATCTACCATCTTTCTAGTTGAAAACAAAAACAAAAACAAAAACAAAACTGAGGCTTAAGTAGATTAAAACAAACAAAAAAAAGCAGAATTGGGTCTGGATTCATATAGTTATGTCTTTTACTCAAAATGGTTATAGTGAATAAGATTTTGTCATTTTAATTGATATGTTTCATTTAACCAGAAAATTCTTGTAGGAACACTGCTCTGCCCTCTACCCACCAGTGTTCAATGGGTGAAGTGTTTCTGGGTGCATGTGGAAATCTTTACCACAGAAGAAATGCAGAGAAAGTTTCCCACGTCATTGTGAGATTCAGGCAGCGTACTCTCCCGGCCTCCCTCCCCTGCTCTGAGGGACCAGAAGGGAGGTGAGACTTATCGCCCCTGGATGAAACTAGCAGCTCATCTGATGCCAGTGGATGCAGTATTTCCAATCAGCTCCACCCTTGCTGGTGTGCTTTTTTTTAAAAAAATTCATTGCTTTCTCACTGGTTCAGATTTGTACACAGCTCTCTATAAACCGTGTCTCCACAAATGTGCACTAGTTGAGATGAATATAACCTTAATGACTCGTGAACAGAGTCAGTCAATGGCAAATGGCTCTAAAAGCAAATCAAACGTACTCTGTCTTTTTGCAAGCAAACCCAGGGATTTATGAGCAAAAAAAAATGAATACAGGCTTCAACTCTGAGCAGAAGAGAAAATTACCTGCGGGCAGGAGGGAGGTAACAAAGAATATCATAACATAAACAAGAATATCCTTGCTTTCTACACGTATCACAGTTTTAAATTTCAAAACTTGACTTAACATCAACCTACCCTCCCTCTGGAAAATGCACAGATATGAGAGTCTTTGGAATTTTCATTCACTAGCTGTGCAAAAATATATATGTTCTGGTCTTTGCAGTGTTTTCAGAATAAAACAGCCTTTCTGAAAATAAACCACAAAATATCAGCATACATTTTGGATTTTTGTACAATGCTGAAATCAAAACCAACTCCCTGTTAGCATATTTTTCAACCCTTCCTCAGTATGCATATTTTGAAAACTATGAGTAAGTTATTATTATTAGGATAAAGAGACAGAATATTTGAAGTTAAGACCTTCCTTGAAAACCTGGTCCTATACTGTTTCCATGACTACATCCTAAAATATTTTTCAGGGGGAGGAGTGTCGACCTTGTTATTTCCCACAATCCTTTCAGGGACCTTGTCCATTTCACAGATGAGGAAATTGTCCAAGGCCACACACCTAGTAGCAGGAATTTAAATTCAGGATGATTTCTTTATACTGCACCAAGAAAAGACCTAGCTTGGACATGAGGAATGCTTTAGGATGGTACCTGTATGAAACATGGTACAGCAGAAGCCTATTTTGCAGGCAGCTGATAATCCTCACTTTCCCTCAATCACCCTCTCTCTCGCCTTCAGTAACTGATTTCCAGACAGAGGGGACAGCATGGAGCCAGTGACTTTAGGTCACACCCATCATGATCCTGACCACTGTTCTAAGCCCCAGGACCTTGCACTGTCAAGCTCTGCTCCCTGATTCATCATGAATCAAAACCTGTCTCTCCTATGACAAATTTCCACAGAGTCATTGATGAAAAGCGTACAGTTAGCTAGTGGGAGAGGCCAAAATGTTGGCTCTTGGAGGAGTTAACCAAAAAAGAATATCATTGCTTATCGCAGTGTCCCTGTGTAAATGTCTACTGTTCCTAGTAGACTGTATGTTTCATCAGTGTGGGAGGGAACCCCATTTTATCATATGTATCTTTCTATTCCAAATGCCTAGCTCAGTATCTGACACATGGGACATACTTTAAAATAAATAATGAATGGGTGAATAAGCAAATAACCGATTGGAAGTGTGAGTGGGTAGTATGCGATTTGATGAGAGAAGTATGGAGAGAGCAGTGCAGCCCCAGAATGTGGTGGTGAGTACACAAGGAACCTGAGGTACCATGAGATATCCAGAAGGAAATGTATGGAAAGTGGCTGCCCTTTCAAACATGAGAGTCAAGAGAGAGATCTAGAGTGGAGAGAGCGATTCCAATGTGAGAGTGTTAAGGAGTAGTAGAGGTAAGAATATCATTATGATGGATGGGGTCAGAGGGTTTTGCTAAGAGAGGACACTGCAACACCCACAGATTTTCAAACGTACTCATTCCCCTCTACCAGAGATGTAGTGTCTCGACCAACGTAGTCCAACCAAAATAAAATACAAGCCATGTTAAAATGACCTGAATCATTTTAAATTTTCTAATAGCCACATTTTAAAAAGCCACTTTATTATCCCACTCTATATTCAAAATATTATCATTTCAACATGTAATAAATATAAAAATTATTAATAGAATGTTTTACAGCCCTTTTTTTTATTCTGAGGCTTCAAATCCAGTATGTGTTATACAATCACACACCTTAACATGACTTTCACATTTCAAGTGCTCAAGAGTCACATGTGGCTAATGGCTACTGGATTGGACAGTGTAGACCTAAAACACATACAGACCCATTATTGAGAGATGTCAAATATGCAACAAAACTACTTACTCTTCTGTAAATGATTAATGTAACAAGGAAGGGTAGAAACTAAGTATCTCAATATGCCCACATTCTATGTACAGCATGTCATGTCTCTGTGAATAATCTACAAAGGTAAATGTCATTATATTATATTTACTGAAGATGGAATTGAGCCTCAAAGAGATTCAGTAATTTGCCCAAACTACACAGCAGTATTTATACATCCAGTACATGAAACTAGGTTGATGTGCTTTCAAATCCTTTGCTCTACCAAAACCTTCATATTTTTACTGAGGGAGGAAAAAATTCCAAACAACCTAATCAGAGATGATAAGAGCTTGGCATCAACTAAAATATGTTTATTCTCATTTATGTTTAATGAGAGCACTGAAACTTGCACATGCAAACATCTGAGTGAAGCCCCGCCTAGGAGATTACTTCAGATTCACAACTCTTTAAAATGTTCATTGAATGGAACAGAATAGAGAGCCCAGAAATAAACTCACACACCTACCATCAATTAATCTTCAACAAAGGAGGCAAAAATACACAACAGAGAAAAAACAGCCTCTTCGGCAAATGGTGTTGGGAAAGCTGGACAGACACATGTAAATCAATAAAATTTGAACACTCCCTCACACCATGCACAAAAATAAACTCAAAATGGCTTAAAGACTTAAACATAAGACAAGACACAATAAATCTCTTACAAGAAAACATAGGCAAAACATTATCTCACATACATCTCAGCAATGTTCTCCTAGAGCAGTCTAGTACAAGCATGGTTTTCTCTGGGAAATCTTCCCAGATTTAACGGACCAGATTAATCCCCCCTTTACAAGCTCTTGTGCCCTTGTGTACAACTTACTTCTGCCTTTACACTCACTTAACTGACAAGGCCATGAGGGTAGTGACCCTGCATGCTCCTGCTCACCACTTAGTCACCAGCCACAGTCCACTGTTTGGCATTGTCTAGGTGTTCAACAAATGTTTTAATAAATAATTAACTAGATTAACTAGTTACTCTTTCTTCTCATGACAAGTATTCCAAAAATCCCTGGTCATTGCTGCCTAGAATCCAGGTGTCATTCTGACGCTTTCTGTTCCATATGGATGGAGATAAAAAAAATAAAACATACCTAAGTGGATGGAATTGCTAAAGCCCACACGTAGGAGCCCGTTGCTCCGTCCATTGGAAAAGGTTACACAAGAGTGATTTGGGTCTCCGGCTCATTGGGGCAAACCCAAACGTTAACTCACACCAATAGAATTTGCAATCCAACACAAGATTTACTGGAGAAGGACTAGGCAGAGCTGAAGAGCTGAGACAGTGAAGCTGCCCTAAACCACCATGGGGAGTTTCCAGTCATGGGGGTGCAGTGCCCAGAGCCCTAAGCTTGGAGTCTCTTAATATTTATACACCTACTCCTAACTCTCTGATCATGAGCTTGCTCCTTCCTTTCTAGAAATTACCTCCTTCGTTCATAGATAATGAATGAAATACAAGGGATTATTGGGGGCTTTAAACATGCAACGTATGTTGAAGTGTCACCACCTTGTCTGGCACTAGTCCACTGTCGTGGGCACTGCATTAGCTTCCTAAACTGTTCTCATTACTTCTCCTCTTCATCCGTCATCAGCAACTTCGAACTAAACGTCCTAGCTACCTACAATCTCCCAGACACTAGCAATGAGCGGTACCTATTTATTACGCTGGTCACCTTCCAACCCGTCCAATGTAGGCACAGAATCCCTGTGTCCTCTCCTGCCCCACCATGATTGCCTATCATTGCCTAAGCATTAACCTGCTTTACTTTCTTCACAATTTTTTAACACCGTTCAAAATTATCGTGTTTATGGATATGTAACCTCACCTCACCAGAATGCAAGGTTTAACACAGAAATGCGGAAGCATGCCTGGCAAGTGAATGAACGAACGTTATTACGCGCTCGTCATTTATAAAGCGTAAGGAGAATGGGCAAACTACGTCAGCTGGTTCAGAGCAGTGGTTGGGGCCTGTTTATGATTTCTCCAGCACCAAAGCTGCCCAGAATGCGCGTTCAGTGAGTATCTGCTTTCCGAGGACTGCTTTTTCCCCTTCAGTCCAGCAAACACCCCAGAGTGGTCCTGCAGAAGGTGCACGGTCCAGGCCTGGCTGGGGCTTCCGAGGGCAAAGCCGGCAGCACAGCCCAGCGGCGGAGGACTGGGAGGGCGGCCGAGGCCCGGCTTCGGAGATCCTCGTATTGCGGGGAAGATGCTCTCCAGGCACGTGGACTGTGGACACGCCACCGGTCCGCCCTCAAGGAGCTGACAATTTTATTAGGAGACAAGACAAAAAATATTTTAAAGAAAGATGGCCGGGGCTGTCTCCGAAAGACCCCGGGGTGGGGCACGCGGGCCGCTGCGCGCCTGCGCAGTAGCTGCGGGCTTCCCGCGCGCAGGGAAGCAGCACCTCAGGAAGAGATCGGCTGGGCTGCTTCCCGCTGGTCCCGGAGAGGCCGATGGAGAGCCACACCCTGGCCCGCTGCGCACGGTGCGCCCGGATAAGGAAAGGGCGAAAGGAAAGCGGGAGGAAGGCCAGGCTGCGGCAGCCAGCACCCTGGCTGTCTCGGCCTCCCTCGGGCAGCCCGTGTGGGATAAGAGAGTCTGGATGACGACGAGTCTTTCCACCTGGAGTGTGAGGACCCGGCCGGCTTCCTGGCGGAGGAGGCATCCCCGCCGGCCCCACCCACTGGCCCAGAACCTGCCGCTGTCCGTGGCCCACCTAGAAGGGATGGAGTCATCTCACACGGCGTCCCCGCTGCTCCTCCGTCGCCGTCTTCAGCCTCGGACCCCGCGTGCAGCCCAGGTTGGTGCACGGCCACCCGAGGAAG
This sequence comes from Vicugna pacos, assembly GCF_048564905.1. NCBI lineage: Eukaryota > Metazoa > Chordata > Mammalia > Artiodactyla > Camelidae > Vicugna > Vicugna pacos. Next base: position 30,252,610 of record NW_027328741.1, read on the forward strand.
CCCGCTGCCCGCTGAGCGCTGCCAGTGGCCACACACCCAGTGCGCCCCATCACCCGGGGAGGTCCTGGTGGGCCCGCAGTGGGGAGAGACCCTCAGCACAGCACCCCCACCCCTGAGGCATCAGCCCTTGCCACAGCAGCAGCAGTCGGGGCCTCTGTGCCGGTGGCTGTGCTGCAGGTGGTCAGGACAGTGGAGTGAGCCCTTACAGTCTGGGTCTGTGCAGGATAGAAACCCCTCGGCCGTTCCTCAGTGCTGCTTTTCACCCCAGCGTGCACTTTGCCGCAGATAATTGGGAAACTCAGGTGATAATAATACCACCAGCCAACATTTACTTAGAATTACTCTGTGCCAGAAATGAACACATATTTCTCGCCAGAAAGTTGGTAATCTTATCCCTGTTTTATAGGTGAGAGCACTGAGGCACAGAGAAGTTAAGTCGCTTGCCCAAGGTCACACAGCTGGTAGGTAGTGGAGGCACCACTGGAACCAGGATTTCGGTCTCCATAGCCAAGCACTGCTGAGACATTGGCAGGAAGAAGGCATTCTCACTGTCCACCCTAAACAAACATCATCTTTGGGATTCCTCCTTCATCCACTGGTCCTTTATATGTTTTCCCTCTAAGGGTTTGTTTATTTGTTTTTATGGCTCTGGACGTGAACCCACCAGAGGAGGCATGGCCTTTTTTTCAGGGAGGTCCACAAAGCCTTCTGCTGGCAGGCTCAGAGGCATACAGGCTGATGGCTCCTGGGAAGGACCCCAGGAGCTGGAATAGAACCCAAGAAACCTGCACCCAAGGAATTCGCATGCTCTATTTTTTAAATCGTCATTATGGAAAATTTACCTAATGCAATATTAGGAGGCTACTCATAATGAACCTCCATGTAGCCATCACTCAGCTTCCATAACTCATAACCAATCTTATTTTCAGTAACCACTTCCATTCCCCTCACCTGATTATTTGCAGTCAATTCCTAGATGTTATATCATTTCATCTGTAAATATTTCAATCTGTATGTAAAATATAAGGGTTCTTTTTAAAAACATAACAAAATACCAGTTTTACATCTGAGACTGACAATAAATCCATCAGCATTCAAATTTTAAAAAATACCGGTAGCAAGAGTTAAGACTATACGAAAGAGTCAATGTGGTCTTCCAGAATAAAAAACCATTAGCAACAATGTCTACTGGGCCTTGGCATCTTGGCCTCGGATTTCTCATATCCTAAATAGATGAGGGAATTAAACAGAATGATAGTTGAGTTTTCATCTACCTTTGATATTCTAGCAGTTTTCATAGCTAGATGGATTATCTTGTATTAAAGGTCTGGGAACCCTTTAACATGCCCTCAAAATTTTTGTTAATAATTTCAATAGTATTTCATCTATCTCCCCTACCAGAATGTAAACTTGTTGAGAGTTGAAAATTTATCTGTCATTCACTGCCAGATTCTTAGTGCCTAGAATCGTACCAGGTTCATAGCAGTTCCTCAGTGAATATCTGTTAAAAGATTGGATGATTGAGCCTTTTCCATCTTCAATAACAAAATTGTTTGACCTTGTAGAAATTGTGAGGCATCAGTCATTTGGACAATAAAAAAAATCCAGTAAAATGGTATTACTATAAATTTCACCTTTCTCTATTCATAGAACTTCTTAAATGATCATGGTGATATTATTATTAGCTCTGGAAATGCCCCCCTTGAAAGATATTTTAGGAATTTAGGGCCAAAGCCCAAAGAGGGTGACCAAAATGCATCAGAGCCAGCTGTCTGGGTAGATTCTCTGTATGGAGGATGGAGTGGTAACAGTCAGGTGAAAAGGATCAATACGCCTTATAACAGATGATAGACTGTCAGAAAGGGAAGGCTTGGAGACCACCTACTCCTGCTCTTGCAAAGCTGTTGGACTCGTGCGGTACCTGTTCCTGCCTATGGGAGACTGGTGAGGGCTCAGCTGACCTCCCCTCTGATAGTTTGAGCAGCTAAGGGGCTGGATGGGATGGGAGCTCTGGTTGTTTGGTTTCTATTTGCCTTTGCAGTAAGCTGCCAGGCTCACCACCTGCCCTGAGCTGCTGAGGGGGGCTCCACAGGATGGCTTCCTTTGCAACCCAGCTACTAAGAAATTCTGTATAGGGACCAAGGAAAGTCTTTGTCTCCTTGGACCCTTCTGGACTCCTGTTAGCTGCTTTTCATCAATTTCAGTTTTAACAAATTCCCTTATAAAGCCTCCATTTTACTTTGTCAATATTCAGGCAACAGATTCAAATCTCTTGAGTGCTCCAGTAAACATGGATTAAGTAATTAATTGTATGATACAATTCTTAAACCCATGGAACCTAAAGTCTGAAGTCTCCAAGAGGTTCAGTAACTTGCCCATATTCACTAGGTTAACGGGCAATAGTACCAGGCTTTGGTCACAGGCAGGATGACTCAGAGTTCATGCTTTAAAAACCCCTGTGCCATACAGCCTGCCACCTTGCCCATCCTCCTAGGAAAAAGGTCAAGGAGACAGCCACTCAATACTTCATGATAACCACTGGGAGGTCACCATATACGAAGAGGAGACAATAAAAACATGAATTTATGACATCCTTTTGTTGTTCAGCCAAGGTCCCTACCAGGGCATCTACCGCCTAGAGGAGAAGGGATTTGAATTCTGTAGAATCACTCAGCAGTTCCACTCAGCACGCATAAAGAGCTCTCTAAAATGATGGTCTAGACCTATAGGAAAATAAGCTGGGAACTTTCTTCTACTGATCACCCCAGGATTAACAAGTGAGGCTTGGAGTTCATCATGTTGATGAAGTGAGACATGAATGCCTTTGCTGATGCCAGACAGAGCTTCAGTGGAGGATGCTGGCTATGTAAGGACCCAAAAGTCCGTTATGTATATGACAGTGAGCAGCAGTGAAAGATGAAAGGGAGCCACTCAGATTTGGAGATGCCTACTAACAGTAATACTCCTGATAATCCCTTTCATGGCAACGCCCTTCACAGGTGTACAGGATCAGAAGGTGTAGGCACCTGCATTCCCCACGTGTTGTTCCAGCACCACAAAGGCAGCCACATCTGGTGTCATTAAGCTCTCTCTCTCTCTCTCTTTTTTTTTTTTTAACTAAAGGAGAAACAGATTTAGAACATTCTATGTAGAAAATTCAGGATACAAGATCAGGTTTTCAAGATCTAAAATCAGCTTCAGATTGAAACAGATGGTCCCCAAACTCATGAAAGTAAACAAGAGGCCAAGTCCCTACAGGACAGAAACTTGAAAAAAAATTTTTTTTAATTGTCTCAACTAGGAAGCTCAATGCAGTGCACTGAGCTCAGCCCCAGTGTCTGAGATTCTCATGGGGCTAGGTCTAAATCCCACATCCCTCAAAAATAAACCCCCCATTTGTAGCAAAATCAAAATATCACCTTGTCAGCAAGTATAGAAAGGGATAGTCTAACATAAATGGGACTTTATAAAAAAAGTAGCTCTTGTATTCTTCTAAGCAGACACTTGCTATGGTGTCTGGAAGAAAAATCTAAGCCTAGAAGTCAGAGAAATACACTAGGAATTTTTTCTCTTGTTCTTTGCAAGCTCCAGAAAATCTTCCTCCAGAAAATCCAAAGTAGAGACAGAGCAGAGCGTCTACTGATGGGGTGAGTTGGGAGCACTTTGGACATTGAATATTTTTTAAAAATGCCTCAAATATTGTCAGTGCTCAGTAAAAGTTTGGGGACTGAATTAATTCATCCTCATTACCAGTTCACACTTTGGGAAGGGGAGAAGTCAGTTCTAGACTCAAAATTAACTTTACTTAAGAATTTCTTTGAGTTGAACAGTGGTTGCTGGAAGGTAGGGGAAATGAAATGTTGGCCCAAGGGCACAAACTTCCAGTTATAAGAAGAATGAGTTTGGGGGACCTAATGTATAGCATGGTGACTACAGTTAACAGTTCTGTTGAAAGTTGCTGTAGGAGTAGATATTAAACATTCTCCCCATAACAACATCAACAACATGGTAGTTATGTGATGTGAAGGATGTGTTAACTAATGTTACTGCTGTAACATTTAGCAATATGTGTATCAAATCATTACATTATGAACCTTAAACTTACACAACATTATATTTACATTTTACCTCAATAACGCTAGTAGGGGTGGGGAAGAATGTCACTGAAAGAGATACAGGAAAAGTCTGTTGTGATGTAATGTAGAAACTGATGCTAATCAGAGCAGCATTCCTGGAATTGTGCACACTGTGAGTCCCTCTTGTATCCTGTGCTTGTAAGGCAGCATCACTACGTTTTGGTCAAAGAACTTCCTCTGCTTGGAGTTTCCTTCCTGGCTGCACAAATCTCCACCTTAAATAATCCCAAACACATTTCTAGTACATTTTTAAAGCTGCTTATCTCAGAAAAGTCTTCTAGATCCTGTGACAAGAGGAGATCATTCCCTGAACTAAGGTCAGATAGCATTTGGTTTATATCTCCTCTTGGGCACTATTAACTCTGACTTTTGTCACAATCACTGTGACAGTTGAACTTGAGGACTGTGGACTTAACTGATTCACCATTTTTGACCCCAAATCTCAGAACATTGTTTTCAGCAACTGAGTTGCTCTGTTTTTCCTTTGGATTGAATTCACCTCTTTTAACAGTTAACATGGTAATTCCCTTGTTTCTCTGCATATTGCATATTGCATAATATTGCACTATTGCATAATATCCTATTCTTTATACCATGTTTACTTAATTATTAGTTATTTAGTTTCTTCTTAATTTTTTGTCTGCTGTATCACATGGCTTGATTTATATTTTGAAAATCCAATTTGTTAATCTTTGAATTTTAATGATGAGTTTAACCCACTTATATTTATTTTCCTTACTAATTCATTTGGATTCATTTATGCCTCCTCAGATGATTTCTGTTTATCTTGATTTTTCCTATTATTCTTTTTATCTCCTTTATAATCTTTATTCAGATTGATTTTAAAATTCCATTTGTTCCCCTAACCTTTACAAAAAAACTTCCTTTTTTGTCTTTTGTAATTATTGAAAATATATACATCTAAGTAAAATTCTAAAGTACAAGAATTTTAGAGTACCCCAAATCTAATGAATTCTCTGACCTATTAATATAAACTGATATTTTTAATTTATCACCTCCCCATAGACAATATCATTAATATTTAATACTGCCTCTCTTTGTTCCAATATGTTCTTTCCCATGCTTACCAGTTTCTAAGCTTAGCATTTCTTCTTGCTTCTGAGACTTTTTTCAGAGATCACATCCTTCTGACAACAATCTGTAGTAGCATATTTAGTGCACAACTGTTGATGGTAAAGTGTCTCCATTTGATCCTGCATGAGAGTGTTTTATTTTATCCATATTTTTATTAGCTTCTTATTTTTAAATGTAAGACCTTTATAACAAGATATACAATAGATTGTCATTTTAAATGATAGTACAAGAAACACTGATACACATTTCACTTAGATTAACCGGTTCTTTTTCTTTACATCTAGCTTTGTCTGTACATAGAAAACTAGGTAATAAATATTCAACATCTATCTCCTACAAAGGAAATCTGTTATACCCAAGCTTTCACTCCAAAGGAATTTAATATTGATAAAATAACATTTTCTATTATTTATTTAAATTCTACTTGTCCCAACAATATTCTTTATACATACTTTGCTTTCAGATTCAGGATCCAATCAAGGATTGTGCTATAAATTTAGATGTAATGTCTTTCTAGTCTTTTCTTTCTAATATTTTTTTGGTGGGTGAGTTAATTAGTTTTTTTTTTCTTAATGAAGTTACTAGGTATTGAACCCAGGACCTCGTGCATGCTAAGCACACACTGTACCACTGGGGCATACCCTCCCCTCTCTAGTCTTTTCAAATCTTAAACAGTACTCAGTTTTGTTTTTTGTTTCTCTGTCTTTTATGAAATTGACATTTATTTAGGTGTCCAAGCCAATTGATGTGTAGAATTTCCCATCAGCTGGGTTTTTTCAGGTAGCTTCATCTTAATTAGATTCACGATGAACATTTCTGGCATTAAAACAACTGTAGGTACTGCTTTTGACCCTCCCACCATGCCTAACTTGTGTAATTGCGACGTGGGTGTGCAGTTCTAGACTGTGACTGTTTTCTCTCTGCCCTCTGAGGAGCTTATTCTGCTCTCTTCTGGCTTATTGTCATATTGGGAAGTCTGCTTTTTCAGACTCTGTCATTCCCTTTTCTCAGACTACTTTTATTATCTTCTGTTTCCTTTCGTTGTTCAATTTTTTTCACAATGATATTTCTAGGTGTGGACAGTTTTTATTTATTCAGCTTGAAAGGCTTCATACTCTCCAAATTTTGTTAACTTTTGTCATTTCTCAGCCATCATTTCCTGAAACATTCTCTTTCCTTCTGACATGCTAATTTTGTGCATTCTATTCTAACTTCCACATTTCTTAACCTGTCTTTCACTGTTTCCATCTCCTTGTCACTGTGTACAATTTCTAGGAAATTTCTTCATATATGTCTTCCTGCTCACCCCTTCTCTCTGCAGACTTAACTCACCGATTGAGTCATTTCAGTTATTTTTTAAGGAAATCCAATACTCTTTTATAAATCCTTTGGTAGTCTTTTTCTTCCTTGCTTTTATTTTCATTTTTAATTTCTTTAAATAACAAAGATCTATTACTCTATATTCTATACCTGGTAACTAGAATATCCCAAATCCTGTGTTATTCAAACCTGCTATTGTTTCTGCAAAGTATTCTTCAAAATGGCTTTTTCTTTGTTTTTTTTTTAATTTTTTGCATTATAATATCACTGTTACTGATTTTACCTGCAGGAATCTTAAGGTGATCTGGATTATTGGTATATTCCCCTTCAGGATTTTGCTTTGTTTCTGCCAGATAGCTAAGGTATTCACAGCCCAGCAGAGTTCTCTGTTAATTTCTTACCTAGTATTGCAAATTTACACTCCAAACCCATGTGAATTCAAGGTGATAGTTACAAATATTCAGGTAGGACTTCTCCTTCTCCTTCTTCTCCATCTTTTTTTTTTTTTTTTTTTTTTTTGCCAAAGCAGAAGCTCTTTTTCCATCAAGGTGGCTTCGTTCTAAGCCATTACTTACCAAAATTGTATATTTGGGTCCAACTACACTCTGCAAATCTGAAACATAGTTTCCCATCCCTCACTTACATCTCTAAACCAAAGAGCTTTGTTTCATAGAACAACAGAAATCCTTGTGGCAGCTTGAACATCATCTTGTCTGGTTTGCAGGTTCCTTTTAGATCTCCAGGGCTGGGCACTCTTCTTACCTGCTTCTGAGCTCAGTATGACTTTACAGTGATCTTTGTTATGTGTTGTCCAGCATTTTCAGGTGTTGGGTACAATCCGGTTTTCTCACTGTCTTTTATATTATGTGGCTTGGAGCAGAAGGATGAATGGGATTTTCAAAAATAATTCTCCCCACCTCACTTGTTTTGAATCAACCCTCAAGGAACAAACATTTCCACTATTGATTTATATTCAGGAAGATGGATTTCAGATTCTGAAAGCAATTACCAGAGGAGAATTTTCAAAAACTATTTTGTTAAAGGCATTATCACTGGTATTAACAATTCAGTGTCTGAAGCACATTGAATTTGACAATTGTCATTGAAATGTGAGATTTTGGTAAAATGTTAATCTTAATATTTTGCTGGGATACTATTTTGTTAAAGGCATTATCACTGGTATTAAAAATTCAGTGTCTGAAACACATTGAATTTGACAATAGTCATTGAAATGTGAGATTTTGGTAAAATGTTAATCTTAATATTTTGCTGGGATACTACATATAAATTAGTCCTGTGATTTTAGCAGCCACACTCCCACATGCAGTTGTCATTTGATATTCATGATGGTTAGGTTTAGAGAATTTTGAACACTTAATTTCTTTTAATGCCCTAAAAGACAAAGTACAGAGAATAAAAAAAAAACTGACATTGGAGTGTATCAATTATGCTTTCTTTTTTGGAAAATAATGCATTCTAAACCATATAGACTCTCACAACTAACAAGACTCAGTCTTACTTTAACAGTACTCCAATTTACTGTGCATCAGACAATTAAAGGTCACTCATGAATAATCAGAAGCATGACTGCAGTGAGAGCTGATTAAAATAACACTAGCTGTGAGAATAAACAAATCTCAAAATCTCAGTGACTTCTCATACCCGAAGTTCTCAATCACATACAGTCCAGTGGAGGAAACAGTTTGCTGGCAGAGGGTCTCTGCTCCACAGTGTCATTCAAGATCAGAGACTGAACAAGGCTACAATAGTGACGTAGATGGGGCTGCCAGACTTGGCAAATAAAAATGCAAGTCTCACTTAACTGTGAATTTCAAATGAACAGTAATTTTTCATAGATTTTCCATGCAATATTTAAATTTTAGTTATACTAACAAATTATGTGGTTTATCTGCAGTCCTGATTTAACTGGTTGTCCTGTAGTTTATCTTAACACGTGGCTTCCAAAATTTTCCTGAATGTCAGTATCCAGTCAACAGATGAGGGATAAAGGGAGTAGAAAGTCATATGATTCCACTTGGAGGGGAGCAGGGAAGGCCTAGAAGCAGCATTCTTTCCTTTTGCCCATGTTCCACTGGCCAAAAAGGGTATCCTGGCCAAACTTAAGAAAGTTCGATTGGAAGTGATGTTTAACTGTGTGCCTAGAAGAGAAAGGAGATCTACTGATGAGGCCATTTCTGCCTCAGCAAAGGCCCATGACACATTACTCCACACTGAGCAGTGCTCAGCAGTTGGAGTCATGTTTAAGAGTAAAGGAACTAGAATAGAGGATTTGGGGGGCTTACAGAATATGAAAAATTATAGAAGAAAACAACTCAGCTGTATTCCTAACCAGGTACATAGGTAACAAAATTCAGAGTGGAAAACAAAGAGCTCTGTGATTTAAAATATGCTATCATTATATACTAATAGTGTTATTACAAGATGATTTGTCCTGCAGATGGGCTATGGCTAAAGAGAAAAACAAGGAAATGGGAAATGCAGGACTATCTCTTAGAAATCCATAAATATATATATACACAAATAAAAGTGTGTGTGTGTGTATATATAAATATATGTATTTATGTATATATATACATACAGTTGCATGCTAAGGATGATGGTATAAAGATGCTCTGAAGTCTTCCATGCATATGTGAATCATAAACAATTCTCAGAAAATTTCCCTAGTGAATGCTGCTAACTTCAGGAACTTGACCAGGATTCAAATGATAAGTGGTTGAGAAAAGCTATAGGTTGTTGAAAGGTACAAAATCATATAAGAATATTGGTTTAAGCAAATATGAATACATTTTTAATATAATGAAAATGTGTTAATCTGTGTTTCCTAGATTAACACATATTAGAAATCAGTCTTCTTCTATGAAATCTTACTTATTTTGGAGATGAATCCATGGCTCACATATCACTGTTTTTGTGGTGGGTTTTTATCAAGAAAATAGAAAAAAAATTGGAAAGAAATAAGCCCTGATGTGAGTGTTTGCCATGAAAATCAAAAAACGGTGACTGGAATATAACCTTTCATGTTTAAGAAGATTTATTTTCTTTTCTTGGTCCTCATCTTGGTCCTTTTTAGGCTTTTGATAGTCATGACACAAGGAAATAGCACTAGAGTGACTGAATTCTTTCTTCAGGGATTTGGTGCCCAACACAAATTTCAGTATGTCCTCTTAACTATATTTTTGGTCATCTATGTGAAGTCCAGACTTCAGACACCCATGTACTTTTTCCTACAACATTTAGTTTTTGTTGATATCTGTTACAGTTCTGCTATCATTCCCAAGACAATGCAAAACTTCATAGTAGAAAACAAATCAATATAATTCAAGGGCTGTGTCATGCAATTATTGGTTTATGCAACATTTGTGACCACTGACTGCTACCTCCTGGTGACTATGGCAGTGGACCATTATGTGGCCATCTGTAACCCACTTTGCTATCCCATAGTCATGTCCCAGAGAGTCTGCATCCAGTTGGTAGCTGGTTCATATGTCATGGGCACTATAAATGCTTCTGTGCACACAGGGTTTACATTTCAGTGTTCTTCTGAAAGGGCAACACCATCAATCACTTCTTACTTGACATTCCTCCAATCCTCACCCTCTCATGCTCCAACATTGACATCAACATCATGCTACTTGTAGTCTTTGTGGGATTTAACTTGGTGATCACCGTGTCAGTCATCAAATGTTCCTACACGTGTAACCTGGCTGCCATCCTCAAGATGTCTTCCAGTTCAGGGAGGAAAAAAGCCTTCTCCACGTGTTCCTCCCAAATGATGCAGTCACCATTTTCTGTGGGACCCTCTCTTACATGTACTTACAGCCTCATTCTAATAATTCCCAGGAGAACATGAAAGTGGCTTCTGTATTTTACAGCATTGTGATTCCCATGTTGAACCCCTGATCTAAAGTCTGAGAAATAAGGAGGTAAAAGAAGCTCTAAAAGTGATGGGGAAGAAATTCTTCTAGATTGGACCCCAAGGGTTAAAATGCAGCACACCAAAGTATGCAGTAAAGATGTTTGACCATATTTAATGTTTCTGAAATAGGGAACCTGTTCACCTCTTAAACCAGTGATACCTCCTTCAGTAGATAATTTCTTAGAATGTAATAAATATAGTGACAGCTCATGGGACTAACTTTTTGGTTATATATTTTGAGAAACATATCACATACTACCCATGAAGAAGAACTCTATGGAACTTATTTCAAATATTAAGGAATATGTGTAGACTTTACAAAGTATAGTTATTACAAATATATTGTAGATACATTCTTAAAGACTGTATTTTGCATATAATCAATATTAAAATTGAAGTTCACTATTTCCTATTCATTTAAACAAGTTCCCCAAATTATCTATGAAGTAGCTCTTTGTATGTTCTGTTCCAATTGTCTTGTATACGTGAATGCAAAATAAATGTACTGCTTTGAAAAGCACCTTATGGCTCAGGCCACTGTACTTCCTACTTACAGCACTTTAAAACACTTACTTCTCATGTGACATTGTGACTTGTTTTGTCATTAGTTACCCTCATTATTCTGAATCCTCCCTTTTCTTGTGGAAGTTAAGTAAACTTCTAGAAATAGTTTCTATCTCTCTAATAGAAATAGAAAACATAGAATGTAAATGGATCTAAAATGGCAGTGGTCATTCATTTATGAAAGGTGTACCAATCATTTTAGACCAGACAGAAAATTTTAAACTTAGAGATGCACTGAGAAATTCAAGAAGCCAAGAGCACTTTGATTCAGGAAAACAAACTGTTGACAGAAAAACTTTAGTAGATAGATTGTGGGTAAGTGATGGAAATCCTCACATAAATCTAAAGACAACATGCTAGCTAGATGAAAGATCAAGTTTCATATTAAAATAACAGCAGCCAATCTAATGAACTGGCCAGGGAATGTACTGTTAAGTAACAGCACAGGGAGAATTGGGCAAGAGATGAATATATTTTTTTCAAGTACATTATCCTACATAAATTCTAAGAGATCAGTTAAAATTAACCTGAAGTCTGTGCAGCATGACCATAATCTGCCCAGCAAAAGTCTAACTTTAGAAAGAAGAGATCTTGTATCCAGGGCAGATCCATGTGTCTTCAAAGACCAGGACAAGGGACAATAGCTGGAGAATCATGGAAAGTAGACAGAGGATTTCCAGAGACCCTAGAGTGGAAAACTGGAGACTAATGTACAGCATGATGACTGTAGTTAAAACACAGTGCTATACACTTGAAATTTGCTTAGAGAGTAAATTTTAAGCATTGTCACCACAGGAAGGAGAGAAGGAAGGCTAGGAAGGGAGGAGAGGGGAAGGAAGGATAGGAAGGGAGGAGGGGGAAAGGAAGGAAAGAAGGATTGGGAGGGAGGAGGGTGGAAGAAAGAGGAAGGAAGCAAAGGAAAGAAAGAAAACTTTAAATATGTGAGATGATGGATATTTTGAACTTAATTGTTATGATCATTTTACTATGTATATCTATATCAAAATACCATGTATATACCTTAAGTATATACAAATGTTATCAGTTATACCTCAAGTAAATTTGGGAGGGAGGTGATCAAGCAAAGAAGAACTTAGTGCACATTGCGAAGTCTAAGTGGCCAAATTAGAAACAGGGCACGAAGTGGAGAGTTGCATAGTACTAGGCATTCAATACCTAAGTGAAAGAACCCCAAAAGGAAATAAACTGAATGGTAAATGGACAAAAGTAGCAAAAATCTCAGAGTCTTATGTAAGGATGAAACAGTTGATGTGGGTTCTGACACGGGAACAATTAGCAATTGTTAGCACTTGTCGAAGAGAGACATCCCTTCCGGCATTGTGCAGAGTAGCAGTGGTCTGTTGCATAATCACATATGTTTCATAAATCATCAGCTGCCTTAAAGCTGTTTGGGCCCCGTCAAGACTGAGGGGAACAAAAAATATAAACTCCTGTCTTGAGTGAACCAGTATTCTGTGCATCCATTCATGTATTTTTTTTTTTTTTGCAATTTCAAAAATTTACTGGGGGTAGTGTAGAATCACAGGGCACCTACAATTGAATCAGGTACTGACCCTAGCAAGACATTTAGGAAGCATCTAAATCACTAAAGAAATAATAATAATAACTTGTTGACCTATTTCCAAGGAATCAGAGGGATAGAAGTAGGGCTCGTTCCCAGCCTAAAATAGCAGCCTGGGAGCCAGGGAGAAACAACTGGAAGAGTAGCTAGAGGCTGAGACAGGATGAACGCTAAGCAAATATCCATGAAGCAGAAGCCCAAATCTCAACCATTAAGAGGACACCCTCCTAAAAAGTGAAATTAGTAAAGAGTAAAAATGAATAAAATTTTGATACACACAACAACTGGGATGAATTTACAGGGAATTAAGCTAAGATAAAAAAAAAAAAAAGCCAAACCTCAAAGTTGTACACTGTATAGTTCTAGTTATAAGACATATTTGAAATGACAAAATTTTGAATGTTGAAGACAAATGAATGGTTACCAGGGTTAGGGATGGAGTGAAGTAAGTGTTGGATGAGGTGTAGGTTGTGTTATAAAAGAACAATACATGAGATCCTTGTTTGAAACTGTTCAGTATCTTCACTGGGGTGGTGACAATAGAAATCAGCATGGATCATAAAAATTTTTAGCAGGGGAGGGATATAGCTCAGTGAAATTCATGCATGAGATCTTAGGTTCAATTCCCAGTACCACCATTAATTAATAAATAAATAAATAAGCAAATTTATAGAACTTACTACAAGCACACGTACACAAATGAGTTTGGAGGAAACTGGAGAAATCTGAATAAAATCAGTGCAATGCATTAGTGTTGATATCCTGGTTGTGATTTTATACTATAATTTTTTCAAAACCTTACTATTAGTGGTGTATTAGTTTTCTATTGCTGCTATAACAAATTACCAAAAAGTTTAGTGGCTTAAAACAACACAGACTTATTATCTTAGAGTTTTGGAAGTCAGAAGTTCCAAATGGGTCTCTAGATGAAGTGTTATCAGGGTTGTATTTCTTTCTGAGTAAACTAGAGGAGAATCCATTTTCTTGATTTCTTTTCAGCTTTTAGAAGCCACCTGTTTTCCCTGACTTATAGCTTATTTTCTCTATCTTCAAAGCCAACATCACAGCATCTGCAAATTGCCCTCTGACTCTCACTCTTCTACACCCCTCTTCCAACTTTAGGGACTCTTAGAAAACTCAGAGTATTCTCTTGACCTCAAGGTCAGCTAATTTGCACCCTTCATTCTATCTACAACCTTAGTTGCTCTTTGCCACACAGTCTAATGGGTTTACAGATTCCAGGTGTTCATAGATGTAGATTCTTTGGGAACTGTTACTCTGCCTATCACAAGAGGAATCTGGACAAACTGTACAATGGATCTCCATCTGTTATTTCTTACAACAGCACATAAATCTATAATCATCTCAATTATTCAATTATAAAATATTTCATGAAAATGTTTTTTAATCTATCCTGTGATTAACTTAATTTTGAACTGTGTTGCTCATTATTTTCTCATACACACACGCATCATCTACCATCCTGAGCTTGCCCTCTGTGATAGGGGAAGTAAAGGGGCTCTGTCTTGCTCCTGAGCTCTTATCTTTTCTTTAGGGCCCCCTCTTGCATGTACTTACAGCCTAGATCTACCAACTCTCAAGAGTAGGGAAAACATCCTTATAGTGTGGCATTATGATTCCATGTTAAATCTCCTTATCTACTGACAATGAAATGAGGAAGTAAAAGAAGCTATAAAATCAATAAGGATTAAGTCCTTGCTTGGGCATAAATCTAACACTGAGTGCCAGAGAAATCCAAGTGGGATGTTTTTATGCACTAGCTGGTATCACATTGTCCATAGCAAGTCACATGGCCAACCCTGATTCAAAGAATTGGAGTCATTGACTCTACCACTGAATGGTAGGACCTGCAACATCACATAGAAATGATGTGCCTGCATTGAAGGAAATAATTTGTGACCTGATTTATAACCTATGAGAAAATGTTCCTACCTGGAATAAGTATTTTTTAGCTGACACCCTGATCAGGAAATGATTTATACTGCCATAGGTGTGTGCATGACAAAGACTCAAATTTAATCTCTGTAAACATAATGATAATTTTTCTTTTGCTCATTATTATGTCCCCAGCATCCATTAATTCAGGAATACATCATGTGCTCATTAAGTGCTTAGTAAAAGAATGAGCAAAGAATACACACAAAAATTTGACTATGGCCCCACGTGGAAAATAAATACAAGCTACATCCCAGTACTGCTAACTGTTCTTATAACATCTCATGTTTCATCCCAGATTGTTGGGTCCACCAACTGTCTCTAAGACATTATGATAAAGGCTCAGTTCTTCAACCAAAATTTGAGATCAAGGAATAGCAAAGATGGCTAACTTTGTTAGTCTAGACCAAAATGGAAGGAAAGATGATATTACATGTAAAAGTTTTGAACAAGAATGACATGGAGAAGACAATAATTTAAAAAACTGAAAAACAAAGAATCTCTTCACCATCACTAGTCATGGCAAAATATACTGATTTTTTGACCCCCTTTCCATTCTCCTCTCATTCCACCCTAAAAAAACCCGATGTTATGTGGAAGGTAATGCAGCCAGATAAACAGGTACTTACCTCCTAGCTTCCACTGTAGCTAGAGTGGTACGTGTCATAGTTTACATACCTGAGATATGGCCTTGGGTGAAGTTAATGTATGTGGGGGTGTTTAGTGAAGAATTAACCTTATCTGAAGAAAAGTTCCAACTTTGTCTTCACCTACTGGGAGGTGACCTCAAAGACCCTGAAATGCCATCCTTCAGAGGAGTGGCTTTGTTTGCCTGGAGGCTTTGGCCACTGGACAGTCCAACAGTGTGACTTATGATCAGGGCTTTGGAATGTGCCCTATCAGCTCCAAACTCCAGAGGAACTGGGAACTAAAGGTATAACCCTGAACCTCCAGGAGGGATTGACAACTAAAGATCAGCCACATGGGCAGTGACAGAGAGCCCCAAAAGGAACTGTGTACACTGAAGTTTCAGGTGAGCTTCCTGACTTGGCCAAAGTCCACGCATATAGCAACATGTTGACATCCTGGCAAGTAATATGTCCCCGAGGACAATGAAAGCTTCAAGCTTGGAACCTCACAGACTTTATCATCTATGTATGTTTGTTTAGGTGGTTATAATTTGTGTCTATTTGCTGTAATAAAATTGGAATTGTATTGTAGTGGTTTCCAGTTGTGTTTGTTCAAGCTCTATTATAAATTACATACACCAAGTGGCTTCTAAAGAACAGAAATTCTTGGCCATCTGAATTTCCTCTTTGGAAAAATGTGTGTTCAGTTCTTCTACCCATTTTTTAATCATATTGTTTGGGCAACTTTTTTGTTTTTTTGTTTTATTTTTTGGGGGGGTTGATGTTGAGTTGTATGAGTTGTTTATATATACTAGCTATTTATTTTCCCCTCATTGGTTGGGTCATTTGAAAATACTTTATCCCATTCACTAGATTATCTTTTCATTTTGTTGATGGCATCCTTTGCTGTGCAAAAGCCTTTACATTTAATCAGGTTCCATTTGTTTACTTTCCCTTTTGCTTCCTTTGCTAGGAAATAGATCCAAAGAAATTATAATCTTAAATTTAGATTAGCTTTGGATATCTTTTTTCCAGATTTCCATGTTTTTTTGCTGATCTGGGGGACAAGATCAATTTTCTAGACCTGAATACAACTTCTTAGACATAGCAAGAATTGCTCAAAGTGATTCTTAACAAGAAAATATTTTAAAGCCTTGCTCTATAACAAGGCAACACACACACACACCCAAAGTCCCTGATGACAGTAACATGATTAAATTTATTTCTCTAGAGAAAACTTAAACATTCTTCAGCTGAAAATAACTATTGAACATTGTTCACTCCAAATCCATTTCAGCCCCTGGAAGCCCAGTTTCTCAAGGGAGCAAGTATCAATCCCTTAGGCTCAAGCTTTAAACTCTCCAGTTAGAAAGAAATACACAGAGAACTTGGTGGCCATCAGCCTGTACCAGATGCAGAAAGAAAAATCTAGATGCAACCCTAGTGTAAGTAAAAAGAAGCAAACTCTATTTTTAAAAATCAGCCATGTGCCTTCCCAGTGCATGCTGGAAATGGTAGAGCAAATGGGTCAGACTCAAATTTCTAGTAAGTTTCAGCCAAGACCAGGAGTAATCACTTCATCCTTGGTGACAAAATGGAAATGAAGTGAGGGACCTGAATTGAGCTGTGTGTTGCCTGAGAAGGATGTGAATGAACATATGATTGGATGAATGAATGAATGAATGAATGATATTATATACCTTTAGTGTGTTATTTGACTGTGTTATTATAATCAGTTTTGAGTTCCCACTCAGTGGCTGGCCCTGTGCTGGGAATTTTACATAAATCACCTCACCTTAAGTCACATCACTGCAAACCAGACTTCACTCTTCCTCTTACTCTTCTGTTTCAAAATACTTAAGGCTTTTTTTTTTTAAAGAAAAGGTGATGAACTTTATACATTTAAAGACTTCCTCTCCCCACTCTCACTCCCAAGGATAATCCCTTATAAGTTTGGTGTGAATTCTTTCTGAGCTTTTTCATGGGTAAGTAAAATGAGAAAAATAGAGTTCAGAGTGAAAGAAATTTTTATTTTAAAAGGGTCCATACTTTGTGTATTATTCTGCAGCTTGTTCTGCTCATTTGAAAACATGACATGAGCACCGTTCGTAAAACATATATAAAAGTATATATGTTCCTCATACTTTTTGGACTCTGTATTGATCCATAATATGAATCTGCTCTGACTTAGTTAACCCTATTTCCAAACTTCTGCTATTGTACACAGTGTAACAATGAACATTATCAACTTCCCAGTAATTCTGTGATCCACATTTTGTAGAGGCTGGAATTGAGAAGACAGGAAGCTAAATCCTTTGCCTCTAAGAGATAGTGCAACTGGAATTCAAACCCAGCCATACCTGTCTCCTTTCTACTGCACAGTGCTGAGTATAAATGAAGCTTGAGAACCTCCAGGGTTCAGCACAGGTTAAGAGGTTCAAAATGCTCGGGCATTTGTCTTAACATTGTCTGTGTGTCCCTTGTACTGGTTTTCCAGAGCTCTTGAAAATTGTCTCCATATGTCATACATTTTATTTTAACACAAGAGAAATAAATTAATATGGTAAATGTCATTATCTCATCAAGATTCTAGTTTAAGTGGACTCACACCAGTGCTAGCTTCCTCTGACAAGTGCTTCCACACACTGCATGGACGCCTCCTCGAAAGGGTTGCAGTTAATCTGTTTTACAATAAATTTAACCTAAGGAGGCAGCTCACACATACTTATTGGCCTATGACCATCACTAAATGTTGAAAGAGGAGAACTGTCTCTTATCCCAGCACCACAGAGTTACCCCACTCTTTTTACTTCTCAAGATGTTTGAGAGAACCGGATTGCCCACATCCCCACAGGTGGGCAGGTGGGTTTGCTGTACTCCCCACCTCTAAAGGCACCTTCTCATCCCAAACTGATCCTCCAATCCATGGAGCTACAGACCTGCCCAGAGTTACCCACATCAGAGTGAGGAGCCCTCTACTGAGGTGTCGGGGTGGGGTTTGTCTTTCTGAGAAACTCCTGTCCTTGCACACTATTTAAGATGTACAAAAATATATTTAAAAGAATTCAACCATTCTTGTAGCCACCATCTAAATTCTGCACCTTACTTTTCATTACTGATTTATTTAATAGTTTATATTTTACTATATTCAAAGATGCTGCTATGGCTCTTCTTGTGTGTATATAAGTATATTTACACATACACATATTCATACATATATTTACATGTGTATGTAAATGTGTGTACATGTCCTTGTTTACATGGTCAAAAATTAATTTAGAGTATATCCCTACAGTAAACATTCTGGACCCAGGGACATAAATGTTTAACTTTACTAATATTTCCAAATTTGTCTCCAACATGAATATGCAAATTTATTTCTCCAAAAAAAAAATAAGTGAGTCCACATTCTCACCTAAAGTTTGCATTTTAGAGGCTGTGGACTATAAAATTGTATTTCCATGCAATGTTAATACATTGTCTTATTAGTGAGCTGTGTATATATATATCCATATTTCTATTGACTATTTAAGATTTTCCTTCTATAAGTGTTCTGATTATGTCTTTTGGGAATTTTTCCCTTGGGGAAATTCATAGAAATTATTTAAACATGCTGGATACTGATTGCTTGTCATTTATATGTGTTGCAAACAAATTCATCTGAGTAAATTCCCAGTCAGTATCTAATCTTTTCTTTTTTATAATGTTGGTAATTTTAATTTAAAGTTGAATTTTCAGTGTTTTACATTTTATGCACTTAAGTCTTATTTAAATTTTTTACTTCGTAACTAAGTCATATATATTATGCTATGCTTTAATCTTACAACTTTATAATTTAAATTTAGTCATTTAGGATTCATAAAATGTAAAGTAGAAATACAACATAACATTTCATACCCACAAGCATTTATAGCACAGTAGTTTAATGGGCCATTTTTCATTGTTATGCATGCTACTGTTTTCATACTTGAAGCTTCAGTGACTTGTGAGCCTGTTTCTGATCTTTCTCACAGTTCCATTGACCTGCTTGTCTCTCCTCACACCAATACCACACTGTCTCTATTATTGTTGCTTTATAATTAGTTCTGATTTCTGAAAGGACAAATTCTCCCTTTTTATCCACTGAAATTCTCTTAGCTATGTTTAGCTCTTATCTTTTCCATACAAGTTTTATAAGTTTTGAAGGTGTACATGAAATTCTCTCAAGCATTTCACTGAAATTGCATTGATCTTGTAAACTAATATAAGGGGAAACATCACGTTGGTACAACTTGGTCATGACTGCTGCTGGAGAATACTTTGTCCCTGCTCCTGCTGTTTCTCTTCTGTGAGTGGAGCTCAATTTATGTAATCACAGCCACCCTGTCCCCATTTTATTCACTCAGTTCCTAGAAAGGTGGAGGGACTTACCTGATTGTTAAATCTGAGAACAACCTGGTGTGCCCTGCTCTGCCCTCACCCTTAGGAGCAGCCAGGCTGCTGAAGCCCATGGACCCCTGCATTTCAGAGGTGCTTCCCCACAATGTGCAAGAGGGCTGCCCCTGTCACTGCCACCAAGACTGGATGGATAAGCCTGTTTGCTTATGGTGTTCATTATGAGCAAGCAACTTGACTTACAGAAGTCTAATTTCACTTGACTAATGAAGTCTTCCCCCAGGTGTCTAAAGGTGATATAATGGTCTCCATATACACACTGTCTTTTATTTCTCAACTTGTTCAAATCTACAGAAAGGAAGAATTGGGCCCTTCTTTGAAACCCTAACAACCATTTGTTTAATGTGTTAATGAATTTGATTATTGAATGTGTATTTTTAAAGGGGTTTGCATCTATATTCATAAGTGAAATTGGCTGTAATTTTTTTCTCAAACTTTACTTAATTGGGTGTCAAGTTTACATTTGCCTCATGAAATGAGTTGGGTAATACTTTTTTTGAGACTTAGAGGAAAAGATTATGTAATGCTAGAATTTTCTGCTCCATAAGTGTTTGGTAGTAGTTTCTGTAAAATAGTTGGGTCTAGTGTCTGCATGTAAATTTTTAAATAACAAGTCAAACCACATAATTGTTTAAAATATTTAAATATTTTGCTCATACATAGAGAGACACACACAGACTACAGTAAGTATCCTGTTAGTCTTTTGTAAAAACAAATAAATAAATATTGAGAAAAAACAAACATTTATCAAATTATTTGTATGATATGAAAAGTCATAGTGCCACAAATAACATATGCCAGAAACCCAGCATAAAATGAAAAAAAAAAGTTTTCTTATTGCTTTTTACTGTCCTGGAGAAACAAGCTAGTGAAAGAAATGATCTTTATTCAATTATTTTTTTCAAAAGAACAAACTGTAAGGCAAAAAAGATAAATTGTTATTTTAAATTTAAAGATTTCATTGTATAAAGGGTATCTTAGACAAAATTAGTAGATGGTACAATGTAAGAAAGATTTGTTAAGTCAAAAACTGACAAGAGATTCAAATCTTGGATAAACAAATACCATCAACAATCAACTCAATAAAAACTTTCACCAAAAAGTTAACAAACAATTTACAAAACCATAGAATCTCAAAATTCTGAGAACATTAAATAATGATCAAATATATTTGTAATTAAAGGGAAAGGAAACAAATAAAATCATATATCACCTAGTACACCTGATTTCCTGGCTAAAAATTTATTAGGAAAATACCAATATTCACTAGGAAGTGAGGGTATGGGATCCCCATACACAAATAATAGGAGTGTGCACTGGTGCAGCCATTATGGAAAGCAATCTGAAAAAACTTGGTCAAATGAAATATAAGCATACCCTCAGACTTAAAATATTTTTCTATAGGAAAATACCCTAGAAAATTTTTGACAGTGAGTTCTTTGTAGTGAAGACAAATTGTTGGCAATCTGCTCTCCCTCACTACAGAAGCACATAGGTAAATTATGATGGATGGACACCATAGAGCAGTGCTACGTAATGTGTGGTCCATGGACCAGCATCAGTCCTTGTACTCTCTGCTTTCACTCTATGATGAGACAACTACTGAAAGTGAGGTTGAGCATTTAAACTATCACAAGATTTTGATAGTTTTCAAAATTGCAAAAATATGGAGCACAACAGATTGTAAGTCTTACAAAGAACATTATCATTTACCATTAATACTTTGATAAGCTATTCTATAAAAGACTCTATATGTCCATGAGTCCATCATGGCACAGAAGAGTTACTAAGCAAGGGCAAAAGATAAAATGAAAATATGAAAATGATAGGAATAAGATAATTTAGAACTTCATGGATATGTCAAGATTTTAAATATAATGATTAGCATTTTGGCAAATTAGGGCTTCTAACTGAAACATAGAGTGTATAAAAGAAAGCATAATTAGCAAGGGGTCAAGATGGTGGAGTAGAAGGACGCTTTTAGCTCACCCTTTCCCACAAATACACTAGTAGTCACATCCATGGACCCACCTACCTGCTGAACTCAAACATAACATCGCCCTCTTCAAAAGGCAAAGACACCACAAATCTGGTAGGAGAAAAGGAAAAAAGAAAAAGAAAAACAATGTGGATCTGGTCCTGCAGGGAAAAAGTGGCAAAGGAGGACTAGTGCTCATTTGCTAGGTCTCCCCCTCTCCAACGGAGAGGCCAGCAGGACAGAGAGGGAGCCTCCTAGGCTTGGGTCTGTACAGAGCACCCATTGGCTGACAGGATTAAGTTAAATGGGCACAAAGGGTCCCTGTGACACCCAGCCTGAGATGTGAGCCAGAAGCTGGGGGAAAGTCCAGGCTGCCCGAGCCAGGCAGAAGACTGGGGTGGCTGAACTGAGGTATCCCTGGGGGACAGCAAGGTGCTGCATGCCATGGCTGGGAGGGGATACAGAGCAGAAAAACCTGGGCCCTCCATAAATTACAAAACAAAAAAAGCAAAGTGATACTGCTGATGTGCCCTGTGGGAAGGGGCACAATAGTCTTTGTCTCTTTAGCCCTGCGGCACCATTACTGGTGCTTCTCATGAGAAGAGAGGCGGGGCACAGCCACAGCCACCATATTCTCCTGGGTGCAGTGCCCTGTCGGGGGCGGGGGCTGGACCTAGACCTGAATCTGCACCTGGAGGCTCTGCAACCTCCTAGGCAGGACTGAGATCTGTCTACAGCCTGGGGAAGATAGGATCTTCCTGCCCTGGTACCTCAGAGAACTTGCACCACCACGACAAACAAGGAGCAGGGTTTTGGCAAAGAGCAGGGGAGGGGCTGTTCATGGTCTTCCCTGAGCCCACCTACAGAGCACTGACCCCAGATGGAGCAGGCAGCTGCATACAGCATGGGAGCAACCAGCACCTGGAGAGGGCAGGTGGCCACCTGCCTTCCAAGCAGGGACACAGCACCTCACCATGGTGCTGGGAGGGAGCATGTTCTGCTTGCCTATCTCGCCCGAGCACAGCATCTGACTGCAGCACCAGGAGGGGGAGTGACCTGCCAGCCCACCATGTAGGAGCGCAGCACCTGACCCAGTGTTGGGAGGGGGTGTGATCTTTGCCGTCAGGCACTGGAAGCAGCACAGATGAGAGTGCCAATGGAGGGCCTCTGGAAACAGCAAGCTGAGTCTGAGAAACAGGGTGAAGACAGAAAGACCTATCAATAAAATCATCAAGAGCACATGGTCTCCAGGAGAACACATTTTTTTAACCTTTTATTTCATCTGTTCTACTTTTTATTGCCTTTTTAATCTTTACATTTTAAACAATTCTATATAACTACATTTTTAATTCCTTTAAATTTTTCTTTTCAAATTTTTTATTATTATTATTTTTAAAAGCCACCTCATTTCATTTTTATTTCTCTTGGTTTTGATCTCCTGTTATAGATTATAAACAGGTTTCAATTATTGTTTTTTTATTTTTTTCTCCTTTTTTAATGTTTTAAAAAACATATCAACTCAATTGCTATTCTGCTTCAAGTTGCTCTTCTATTATTGATTATATACTGTTTTTAAACTTTTTTCCTCCCTTCTTTTAAAAATCTCTCTCTTTTTAAAAGTTTTATTCCTGCATAGGCTTTAGATAAATAAATAAATAAATAAATAAACTCCTTAAGGACCACAATACATAACTGATACTCTATAAGCCACAGTGCCAGAGAGATATGAGCAATATGAAGAAGCAGAGGAACCACTCCCAATTAAAAGAACAAGAGAAATCCCCTGAAAGAACAATCAATGAAATAGACATTGATAGCCTACTAGATGAAGATTTCAAAAAAGGAATGATCAAAGTATTGAAGGAGAGATAGTGTTTAGAGATATAAAATATGTCAAAAATGAAATTGAAGCTATAAAGAAGAGTCAAGTAGAATTGGTAAACTCATTTGCAGAGATGAACTCTGATCTAAAGGCTGTACAAAACAAGCTAGATAATGCAAAGGAACAAATAAGTGACCTAGAAGACAGGATGGCAGAAAGCAATCAATCAGAACAGCTGAGAGAAAAACAAATTAAAAATAATGAAAATAATATAAGGGACCTATGGGATAATATAAAGCATGCAAATCTACTCATAATAGGGGTTCCAAAAGGGGAAAAAAGAACAAAGGGGATTGAAAAGGTATTTGAAGAAATCATGATGGAAAACTTCCCAAACTTAAAGAAGGAATCAGATATCCAAGTACAGGAAGCTGAGAGGGTCCCAAACAGGAAGAACTCAAATAGACTCACACCAAGACATATCATAATCAAGATGGCCAGAGTCAAGGATAAAGAAATGATCCTAAAGGTAGCAGGAGAAAAGCAAAGAGTGAGTTACAAAAGAACCCCCATAAGGCTCTCAGCTGATTTCTCTACACAAACACTACAGGCCAGAAGGGAGTGGCAAGATATAGTCACAGCCCTGAATGAAAAAAAGAGACAGCCTAGGATACTTTATCCAGCAAGGCTATTCTTTAGGATAGAAGTAGAGGTAAAGAACTTTACAGACAAGAAACAGCAACAAGAGTTCAGCAACACTAAACCCATGCTAAAAGGAAATATTGACAAGTCTACTCTAAATAGAAAAGAAGCAGGATGCTACAGAAATGAGAAATCCATAACTGGAAAGGTGATAACTATCATGAATTCCAAATAGAATAAACACAAAATTGTAGAAGAAGACATCTAAATCATTAAGAGTGGAGAGGGAAGCAAGAAAATATAGAGTAATTATTTTGCTTTTTTAAGTTTTTTGTTGTCGGTAGGATGAGTTTGAGATTATATTACTATCTGCTTAATAAAAACAGTTATAGTGATGGGTTAATAGATGCACAAAAGGGAAACCACAAGCCAAAAACTTACATATGAGTCACAAAAACTAAATAAAGTCCAAGATAATACAAAGAAAAATTACCAAACCACAAAAGGAAGAAGAAAGGAACAGAGAGGAAATACCAAGTCAACTGCAAAAATAAGTTCAAAATGGCAATAAACACACATCTATCATTAATTACTGTAAATGTTAATGGACTAAAAGTGCCAGTCAAAAGACATAGAGTGGTAGACTGGATAATAAAGCAAGAACCTTCAATATGCTGCATACAAGAGACCCACTTTAGGGAGAAGGACACATATAGATTGAGAGTGAAAGGATGGAAAAGGATATTCCATGTAAATGGAAAAGCAAAAAAAGCAGGTGTTGCAGTACTGATTTCAGACAAAATGGACTTATAAGAAAGGACATAAAGAAAGAGAGAAGGACATTTTATAATGATTAAAGAAGTAATACAGATGAGGATATTATACTCATTAATATATATGCACCCAGTATAGGAGCACCTAAGTTCATAAAAAAAATTACTAACACAGATAAAAGGGGAAATTGATGGGAATACAATCATTGTTGGAGATTTTAAGACCACATTGACATCACCAGATAGGTCTTCCAGATAGAAACTAAATAAGGCAACAGAGAAATTAAATGATACAATAGAAAAATTAGAGTTGGTGAATATTTTCAGAGCATCACAGCTCCCAAAAATAGGATACACATTCTTTTCAAGTACACATGGAACATTTTCTAGGATTGATCATGTACTTGGGCACAAAAGAAGCCTCAACAATTTTAAGAAGCTAGAAATTATCTCAAGCGTCTTTACTGATCACAATGCCATGAAAGTAGAAATCAACTACAGAGAAACAAAGGACAAAAAAAGGAAAGCATGGAGATTAAACAACATGCTATTAAAAAGCCAATGGTTCAATGAGGAAATCAAAATTGAAATTAACAAAATAACTTGAGAAAATGAAAATGAAAACACAACCACACAAAATTAATGGGCCACAGCAAAGGCAGTGCCAAGAGGGAAGTTTATAGTGATATAGGCTTTCCTCAAAAAAGAAGAACGATCTCAAATAAACAATCTAACCCAACAGCTTAAAGAACTAGAAAAAGAAGAGCAAAAAAACCCCCAAAAGTCAGAAGAAGGAAGGAAATAATAAAGATCAGGGAGGAAATAAATAAAACAGAGATTAAAAAACAATAGAAAATATCAATCAAACCAAAAGCTGTTTTTTTGAAACAGTAAATAAAATTGACAAACCTCTGGACAAACTCACAAAGAAGAAAAAATAGGGAGCACAAATAAGCAAAATAAGAAAGGAAAATGAAAAAAATTACAAGTAACATAGAAATATAGAATATCATATGAGAATATTATGAAAAACTATATCGGACCAAAATGGATAACCTAGAGGACATGGACAAATTTCTGGAAACATACAGTCCACCAAGACTGATTCAAGAAGAAACTGACCACTTGAACAAACCAATCACTAGAAATAAAGTTGAATTAGCAATAAAAAGCCTCGCTACAAATAAAAGTCCAGGACCAGACAGCTTTACTGGGGAATTCTACAAAACATACAAAGAAGAACTCATACCAGTCCTTCTCAAACTCTTCCAGAAGATTGAAAAGGATGGAATACTCCCAAACTCATTCTATGAAGCCACCATCGCCCTGATACCAAAACCAGGCAAAGACACTACCAAAAAAGAGAATTATAGGTCAATATCACTGATGAACATAGATGCCATAATCCTCACCAAAATATTAGAAATAGAATCCTACAACACATAAAAAAGATTATACATCATGACCAAGTGGGGTTCATCCCAGGGACATAAGGGTGGTTCAACATATGCAAATCAATCAATGTAATACATCACATCAACAAGAGAAAGGACAAAATCACATGATCATCTCAATAGATGTAGAAAAAGCATTTGATAAAAGTCAACACCCACTTATGATTAAAAACTCTCACCAAAGTGGGTATAGAGGGAACATATCTCAACATCATAAAAGCTATATATGACAAACCTACAGCCAGCAGAGTACTCAACAGTGAAAAACTCAAAAGCTTCCCACTAAAATCTGGAACAAGACAAGGATGCCCACTATCACCACTGCTATTCAACATAGTCTTGGAAGTCCTAGCCACAGCAATCAGGCAAGAGAGAGAAATAAATGGGATCCAAATTTGAAAACTAGAGATGAAAGTGTCACCATATGCCAATGACATGTTACTAAATCTAGAAAACCCTAAAAGCTCCACACAAAAACTACTAGAGCTGATTGAAGAATTCAGCAATGTAGCAGATTACAAGAATAAAGTTCAAACATCAGTTGCATTTTTTTACACTAACAGTGAATCAACAGAAAAAGAAAGTAAAGAAACAATCCCTTTCAAAATAGCACCCAAATTAATAAAACACCTAGAAATAAATCTAACCAAGGAGGTGAAAGACTTATACATGGAAAACTATAAAACACTGATTAAAGAAATTAAAGAAGACTTAAAAAAATGGAGACATATCACACTCCTAGATTGGAAGAATCAATATTGTCAAAATGGTCATACTGCCCAAGACAATCTACAGATTTAATGCAATCCCTACCAAATTACCCAGGACATATTTCACAGAACTAGAACAAACCATAATGAAATTTATGTGGAAACATAAAAAACCTAGAATTGCCAAAATATTACTGAGGAAAAAGAAAGAGGCTGGAGGAATAACTCTCCCAGACTTCATACAATACTATAGAGCTACAGTAATCAAAACAGTATGGTACTGGTACAAAAACAGATATAAGGCCTAATGGAACAGAATAGAGAGCCCAGAAATGAACCCACAAATTTTTGGTCAACTAAACTTCGACAAAGGAGGCAAGAACACACAATGGAATAAAGACAGTCTCCTCAGCAAATGGTTTTGGGGAAACTGGACAGCAGCATGTAAATCAATGAAGCCAGAACACTCCCTTACACCATACACAAAAATAAACTCAAAATGGATCAAAGACTTAAACATAAGACAAGATACAATAAACCTCCTAAAAGAAAATATAGGCAAAACATTATCTGACATACATTTCAAAAATGTTCTCCTAGAACAGTCTACTCTAGCAATAGAAATAAAAGCAAGAATAAACAAATGTGACCTAATGAAACTTACAAGCTTCTGCACAGCAAAGGAAACCATAAGTAAAACAAAATGACAACCTATAGAATGGGAGAAAATTTTTGCAAATGAAACCGACAAAGGCTTGATCTCCAGAATATATAAGCAGTCCATATGACTTAATAAAAAAAAAGTAAACAACCCAATCCAAAAATGGGCAGAAGACCTAAACAAGAAACTTTCCAAAGAAGAAATACAAATGATCAATACTCACACGAAAAAATGCTCAATATCACTAATTATCAGAGAAATGTAAATCAAAATTAGAAGAAGGCATCACCTCACACCAGTCAGAATGGCCATCATTCAAAAGTCCACAAATGACAAATTCTGGGGATGCTGTGGAGAAAGGGGAACACTCCTACACTGCTGGTGGGAATGCAGTTTGGTGCAGCCACTGTGGAAAACAGTATGGAGATTCCTCAAAAGGCTAGGAATAGACTTACCATATGACCCAGTAATACTGACCCTGGGCATATATCCAGAAGGAACCCTACTTCAGGATGACACCTGCACCCCAATGTTCATAACAGCACTATTTACAATAGCCAAGACATGGAAACAGCCTTAATGTCAATCAACAGATGACTGGATTAAGAAGTTGTGGTATGTTTATTCAATGGAATACTATTCAGCCATAAAACCCAACAACATTATGCCATTTGCAGCAACATGGTTATTCATGGAATATGTCATTCTAAATGAAGTAAGCCAGAAAAAGAAAAAAAATACCATATGATATTGCTCATATGTGGAATCTTAAAAAAAAAAGAAGAAGAACATAAATGCAAAACATAAAGACACATAGGTATAGAATACAAACTTGTAGTTGCCTAGGAGGGGGGTAAAAAGGGATAGACTATGAGTCCAAAATTTGTATATATTGATAGGCATATGTAGAATAGATAAACAAGACTATGCTGTATAGCACAGGGAAATATATACAAGATCTTGTGGTAGCTCACAGTGAAAAATATGTGTCAATGAATATATGTATGTTCACATATAACTGTAAAATTGTGCTCTACACTGGAATTTGACACAACATTGTAAAATGACTATAACTCAATAAAAATGTTTAAAAAATAAATGAAAAAGAAAATACAATAATAATGATTATAAAAATAGGAACCATATGAAATGGTGCAAGTGAAAAATAAATCTCCTTTCAAAATATTTCTAAACAAACTAAGAAGGAAAGAATGATAAATTTGACCATAGTAAGAACTTTTGTTCAACAAAAACACCTGAAAGAAAGTAAAAAGGCAAGTTACAAAAAGAGTTGAGAAAGTATTCATATAAAATTGGGATGATTTTTGCCTAGAAAGCTTAGTAAAACATCCTGCAAAACCAAACCAAACCAAACTTCTTTTTCATCCTTTTTAGTGTTTCCCAGTGTTCTTACCTAGAGTTAGTGCAAAGCCTCTTTCTTAAGATGTTTCAAGTAACAATCTTTGCACATATAAGCATATTTACATATGTGTATGTGGATATATGCCTGCATGTAAACACTTACATTTTACTATTCAACATCTTGAGCATCTTTTCATACCACTCTATATAGATCTAACTCATGCTCAGTTATTTGTATAATATGTGATGTTCCCTTATAATATTCCTGAATTAATGCACCCAGTACTTTTCATGTCATTTCAATCTTTTTCTATGATACATAATTCTGCAATAAGTATATATCTTCTCAAGTATGTGTTCCTAGAAATGTCAGTTGCTATAAGTAGAACTTTTGGGTCAACAGGGAATATGTATTTAAATGTTGATATTCATAGTTATTGCCAAAATGCCATTCATGAAGTTGTACCTACAATTCTGCCCATAGTCTGAGACTATCAGCTTGTCCCCATTCTCAACAACCAGTGAATATTTTTTGGTATATGACAAGAAGGTTCATTAAAGAAATTATAATTCATTTTCATATATAGTTAAAGAAGATTGTGTTTTATTGTTTTCTAAATGACCTTTTTTTGTAGTTGCTTAATTATCTTTCACCACTAATTTGAAATCCTCATATTACTGTATTCTAAATTTCCATAAATATTTGAATGCAGTTCAGGACTCAGTTCCATTGGTCTTTTCAGTCATGTACCATTTAATTTATGATATAGTTGCAATTCATCTAGAATACATTTAGAATAATAAGTCTAACACTCCCTCATTACTCTTCTTTTCCAGCATTATGTCTGTTCTTGCAAATTTAGGACATCAAATTAAATTTATAATAAGCTAGGCTAGTCACAAAAATTTCTGTTATTTTTCAATGCATTTTTATTTAGGATGACTAATTTAGGAAGGGTTTATATCTTTAGAGATTTGAGAATTCCTCTCCATGAAGAGAGTTAGGTGTTTTCATTTAGTCCTTTGTACACTCTTTGGTAATGCTTTACATGTTGTTTATGTGTTACTTATTCGTCATAGATAGTGGCTGTTCTTCTTCCCTGACCCCGTCAAGGTCCTGACACTCTTACTGTAAGGAAAACCATGTTTTAGTAAGTGCATGACTTAAAACTTTGCTGAACATCTTTTGGTGCTGCTGAAAGAGGCTGGAGGAATAACTCTCCCAGACTTCATACAATACTATAGAGCTACAGTAATCAAAACAGTATGGTACTGGTACAAAAACAGATATATGGCCTAATGGAACAGAATAGAGAGCCCAGAAATGAACCCACAAATTTTTGGTCAACTAAACTTCGACAAAGGAGGCAAGAACACACAATGGAATAAAGACATCATTCTGCTGATGTATGACCTATGACTACTATGTGTCCATCTGTACTACCTGACCACCAAAAGCTGATAGAGATGTGGTCATCTCTGGGAGTCACCTGGGCTGGAGACTTATCCATCCAGCAGTTTAAATCCTCTTCACAGTCTGGCACCCTTTTTTGGCCCCAGTGACATAGATCACTTTGTGTGTGACATGAACTCTGTTGAAACTTATCAACATGGACAGTCATATTTTTGTCTCTTTGTTGCTACCAACAAAGGGGTCATCTTTCTGTTAAACTTACTCCTTTTGATGGTCTCCTATATCATGACCCTATACACTTTGAAATATCATAGCTTGGATGGTAGGTGCAAAGTACACTCCACCTAAGCCTCTCACATCGCTCTGGTCATTTTATTCTTTGTACCTTGCACATGTATGTATCTGCCTCAAATTATCACTTTTTCAATTAATTAAGCCATGGCTATATTTTATACTGTGCTAAATTTTGTGTTAAACTCTATTATACCCTAAGATGTGCAGAGGTTAAAAATGCTATGGAGAAGTTCTGAGTCAAAAGATGACTTCATCAGGGAAATAATGAAAACAATGTAGAATAACTTTATCCCTCAAATGGTTACAAGTTAAAGAAGATAATTCCTAATTTTCAGGGCCAAGGGCACACTATTTGTCAAAGGTATGTGGATGTTGGCATTAGGCAATCTGAGGAGACCTTAACAGGAAATCATCCTTATAAAAATAGCCTATTTAGATGTTTTTATTGCCAATTTGGTAGTCAAATGTTAAAGTATTATCAGAACCAGTTTTGTTTCTTGTTAAAATGCAATTGTTCACTACCTATGAAATTGCAAAGCAAAATAAAGCATTTTGGGAAAATAGGAATTTTAGAGTATTTATTTTCCAATTTCTCTTTTGATCCTTTCTAATACTCTGGCATATCTTGTCTGGTTCTCTAATTTTCTATTTCTTCCTCTGAAATATAAAGTCTACCATGTTTTTCCTGTATTATTTGTGGAAAACTTATTGTTATTATAATCTTAAACGTATATTTGGATTAAAAATCTCTTTTTCCAGTTTTGCTTTGTTGATTGGGATTTTATGTATCATACATACATTGCTGAGGAATAGGTGATAAAATTTAGTACACTATGATGGTAAAGAGCTTAGTGTTCAAAAAGATAATTCTGAGTTCAAATCTTAGTTTTGCCACGTACAATGTAAACTTTGGCAAAAGGTCTATTTATGAGATGGATATTTTCCTTAACTAAAAAAATTGCTTGTCTTACTTTGCTTACTCTAACCTTAAAGGAGCACTAAGTGAAATCCAGATTCTTTACCAAGACCTGTAGTGCTCTGCAGAGATCGTATCTTGTCCACCTCTTTGACCTCAGTTTGTTCTATCCACTCCCTTTCTTATTTCTCTTCAGGCACAATGACTTTTCAGTGTCTTGAACTTGCTGAGCTCTTTCCAATGTTGGAGTTTAACACAAGTAACAGAGCTTCACCTGGTAGCTGCTTTTTGTCTTTTTTTTTAACATTTTTTACTGAGTTATAATCATTGTATAATGTGTCAAATTCCAATGTAGAGCACAATTTTTCAGTTATACATGTACATATATATATTCATTGTCACATTTTTTCCTCTGTGAACTACCATAAGATCTTGTATATATTTCCCTGTGCTATACAGTATAATCTTATTTATCTATTCTACAGCTTTTCATCTTTTGGATCTCAGGTATAATGTTACATTTTCTAAAGACCTTTTCTGACTACCTTATTATCTGCTGTAGATGCTTCCTCTTATTTTCTGTCATTATGCCCTGTTTTTTGTTTTATTAGCAAGATCACAGATTATAATTATCTTATTAAGTTGTTTACTTTTTAAATGTCTGACTGTATTATAGGGTCAATGCAGGCAGCACCTTTTTCCTGATTTTTTTTCTGTTTAATAACTGCTATATTCTCTAGCTTACAGCATAGAGCCTGATAAACAAGTAGGCCCTCAGTAAAATTTTTAACAAATAATAATTTGGATAAATAATGCTTTGAATCTAAACTGGAGATGAAAATTTAACATCTTGAGCCCCACACTTACAGGCAGAAAACATTATGCATTGGATCAAAAGAAAGAATCTTCCCATGGTTAAGTGAGGAAATAAGTGATAAATTCATTTTTCTTGGAACAAAATGACAAGGTTAATATTTTATTCTCTACTGGCTAAAGTTCCTTAATGGTCCTGAGGCTATGTTTTTCTCCTTGTCACATCTTCCTGACCCCAATTATGCAATTGGTTTAACAGTATATTTACATAGAGATGTTCTTTTAAGATCTGATGGAAAATCGCAGTGAATATAATTAAGTCTTGGACAAATCAGTCTTGGATACACTCCAACTGCATGACTTGATATATCTGGTTAGAAGGTGTAGGATGTCCTATGATCTTTGCCTCTATTGGGGAGAAGTTGCTATCCTTTTTAGAACTGTTTTAACTTATACAGTAGTTGCAATAAAACAATAGAATGAGATGGCCACAAATACTGCACCATAAATTTTCCTTATTTTAGTTACTATAGGTTAGTTACTTGAGACCTATTTCCCTTTTAAAATATTTACTAACTTCTTATGTGACATAGATTTGTTTGCCTTTTTGATAAATTACTCAATATGAAAAATTTTTGTTTTTCTGTTTGCATCATGGAATTCCTTTTAAACAGATCTACAATGCAAGTAATAATAATTTTTTATAATATTTAGAAGACTCTGCAAAGAAAATAGACAGACATAGTCATGTGAAATCAAATATGTCTTTAAGGAATAATGTAGTTTTTTGTCCTTGGATTGAAGAGATATTT
This sequence comes from Vicugna pacos, assembly GCF_048564905.1. Classification (NCBI taxonomy): domain Eukaryota; kingdom Metazoa; phylum Chordata; class Mammalia; order Artiodactyla; family Camelidae; genus Vicugna; species Vicugna pacos. Next base: position 30,285,917 of record NW_027328741.1, read on the forward strand.
CCAGGTCCTTATGACATAGTTAAAAAGGCTCCTTGCTGATCGTGAACAAGACTCCAAAAGGTAACCTTGTAACAGTTGATAGTGGAAGCCGGGCTTTTGAATTGTGTAAATTATTGTATTATGTAGGAAATTACAAACTTGAACTTATAAGAATTGAAAAGTTGAAAAATTTTTTCTAGGATCACAGGAATTTTGAAGTCAACCATAGTATAATTCCATTTCTCTCACTGAAAAATGTATGACTTTGAGTTTAATATTCTGAGCTTATTTCTTCAACTAAAAAATGAGCATAACAATATTTGTTACAGCAAAGATTAAATGTTACACATTAAATGTGATTTTATTAATATATGTATGTTTATAGTTGTACATACATATGTATGTATATATGTATATATAAAAACATCTATGTAAGCATGGATATAGCATCTGATATATAGTTTTGCATAAAAATGATAGGTATTCCACAGTATTAACATTTCCTTTCATTAAACTGTTTTGTACCATGTAATGAATTGGAGAAAACCCAGGAAGCAATAGGTTTATGTGGAAAATTTTAAATTTATTTTAATAAATATTAAATTGATATCTGTTTGAAAGTGTCAATTAGGTAGTTGTATACACAGATCCATTCATAAATGGTTCTCTCCACTTTGAATATATAAATTACCTTAAGTGATTCTTCACCTAAATATCACACTTGTGTGACTTTATGCATGTGCATCTTTTCATAGAATTCCCTTTCCCTCCACTCTTGTTCTCTCCTCCTTTCAAACTCAGCTAAAGCATTTCTTTCCTTGGGAGGAATTTACAGATCCAGAGTTGATTTAGATGATCTGAAACTGTGAACCCTTACCACACGAGTATATTTATAGGTACACTTTAAATAAAATTAGTCTCTGTACTCTGACACCTCATTATATATCAAATCACTGAGAATAGTGAACCATATTTTGTTCAACTTGGTGATCCTGTCTATATCAGGCTTGACTCAGATGGATTCTCCATGTGCATTTTTGATTGAATGAATAAAAAAGGTAATGCTTACAATACATGTAAAGGTTATTTTCTTTTATTTGATTTATAGGTAAACCGTTCCTAATATCTGAAGTCAACACCTATAAGGAATAGATGGAACCAAGGAACAATGTGACTCACTTTGTCCTTCTGGGCTTCACACAGAATCCAAAGGAACAGAAAGTTATTTTTATTATGTTCTTGCTCTTCTACATTTTGACCATGGGAGGCAACTTGCTCATTGTGGTGACTGTAACTGTCAGTAAGACTCTGAATTCACCAATGAATTTTTTCTTGCTAGCTTATCATTAATGGATGTCATTTATTCCTCATCTACTTCTCCCAAACTGATTTAGAGCTTGTTCCTTGGGGGAAATACCATGTCCTTCCAATCTTGTATCATACAGCTCTTTTCTGAGCACTTTTTGGTGGGTCAGAGGTCTTCCTTCTGTTGGTGATGGCCTATGACTGCTACATGGCCATCTGTAAGCCCTTGCATTATTTGGTTACCATGAGGCAAAGAGTGTGTGTTGTGCTGCTGCTGGTGTCCTGGGTTGGAGGTTTCATGCACTCAGTAATTCAACTTGGCACTATTTACGTGCTCCCATTCTGTGGTCTTAATGTTATTGATTACTTTATGTGTGATATGTACCCTTTACTGAAACTCATTTGTACTGACACCTCTATCACTGGCCTTTTAGTGGCAGTGAATGGAGGACTGATCTGCACTATTGTGTTTCTGCTCTTACTTATCTCGTATGGAGTCATCTTGCACTCTCTAAAGAACCTGAGTCAGGAAGGAAGGTGGAAAGCCCTCCAGACCTGTATTTCCCACATCACTGTGGTTATCTGCTTCTTTGTCCTTTGTATGTTCATGTATCCAAGACCTCCTAAGACCTTCCCTATTGACAAATCATTGGGTGTGTTCTATACAGTCATCACCCCAATGCTGAACCCTCTAATCTACACTCAGAAATTCAGAGATGACTAATGCCATGAAGAAGCTCTGGAGAGGAAACATTCATTGTATCCCATAGTAAATAAGTGCATCATCCACCATGAAGAGAGTTGTACGACATCAGGGGCCACAGTCTTGGAATTCAGGAGTCTAAAATCTGATGCTGACTTCCTTTTCTTCAAAGAATTTATGATAATTATAACTAAAGAATACAACTATATAATTAAAAAATACAACTACACAATTATGCTGTTAGTAAGTTTCCTTCCCTGGTAGAATATAAGGTCTATAATGTCATTTTTATCACTTCACCTAGAAAGATGTAATGCCTATATTGTGAGGAGTCAACAATATATAACTAATTAGTAAGAAAATTTTTATATAATTACACTGGTTTTTAATTAATTTATGCATTTTGTTTTACTTTTTTCTGAGACAGATTCTTGTCATTTAATTCTTTTAAAATAATATTTGAAGTATTTAATGATATGTAGGCTTTTTAAATAAGATTTTATTTGCATTATACACAAAAATTTTAGTATAATTCTAATTTTAAGAAATTAACGTGTATTAGATAATAACAAAGAGCAAAATAAAAAACATACAAAATGGGATAAAGTGTAGAATGGATTTCTTATTTATGTCTCAGCATAAATTCTCCAGTCCTCTTTACCAGAGGGAATCACTTAATCTGTTTCTTAAAATTAATCAGGTAATAATCTATATAAATAAAACTGCATCTAAGTATATGTGTGTGATTTTTCTGTGTATGTAAACTTTTTTTTGTATGCAATGTCTAAAAGGTATTTACATATCAGTCCATTTAGATCTAACTCTTAGTTTTTCTCATACTGCACAATACTCCCTTATATATATATATACTAAAACTAATGCATCCATTTCTTTTCATGTCGTTCTTAAATTTTTTTGTGACAAGTCATTTTGTAAGTCTGTGGCTCCAATGTCATAGAACCTTCATGTGAGACTTTAACCCTTTATTGAAACTGTCTGTGTGGACACATACACTGGGATTCTATGTTGCTGACAATAGTGAGTTCATCTCCCCAGTTTTTTCCTCATGATGGTCTTCTGTGTGATAATCTTGTGCTCCCTAAGGACCTGTAGCTTGGAGGGAGGTGCAAAGCCCTCTTCACATGTGTCTCTCACATCACTGTGGTCATCTTAGTCTTTGTGCCCTGATTATTTGTATATTTGCACCCAACTACCACCTTCTTCACTGGTAAAGCTGTGGCTACATTTATGTCATGATAATTCCTTTGCTAAGCTTAAACCTACATACAAAATTTAGAGGTGAAAAATGCTATCCAGAAGTCCTGGAGTGAAATAGTGACTTTGGGGAGTAATCAAACCAATATAAAATGACTATCTTTTCAATCGAGAAGAGAAAAGAAGACAGTTTTATGGTTTGGGGCCAGCTGAACACTGCTTATCAAAAGTATGTTGATGTTGACATCTAGGCTTTGAGGAGGGTCCAGGTAGGGAATTACCTACGATTATAAAATTTTTATTTAAATTTATGTATTGCTCAATTGGTTGTTTAATTTACTGTCAGAATTAGGTTCTTGTAAAATGCAGATTCTCAGGATACAGTTCTAGAGATTTTAATGTAGTAATTTTGCTATTGGAAAGATGTGTTTACCTCTCAAACAAATTACCCTGGTGTAGCTTATGTAAATGACCTTTGCATATACTTTGGGCTATCGTGTCATAGTTTATGTTCACATCATAAACCAGTTGACAAGGTCACTTTTGTTCTTAAATTTATTTTAAAACTTGCGATTAAATGTAAGTAACAAAATTTATAATTTCAAAATTTTATTCACATTGTTATACAAACATCACCACTGCCAACCTCCAGAACTTTTCCACCTTCCCAAGTGGAAACTCCACACCCAATAAATAAAAATCCCCACTCACTGAGCCCCAGGCAACCCCTATTCTGCTTTCTGTCTAGAATTTGACTACTTTAAGTGCCTCATATAAGTGGATTTATATGATATTTGTTTTTTTGTGACTGCCTTTTCCCACTTAGGATAATGTCCTTTCCCCATTAAATGCTTTTGGCATCCCCCTCAAAAATTATGAAACACATATACAAAGGTTTATTTCTAGGCTGTCTATTTTATTCCATTAGTCTGCAAGTCCATCTTTATTTCAATACCGGTTCTGTGATTACCAAATCTTTGTAGAATGTTTTAGAATCATGAAGTATGAGACCTCCAATTTCTTTGTTTTCAAATATTGTTTTGGCAATTTGGAGTCCCCCCGAGATTCCATATGAATTTTAGCATGGATTTTTCTATTTCTGCAAAAAACATTTTTGGGATTTTGATAGGGATTGCATTGAGTCTGTAGATTACTTGAGGTAGTATTAACATTTTAATAATACTAAATATTCCAGCTCATATGTGTCTCTCCCGATATGTGTGTGTTCTATAACATCTTTCAGCAACATTTTGCAGTTTTCAATGTTCAAGACTTTTATCTCCTTAAGTTTATTCCTAACTATATTACTCTTTTGATGTTATTTGTAAGTGGAATTATTTTCTTAATTTTCCTTGGGTTGTTCATAACAGTATAGAAATTCAACATCATTTCATGGAAAAACCTCTCAACAAATTGGGTGTAGAAGAAAAGCACCTCAACATAGCAAACACTGTATATGGCAGATCCACAGTGCACACCATCCTCAGCATTGAAAGGTGGAAAGCTTTCCCATTAACACCTGGAAAAGACAAGAGTGCACACTCTCAGTAGCAAAATTTAAAAATTTCTATGAAAAATTTTTGAGTTTTCTACGTATAAATCATGCCATCTCTGAAGAGATATAATTTTACTTAACTAATATTTACTTAACTTTACTGTCTGTAACAGTGCTTCAGTGGTAGCCACTTCCTATCCTTTGGATCTCAGCTTAATCACATTTTAAGAAACATTGTCCCTGATTACATTATCCATGGTAGAATTCTCCCTCTTATTTCTGTCACAGTACCCTATTTGTTATCTTCTAAGGGGTGAATAAAACTATAATTACTTTATTAAATCATCTCCTTTTATTGTTTGACTTTGTATATAAGAATATAAGATCATACAGGGAAGACCTTTTATATGATTCCCCCCATCCAGTTTTATTAATCATTGTGTCCTCACTCATTGCACAGTTGCTGGCATAAAATGGGTGCCCTAAATTTTTTAAAAACAATTTATAGTAGGATAAATAATTATTACTTTTAAATTGATGATACAATTTTTATATCTAACCAAACTTTTAGCTGATTTCATTGAGTACTAAATAAAAAGAAGGAAAATCTTGCTATGACAGGTGAGGAAATACAGAATAAGTAAATTCACTGGAAGAAAATGACTAGGTTTAAATTTTATTCTGGGTTGGCATTAGTCTCATAAGGGCTCTAAAGCTATATTTTTCCTCCATGTTATGTCTTTCTGACCCTAATTACTTGATTTGATCTAGTAATAGCTTTACATGTAGATGTTCTTTTAAAATTTTGTTGAAAATCCCAGTGAATTAATTAAGCAAGAATCAGTTTTGGACACTTTCCAATTCTGAGACTCAATGAGAAATGTGTTTAGAAGGGACAAAAAGTCTCGTGATCTTCACCTCTATCTGGAAGAAGACAGTATCCACTTAGGAACTACACAAATTTTTTAGGAGTTCCTTTCTTAGGCTTAAAGCATGACATAAAATAAATCACAGGAATGTCTTTCAAAAATAACAAGTCAACTAGTTTAGTCATGTTACACTGAAGGTGTGAGAAGGGTTAAACAATCAAATGTTATTTTTCTTTTTGAAATTCATGGGAAAGAAGCTACTTGTGAAACATTTACCCAGGAAATGACTAGTTGCTATCTTTCTATGTAAATATAGGATTTGCTGGTCTTTTTGATAAATTTCCTAACACTATAAACTTGCTTCTCTGTGCACAACATGGAATTCCTTTTAAATAATCTATTGTGCACATAAAAATGACCTTCCAGGTAATCATAAGACTCTATCAAGAAAAAGGACAGCCAGCCAAATGAAATAAAATATATCCCCAAGTCATAATGCAACCTTTCCCCCTCTGTTAGCAATGAAAGAATTCCAGGGCCACATACTGAGTTAAAACCTTCAGATTGTGAATAAATCTGTACAAGGTTTATCTAACTGTAAATAGTGGGAACCAGGCTCACCATTGTGTGACCTTCTTCATTATGTAAAAAATTAAATTATTTTGAAATAAATCAAACTTAGTTTCCAATTCTAGATTGATCACTTAAAAATGGGTGGCCTTGGGAAAATTAATCAGATGTTCTGAGCCTTAGTTTCTTCAGTTATGAAATGGGTATTACATTTCTTGTTACTGTAAATACTAAATTGATACATTAAATCATGAGTGTGTGTGACTGGAATATACTGTAGGAGTTTTGAACAACAGGGTGATGTCATCAGAATAAGATTATAAAGGACAGTTTGTGCTGCTTCAGGAGAAGCAGTTTTTGGAGGCCAGAATAAAAGTGGAGTCAGGAGATTATTGCAGTGAACCCAAAAGGAACTAATGGGTAGAGAGTGATCAAATTTGTGATATATTTCAAAAGTAGAGACAATAGGATGTGTTTAAGTTGTATGAGAGTTGCAACAGTGAAGAACACTGTGAATTTTTTTGTAAAAACATAACATAGAAAATGATAGCCATTTAATGAGATGAATAGGGAATATCTATTAAATTTTAGGTATAGGAAATCTTTATGTTTATTATGGACAATTAAAAGTTAGTTTTACAAATGCTAAATTTCAATTCAGTTGGATGTCCAAAATTAGAGATGTTGCACATACAGGCTTGAAAATTAGGGGAGAGAGAAAGCCTGGAGATGCAAAATTGGACTGCTGCAGTATTTATTGCTCAGGAAAAGGGAAATACCCACCTAGAGACCCTGAAGAATTATCACTGAGGTTTGACACAATTCAGGATAGAGAACACCTATTTATGGTTAGATCTACTCATACTGATAATGTAAATCACCTTAAGTGAGTCTCAAGTATTATACTTTTGTGACTTTATAAGTCGTGTACCTTTTCATGAAATTCCTTTCCCATCTTTTCTTGTTCTTTCACTTAAAAAAAAAACTCAGCTAAATCATTGCTTTACATAAGAAGCCTTCTCTGATTTCAGTTTGATTGACATATTCCTACACTCTTAGCATTGTGTGAATATCCTTTTAATGGTACTTATTACATGGGTCTGGAATTGTCTGATCCCCTGTCATGTATCCTATCACTGACGTTGGGGAACGATGCCTTATTCAACTTGGTATTCACAATGTCAATGGCACATTGGACATGAACAAATACTCCATACACATTCTTTTAATTGAATAGATAAAACAATTAACCTTATAATGCATTTAAATGTCCCCCATTGTTTTGTAGGTAAACTGCTTCTAATATGTGAAGTCAGCTTGTGTACAGACTAAATGGAACCAAGGAAAAATGTAACTAACTTTGTTCTCTTGGGCCTCACACAGAATCCAAAGGAACAGAAATTCCTTATTGTCATGTTCTTGCTTTTCAGCATTTTGACTATGGTGGGTAACCTGCTCATTGTCGTTACAATTACTGTCAGTAAGACTCTGAACTCATCGATGTACATTTTTCTTGCTAGCTTATCATTTATAGATCTAATTTATTCTTCTTCTAGTTCCCCCAGATTGATTTCAGACTTCTTCTTTGGGGAAAACACCATATCCTTTGAATCTTGCATGACTCAGCTTTTTACAGAACACTTTTTTGGTGGGTCAGAGATTGTTTTTCTGTTGGTGATGGCCTATGATTTCTATGTGGCCATCTGTAAGCCCTTGCATTATTTGGTTATCATGAGGCAAAGGGTGTGTGTTGTGTTGCTGGTGGTGTCCTGTGTTGGAGGTTTTCTGCACTCAGTAATTCATCTTGGCACTATTTATGTGCTCCCATTCTGTGGCCCCAATGTCATTGATCATTTTATGTGTGATATGTTCCCATTGTTGAAACTCATCTGTACTGACACCTTTGTCACTGGCATCTTAGTGGTGGCCAATGGAGGACTGATGTGCAGTATTTTTTTCTGCTCTTACTCATCTCTTATGTAATCATCTTGCACTCTCTAAAGAACCTGAGTCAGGAAGGGAGGCAGAAAGCCCTCCAGACCTGTGTTTCCCACATTGCTGTGGTTGTCTGCTTCTTTGTTCCTTGTATTTTCATGTATGCAAGACCTGCTAAGACCTTCCCTATTGACAAATTTTTAAATGTGTTTTATACAGTCATAAGCCCCGTGCTGAACCCATTTATCTACAGTCTAAGAAATTCTGAGATGACTAATGCTATGAAGAAGCTCTGGAGAAAAAAAGTGAGATCAAGTAATAAATAAGCACATTATCCATCATAAAGGAAAGAATTTAGCACTAGAACTAGCCTCCTTGGAATATGAAAGTCTTCATAAATCTGATGCAAGCTTTTCTTTTCTCTGAAGAATTTGTGATCATTATAATTCAAAAATGAACTGTATCCTTCTGCTATTAATACTAGCTTTCCTGCTAAAATATAAACTCTATAATGTCTGGTTTATCAGTGCACCTACAAGTTTGGAATGCATTTACAGTAGGGAGTCAGTAAATGATATGTAATAAAGTAGTCAACTCAATTTTATAAAGTTTCATTAATTTTTACTTAATTGCTATATTTACTTTTAATTCTTTCTCATTCTTAGTTTTATGTTACTCAGATTCTTATCACTTATCTTCATTGTTTTTATTGTAAATTTAGAATGTTTAATGTTATACAGATTATTCTTTTATTCAATATAACATTTTTAGTGTAATATTTAATTTTCTAAATTAAAAATTGAAAGCTAATAGATAATAATGATAATACATATTAAAAATGAAATCTGTGCAAAATGGAATAACTTGGAGTAAACCTCCTACTCATCCTAAATTACAGTCTTCCAGTTTTTCCAGATGCAGTCATTATCCTCTAAGTTTCTTCCAATAATAATATTTGCAAAAATATGTATATTTTTACATATGTGTTCACAATGATGTCTCTGTGTATAAATTTTGCTATTTACTACTCAGCCTCCTGAGCATCTTCATATACCAGTCTACAGATCTAACTCACTCTCAGTTTCTTCAAACTGCTTAATTTCTTTTTAAAGATCACTAACACCGATGAATCCAGTCCCCTTCATGTTTTCTTCAGTCTTCTATGACAAATAATTTTGCAATGAAGTCTTTTTGAAATTTCTTAAGTTTGAGTTCCCAGCGGTGGAATTGCTGAGTCAATTGATACATACATTTAAAATGTTGATGTTCATAGTTATTGACAAAATGCCATCTATGAGTTTGTACCAAACTCACTACTTTCCTAATTCTGGAGAATACCTTTTTATGACATTCTCAACAGCCAGTGTTGATAAACATTTGTAGTATTTCAGTCTGATTAAAGAAATTGTGTTTCATTTGTATATTTTAATTACAAATGAATATAATTGAATTTGAGCATTTATTCAAGTGTTTTAAATGATTTGTATTCCTCTTTCATGAATTGCCTATTAATGGATTTTATGTGTTTTATTTGATTGCTGATCTTTTTCATATTGATTTTTATAATTTAATTATAATAATAAAGAAGTTATCCAATTTACTATGTAGGTAGAATTATTATTTTTCCAGCTTCTTATTTATTTTTCTTATTTCTATACTGTGCAGAATCGTTTTGGCCATGTCAAAATATTTTAAATTTTACATAATCAAATATATCCATATTTTATAGTTTCTGTGTCTTGCTTAGTAAGAATTTTCCTATTCAAATGTTACCAAAATATTCTTCCACATTTTTTCACATTTAATTTTTAAGTCTTTTTGCTTTTTAAATTTTATGTCTGTATTTTTAAACCAGCTGCACTTAATTTTGTTGTAAGGAGTTAAGTAGATATTACATTTTAATTATTTTTTTGGATTGGCATTCTTATCAATACATGATTATTTTTCCCCATGGCTTTGCTATCCCAACTATGCATTCTAAAATATGGTATGCATTACATCCAATTGAAGCTTCTATTATCTTCCATTGGTCTCTTTGTTCATGTTCCATGTAACAGAGGATGCAATTACATTTGATTTAAAATACACTTTGATACCTTATCAGTATAGGATTCCTTCATTACTATTTCTTATCAGAATTATTACTATTCTTATATATTAATGCTTTGAAATTTAGTTTCAACAAGCTAGTCTAGTAAAAACTATGTTCAGTTAGTATTTTGAATAAGATTTTATTGAGAAAGAATTTGGATCTTTAGAGAATTCTTATTCACAAACTGGTAGGTCTTTCCACTTACGTCATCTTTTATGTTAATAATATCTAGTATGTTTCCAGTATATATAAAGTTTAGTCTTTCTGAATTTTTTATGCTGTTATTTTAAAAGGATCTTATTATCTATTGCATTTTCCAAGTATCTGTTCTTTCAATATAGAATTTTTTTTAACTTTTTAGATAAGATACAGTTTTCACAGTATATCATTCATCCTTTTCAGTCTAAGTTCTAAAAGTTCTGATAAATGCATAAGTTCTGCAATCATTATCACAATCAACATGCAGAATGCTTCATCACCAAAAGTGTTTCCATGACCCTCTGTAACCTTCTCTTGCCTTCACTTCCAGGTCCTAGTAAACACAGATCCATTTCCAATTCTAGAGTTTTGTCTTTTCCCAGAATGTCATATAAATTGAATCACATAGTATGTAACATTGTTCTCCCAGCTTTACTGAGGTATAGTTAACAACTTAAAGTTGTATATATTGCAGATGTACAATGTGATGATTTTACATACATATACACTTTGAAGTGATTACCACAGTGGAGCTAATTAAAACATTCCTTACTCTTAGTAAATTTCAAATATACAATACAGTATATCATACAGCATTATGCTGTATATTAGACCCTCAGAACTTATTCATCTTATAACTGGAAATTTGTAACCTTTGAACTAACATATCCTCATTCCCCTCCAACTCCTGGCAATCAACATTTACTCTCTACTGCTTTGAGTTTGCTTTTTTTTCCCTCAAGTTTCTACTTGTTTGTGAGATAATACATTATTTTTCTCTCTGTATCTGGTTTATTTCACTTTGTGTCTTCCCAGTTCATCCATGTTCCAAAAGACATGGTCTTCTTTTTATGGTTGAATAATATTCCATTGTTATAGAAACAATGCATTGTCGTGTGTTGTCAGACACTTGGGTTGTTTTCATATTTTAGCTGTTGTGAATAATGCTTCACTTAACATGGGAATGCAGATATCTTTGATGATACTGCTGTCATTTCCTTTGGATATATACCCAGAAGTGGAATTGTGGGATGATATAGTATTTTTAATCTTTAATTATTTTAGAAACCTCCATGCTGTTTTCCATGGTGTTTGCATCAGTTTGTATTCCCACCAACAGAGGACAAGGGTTCCAATTCTTATATGCCCACATCAAACATTCCTCTTTTATAAGACATTAATTTCTTTAATGAGGGCCTTGCCCTTTTGGTTTAATCACCCTGCAAATGCTCTAGTGCCTCACATTATCATCTTGGGCAATCAAATTTCAGCATATGAATTTTGGGGAATATATACATTCAAACCATAAACAGGGTACAGATTCATTCTTCTGCATTTGGATAAGCAGTTTTCCCAACTCAAAGTAGAGCCTTTTCCTTTTCCCACAGTGTATTCATGCCTCTCTTTTCACTGACCATTTGACCATATATGTGTGGGTTTATTTCTAACCTTGCTGTTGAGTTTCACTTGTCTATGTAGCTGTTTTTATCCTATTACCATGCTGTTTTGATTACTAAAGATTTGTAATATATTTAGAAATCAGAAAGTGTAGTGTCTCAAGCTTTGTTTTCCCCTCTCAAAATTGCTTGGCTATTTGGGGTCTTATGTGGTTCTATATGAATTTAATGAGTTTTTTTCTTGTATTTCTCTGAAAAATGCCATTGGAAATTTGATGGGGATAATTTTGAATCTGTAAATTGCTTTAGATAGTGTGGACATTTTACCAATATTTATTTTTCCATTCATGAACATGGAACATCTTTCCATTTATTTGTGTCAGTTTTTTTCATCAATGCCACACAATTTTCAGTGCACAAATCTTTCACCTCTTTGGTTAAATTCATTCCAAATTATTCCATCCTTTCTGATGCTGTTGTAAATAGGATTATTTCCTTGAATTCTTTTTCTGATAGGTCATTTCTTGTATATATAAATGCAACTGTTTTTATGCTATTTTTGTATTTACAACTTTGCTGAATTGTTTATTAGTTCTAACAATTTGGGGTGCAATTTATTATGTCTTCTATATGTAAGATCATGTCCAGTATCTAATCTTTTCAGTCTGGCTTCTTGATATTATTATTATCATGCATTTGAGATTTATGCTTATTATTGTGTTTATCAATAGCCCATTTATTTTACTGCTGAATAGTATTCAATTTTATGGCTATATCACAGTTTATTTATTCATTTCTTCATTAAAATATATTTTGATTATTTCCAGTTATTTGAATGCATTAGAAAAACTGCCATAGTCATGTATAGGTTTTTATAAAAACAAGCAAACAAACCTGAAAATATGAAACAATTATTTTAAAGACAGTAGATGTCAGGAACAATTGACAGTGATCAATGTGCAGTTGAAAACAAAAATTTGAGCTCTACAGTTTTTCCAGTTTATTACCTTGGAAAAGTTTCCATGCTGCAGTACACAGAGGGATACCTCAGAAGATCTTGGGAGACTCCTGAGTTGAGGAGATGGTTACTATAACGCTCTCAACTTTCTTTTCCTCCCCATAAAAACATTTTTATTTCTTTGCCATGCAGAGCTGGCATATGGCTTGCTAAGGTTGCAGTCCCCAATTGTGATTCTCTGCTGATCTCCAATACGTACACTTACTGAACAAAATAGGAACATAAGGAATAGGTTAGTAAATATATATATTTTATATATGAAAGTAGTGGTATTGCATGGTAGTGGGAACAATAATTATTCAATAGATGTGTGAGGAAAATTTATTTATCCTTATGACAAGAAGAATGTGTATTTCTACTTCACATCTTATCTGAAAATGTATACACCCTATGTGGGGATATATGCAAATGTGGGAAAATACTTTTAAGTGCTTAAAGAAAATTATGTTTGTAAATTTGGGGCAGCATGGAATTTTAGAAGTACGTGGAGAGATTCATCCTGAATCTGGTTTCTACATCCCTACATCCCAGCATAGGTGGTTAATCCTTGATCCCAACCATGTCTACTCCAGTATCCATGAATGATCTCCAATTCTCATAATTTGGAAGTGCTTTATTCACTCTATTCATTTCTTTTCTGATTAGAAGATCTAGAGTTTTTTTTTCACTTAAAAATAAATGAAACTATCATCTATAATAACCTATAATGAAAAAAGAATATCAAAAAGAATATATACATATATCTGTATAACTGAGTAACTATGCTGTTCACCAGAAACCAACACAACATTGTAAGTCAACTATACTTCAATAAAACAAAATAAGCGAAAGTTCATGCCTGGTGTGTAGCTGGGGCCTGTTGGGTATCAGGGCTGGCCCCTGGCCCCTAGTGGGTGAGGCTGGGCACTTGGGCTAGTGTCAGTACACTGGTAATGAAGCTAAGTCCCGAGGTCTCTGGCTGTGGGGTCTGGGGGTCCCAGAGCTGGTGCTGGATTGCTGGTTGGTGGGCCTAGGGCAAAGGGTGTCCTGAGGCTGGCATCTTCTGCTTGGTGAGTGGGTCTGAGTCCTGACATGGATACCTAAAGGACACTGGTGTTTCCAGGGCTGATGTCCACTAACTGGTGTTCTAGGCCATTGCCCAGTGGGGCTTGTGTCCTCCCACTGGTGGGTGGAGCCAGGTCCTGGGGTCTCTGGTGGCAGGGTCTATAGGTTCAGAATCTGCTGCTGGCATGCACATGCATGGGGGTGGGGGGACACGGGATCCTCGGTCTGATGCCCATCCCCTAGTGGACGAGAATGGTTCCAAGGTGACTGGGGTCTCAGGATTCCCTACAGTAACCAGCCTTCTGGTAGTGAGGTTATGCCCCCACCCACCTTGCTGCTTGGTCTGAGGCTTCTTAGGTCTGGTGCACACTAGCTGGTGGGCTGGGCTGGGCCCAACCACTAAAACACTAGAGGGAATGTTCCAAAATGCAATGTGCAAGCATCAGTGCTCTTGTCATGAGATAGCTCCCCCAAATGGCTCCTGCCAATGTCTTTGTCCCTAACATGAGTCCCAATTTTTCTTACCTCCCCAGGAGGATCTCTAAGATCAGCAAATGAGTCTGACTCAAGCTCCTTTCAAATGACTATTTATGCCCTCGGTGTTGGAGTGTGTGTGATTTTTGGAAGAGCTCTTTTTGTTTGTAGTCTCTACTTCCCACAGTCTTCTACTGGTTATCCCAAAGGTAGACCAAACTGGCCTTCAAACTTGGGGGCTCATCTTTCAAATGCAGGACTCCTTGGCTGAGGAGCTTGATGTGGGTTCAGGATCTTCACTCCTTAGGGAGAAATTCTGCTACTGTAATTATCCTCCCCTTTATGGGTTACTTACCTGGGGGTAAGGGTCTTGACTGAACTGTCTCCAATCTTCCTATTTGTTGTATTTCCTTATTTATATCTTTTATTGTAGAGGAAATTTTTCTAGCATTCAGAATGTTCTCATTAGTAGCTGCTCTAAAAATAGTTGTAATTTTGGTGCCCCCATGGGAGGAAGTGAGCTCAGGGTCTTCCTACTCTGCCTATTGGCCATTCCCTCCTATATGTCTGTCTTTATGTCAATTCCACACTGCTATGATTATCATAGTTTTGTAGTATGTTTTAGTATCAGGAATAGTAAATCCCCAGATTCATTCACATTTTCAAGTTTGTTTTGACTATTTGGTTTGGATCCCTTGCAATTTCATATGAATTTTAAGATGGATTTTTTTATTTCTGCAAAGAAACATTTTTGGGATTTTAATATGGATTTCACTGAATGTGTATATCACTTTAGGTTGTATTGTCATCTCAGTAATGCTAAATTTTCCAACTCATGAATGTTTTCCATTTATGTGTGTCTTCTATAATATCTTTCAGCAATCTTTTGTAGTTTTCAGAGTGCAAGACTTTTGCCTACTTGAATAAATTTATTCTTAAGTCTTTTATTCTTTTTGATGCTACTGTAAATGGAAGTGTTTAGTCTTTGATTTGTTCATTTATAGTATAGAAATTCACCATTCATTCATGATTAAAAAAATAGAAGGGCTGTATCTCAACATAATAAAGGCCATTTATGACCATTCCACAGCTCAAATCAGACTCAACTTTGGAAGGTTGAAAGCTTTTCCATTAAATTCAGGAGCAAGACAAGAGTGAACACTCTCACCACTTTTTAAAAAAACATAGTACTGCAAAAATTTTCTTTTGACATATTTTTGGTATTCTATCTATAAATCCTGTCATCTTCTAGATGATATGATTTACTTAATTAAATTTTCCTTAACTTTACTTTCTGTAACAGTGCTTCCAATGGTAGCCACTTCCTATCCTTTGGATCTCAGTTTGTCACCTTTTAAGTAATGCCTTCTCTGATTACATAGTAGAATCCTCCCTCTTATTTCTGTTGCAGTGCCCTATTTGTTGTCTTATAAGCAGTACATAAGACCATCATTACTTTATTAAATTTTCTTTTATTTTTTGACTCTAAAATAAGAATCTGAGATCCATGTAGGAAGGAAATTTAACATGATTTCCTCCCCTGTTTTATTTATTAATGGCTGTGTTTTCACTCACAGTACAGTTCCTGGCATTAAATAGGTATTTTAAATTATAAAGTATGGATACTTAATTAGTTATTATATCTATATTGGTGATAATATTTTATACATCTAACCAAACTTCAAGGCAAAATAAATTTGGTATTAAATAAAAGAAAAGAAAATCTTATTGCGACAGATTGGAAAATACATGATCATTTAATCTAATTGGAACAAAATGACTGGGCTGGTATCATATTTTTCACTAGCATTAACATCATAATATTTTTAAAGCTATTTTTTCTCCATATTACACTTTCCTGACCTAGTTATATGATTTGACCTAATCGGATCTTTATATAAAGATATACTTTTAAAACTTTGTGGAAAATCACAGTGAGTTTAATTAAATGAGGATCAGTTTTGGACACATTCCAATTCTAAGACTCAATGATAAATCAGGTTAGAAGGGATAAAATGCCCAGTGATCTTTGCCGATATCAGGAAAGAGATGCTATGTTTTTAAGAACAGATAGAACATTTTAGTTGGTCCTTTGTTAGAATTAAAGCATTGTATTAGAAAAAGAAAAGCAGAAGAATGTCTCTCACAACCAACCAGCTAGTCTGGCTCTGCAACATAATACAGTGAGAAGGACTGAGCAATTGAATAATATTTTTATTTTTTTAATTTATCTATTTTCTCATTAAACCTTGCTTTACTGGGTCTCAGAATTCTTTTTTTTTAAACTTCTTTTTATTGCATTATAGTCATTTTACAATGTTGTGTCAAATTCCAGTGTACAGCACAATTTTTCAGTTATACATAAATATACATATATTCATTTTCACATTCTTTTTCGCTGTGAGCTGACACAACATCTTGTATATACATCCCTTGGCTATACAGTATAGTCTTGTTTATCTATTCTGCATATGTCTGTCAGTATCTACAAATTTTTGAACTCCCAGTCTATCCCTTCCCACCTGTCTCCCCCTGGAACCACAAGTTTTTATTCTATGTCTATGAGTCTGTTTCTGTTTTGTATTTATGTTCTTTAATTTATTTTATTTTATTTTATTTTATTTTATTTTATTTTATTTTAGATTCCATATATGAACAATCTCATATGGTATTTTTCTTTCTCTTCCTGGCTTCTTCACTTAGAATGACATTGAAAGTTATTTTTAAATTTTGAAGTTAGTAGAGTAAGGTTACTAGAGACACCTTTTCTTGTCCAATGACTGGTTGCAGTCTTTCTATGTAAACACAAGATTTGCTAGTTTTTTTGTGTGTGTGATAAATTTCCAGTGTGATAAATCATGTGTGTGTATGTGCGTGTGTGTGCTCACACACTGAGGGATTTTTTTACATAATTCATAGTGCAAATAAAAATAATCTTCTGAATAATCAGAAAACTCCTCAGAGAAAATGGACAGAAAGTTGAATGAAATAAAAGAGATCCTCAAGTAATAATGCAGCCTATGTCCTCTGTTTTCAAACTGGATGATGGATGATTTCCAAGTCTTTGTGAGTAACTTAAAAAGCCTTCCTCCAGATAGTGAACAAGCCTCCACAAGGTATGTCTAACAGTAAGTATTGGGAACCAGGCTTGACAATTGTGTGACTGTCTTCATTATGTAAGAAATTAAATTACTTTGAAATAAATCAGACAGATTCAATTGTAGTTTTATCACTTAAAAATGTGAGGCCTTGGAAAATTAATTGGATGTTCTGAGCCTTAATTTCTTCAACTACGAAGTGGGGGTTACAGCTCCTGTTATTAAACATTTAAATATGACATATTAAATTGTGAGGGCTTGATTGGAATCCACTATAGGAGTTTTGAGACATATAGTGATATAATAAGAGCAAGATTTAAAGAGGATCATATGGGTGGATTCAAGAGAATAAATTTTTGGAGGCCAGAATAAAAGTGGAAAGACAGATATGAAAGAAGGATATTGCAGTGGGCCAGTAAGGAAATGAGGGTGTAGGGAATGATCAGATTTGTGATATATTTTGAAAATGGAGACAAAAGGATGTGTTAAAACTATCAATAATATGAGAACAATAGGGAGTGAAGAACACTAGGAGGTTATTTGTCTAAGCAATTTTATGATACGGAAACTCATTTTTATTACAGAAAATTTTAAAATTATTTTTATGTAGGTTAAATTGATATCCAATTGTAGATGCCAAAAATTGGAGATGCTGCCTATACAAGGTTAAAAATAAATGGAAAGATAGAAGATTGGGACACAAAATTAAAGTGCTTCAGCATTTATTGGTCAGGAAAAGGAGGAATATCCATCTATAAACCCTAAGAATTTTCTGTGTGGTTTGAGGCAATTCAGGACAGTTACCTTCTATTTATAATTTGATCTACTCACACTGAATGTGTAATTTAGCTTAAATGAAGTTAAATTATTACACTTTTATGACATTGTAAATGGTGTACTATTTTAGGGAATTCCCTTCCCATCTTCTTTTGTTTTTTCACTTTTTCATTTAAAACTCAGTTAAAGCATTCCTTTCTCTGGGAAACTTTCTTTGATTTTAGTTTGATTGATATATTCCTACACTGTTACCTTAGTGTTGTGTGAATATCCTTACAATGGTACTTATTACATGGATCTAATCTCTATTTTGTATCATATCACTGTGCATAAGAAACTCTGCCTTATTCAACTTGGTAATCACATGTCTATGATCCATTGGATACAAACAAATACTCCATACAAATTGTTTTAATTGAATGGATAAATAAAGGATTATACTTACAATGCATTTAAGTATTGTCCCCCTTGTTTTGTAGCTAAACTGCTTCTAATATGTGAAGTCAGCTCCTGTACAGACTAGATGGAACCAAGGAACAATGTAACTTATTTCATCCCCCTGGGCCTCACACAGAATCCAAAGAAGCAGAAAGTCCTTATTGTCATGTTCTTGCTTTTCTACATTTTGACTGTGGTGGGCAGCCTGCTCATTGTGGTGACAATTACTGTCAGTAAGACACTCAATGCACCAATGTACTTTTTTCTTGCTAGCTTATCATTTATAGATCTAATTTATTCCTATTCTAGTTCCCCCAGATTTATTTCAGACTTCTTCTTTGGGGAAAACATCATATCCTTTGAATCTTGCATGACTCAGCTTTTTACTGAGCACTTTTTTGGTGGGTCAGAGATTGTTTTTCTGTTGGTGATGGCCTATGATTGCTACATGGCCATTTGTAAGCCTTTGCATTATTTGGTTATCATGAGGCAAAGGGTGTGTGTTGTGTTGCTGGTGGTGTCCTGTGTTGGAGGTTTTCTGCACTCAATTATTCAACTTAGTACTATTTATGTGCTCCCATTCTGTGGCCCCAATGTCATTGATCACTTTATGTGCGATATGTTCCCCTTGTTGAAACTTGTCTGTACTGACACCTTTGTCACTGGCATCTTAGTGGTGGCCAATGGAGGACTGATGTGCAGTATTTTATTCCTGCTCTTACTCATCTCTTATGGAGTCATCTTGCACTCTCTAAAGAACCTGAGTCAGGAAGGGAGGCAGAAAGCCCTCCAGACCTGTGTTTCCCACATTCCTGTGGTTGTCTGTTTCTTTGCTCCCTTTATTTTTATGTATGCAAGACCTGCTAAGACGTTCTCTGTTGACAAATCATTAAGTGTGTTTTATACAGTCATAAGCCCCATGCTGAACCCATTTATCTACAGCCCAAGAAATTCTGAGATGACTAATGTTATGAAGAAACTCTGGAGAAAAATATGTCATATCAAGTAGTAAATAAGTGCTTCAGCCATGATGAAGCAATAAAATTAGCATTAAGGCCAATCTCCTTGGAATGTAAAAGTCTTCATAAATCTGAAGTAAAATGTCCTTTTCTAAAGAGATTTATGATAATTATAATTAAAGAATGAAGTATATACTTGTGCATTTGGTAACAGTTTCCCTGCTAAAATGTAAACTCTAATAGTGTCTAATTTAACACTGCATCTGGAAGGGTGGAATGCATTTACAGTTGAGAGTCAGCAAATGTTATGCAATGTATTAGTCAATGAATATTATAGAGGTGCACTATTTTTTAGTTAATTTCTGTATTTATTTTTACTTTCTTATTCTTATTTTTGTTGTCAGTCAGATTTCTGTCTTTTATCTTCATTCCTATATTTGTTAAAATATTTAATACTGTACAGACTTTCCTCTTTATTCAATTTCATTTGCTTTACATATCCTATTTTTAGTGTAATACTCTACTTTTGAAAATAAGAAACTGAAAATAGTGGATAATAATAAATATTAAAATAGAATTGATACAAAAGGGAATATGTAGAATAAATCTCTTAATCCTCCTATAGCAGTATCTCCCATTTCTTCAAATGCAGTCACTCTGTTCTTAAGATTCTTCAAGTTATAATCTTTGCAAAAATTAGCGTATTTTCATAGATGTGTTTGTGATGATGTCTCTGTGTATGAATTTTGCTATTTAATACTCAGCCTCTTGGACGTCTTCATATACCAATCTATAGATCTACCTCATTCTCAGTCTCCTCATACTGCTTAACTTCTTTATAAATATACAGTGACACTGATGTATCCATCTTCTTCATGCTTTCTTCAGTCTTTCTCCATGACAAGCAGTTCTTCAATTAAGTCTTTTTGAAATTTTCTAAGTATGAGTTCCCAGTGGTGGAATTGTTGAGTCAATTGGTTTATGTATTTAAAATGTTGATGTTCATAGTTATTGAAAAAATGCCATCCATGAGCTTGTATCAAACTCACTACCCTCTTCATTCTGGAAAATATCTGTTTGCCTGAATTCTCAAAAACCATTGCTTGATAAATATTTTGGGTATATAACAGTCTGATTAAGGAAATTGTGTTTCATTTGTATACTTTAATTATAAATAAGTAGAATTGAATTTGGGTACCTATTCAAATGTTTAAAATGATTTGTATTCATTTACATGAATTGCCTATTAGTGATTTATGTGTTTTATTTGATTGCTGATTTTTTTCCGTATCAATTTTTAGAATTTATTTATGTACTAAGGAAATGATTTCCTTTTCCATGTATGTGGAATTATCTTCTAGCTTGTTATTTGATTTTGTTGTTTCTATACTGTGCAGAATATTCTTGGCCATGTAGAAATATGTTTATATTTGTATAATTAAATCTATCCATATTTTCTTGCTTTTATGTCTTGTTTAGGAAGAATTTCTTTGTTTCACCATTACTAAAATATCCCACATTTTTTCAGCATTTAATTTTTAAATTTTTTTATTGTTTTATATTTTATATTTAGATTTTTGAACCATGTAAGTAGGGATTGCATTTTAATTATTTTTCAAGAATCATTCAAGGTCATTTTTATAGGTGCAATATTATTTTCCTCATGACTTGATATCTCAACTTTGTATTCTAAAATATGGTATGTGCTTGGATAAAAATCAGGCCTCTATTAACTTACAGTGATTCATGTGACTTTTAAGCATATGATGTGATTACATTTGATTTAAAATATGCTTTGATACCTCATAAGCCTAGGACTCCTTCATTTCTATTCCTTATCAGAAATGCCTATTCTTTTTTTTTTTTTTAATATGGAACGCTTCACGAATTTGCATGTCATCCTTGCGCAGGGGCCAAGCTAATCTTCTCTGTATCATTCCAATTTTAGTATATGTGCTGCCGAAGTGAGCACAGAAATGCCTATTCTTGCATATTTGTTTTATAATTAAAATTCAATAAGCTAGTGTAGCAAAAACTAAGTTTAGTTAATATTTTCAATGAGACTTGATTTAGAGAAAGTTTATAACTTTAGTGAATTGAGATTTCTTATCCACAAACATGGGTATTTCTTTTATGTTCATATAAATCTGGTATATTTTTTATAGATTTAGTATTTTTGAGTTCTTTTGCTACTATTGTAAATAGAATCTTTTGTTCTAATACATTTTCCAATTGTCTGATATTTTAATGTAAAAATTCTTTTTGTTTTCTATTTTTACATAATATAAAATCTTTACAGTGCCTCATTCATCCTTTTTAAGTCAAAGCTATGTAAGTACTGACAAATATATATAGTTATGTAACCACCACATCAATTAATATGCAGACTGTTTCATCACCAAAAATATTTCCCCGTGCTCCTTTGCATCACATCCTCCCTTCACCTCCAGGTCTTGGAAAACACTGATCCATTTCCATTCCTATAGTTTTGTCTTTTCCACAGTGTCCTATAAATTGAATCATACAGTATGTAGTCTTTTTTTTCCTCCCAGCATTGTAAAGGTATAATTGAGAATTCAAAATTTTCTATATTTAAGGTATACAATGTCATGATTTCATATACATATATGCTGTAAAATGGATACCACAGTCAAGCTAATTTACATACCAATTACCTCTCATGAATATCTAGGTAATTTATTATTTTTGATGCCATTGTAAATGGGATTATTTTCAAAATTAATATAAAATATTTTTAGATAGCTCATTGTTAGTATATGTAAATGCAGCTGATTTTTGTATGTTGATTTTGTAGCCTGCAAATTTATTGAAGTTGTTTATTTGTTCTAACAGTTTGGGGTGCAATATTTTTAGGTCTTCTATACATAGGATCATGTCGAATATCTAGTCTGTTAAACTTGGCTTCTTAGTCCTGGTATCATGCATTTGAAATTTGTGCATATTGCATTTGTTAATAGTTCATTTTATTGCTGAGTATTATTCCAAACTGTATGACATTTATCCTTTTCTCCATTAAGAGATATTTTTATTGTTTCCAGCTATTCGAAATTATGGATAAAACTGATACAAATATTCATGTATAGGTTTTTATAAAGTCAGGCAAACAAAGAGCCAGAATATGAAATAATTATTTTCAAGACACCAGATGTCAATAATGATTGACAGTGATTGCTGAGTGATGAGAAATGAACAAGTGAAGCTCTAAGGTTGTTCTGATTTATTACCTTTAAAAAGTTTCCATATTGTGGTACAGAGAAGGATCCCTCAAAAGATCCTGGTAGACTCTGAGTTGAGGAGATGAAGTTGAGGGTCTGAGAAGACCAAGGCACTGAGGCAGCTAGATTTCTGAGGGTGGAACACTGCAGATCATAGACCTGCGGGGCAGAGAAAGAGAGATTCAGAGGCATTGAGGGAGGCAATGTTGGAGATCTGGAGAGATCCCCCTCAATTATTCATAGTCTTCAGGAAACTACATGAGGATGGGAAAAGATCTACCCACACAGGTTAGAGAGAGGAGTGCTTGGTGCTCAGACTGGGCTAGGAATAATGCCTATTCTCAGCAGCTGGAAGGCTTCATTGTTCACAGGGTCAGTAGAGGGAGTTAAATACTAAGAAAATTCTGCATCAGCAGTGGGACGTAATTTAGCCCCAGACCCAGTACCGCTTCAGATCTGCTTCATAAATCATAACAGCATGCAAAAAATCAGAAATAAAACATTTAAAAGAATCAAACTAAATATTGTGCTCACAATTTTGTGTCTGTGATAATATGAGATCTTGGTCTGATTATTTCTCTTATGAGGACCTTGTTTCATTCTGGTATAAGGATCACGCTGGGTGCATATGCAGCGAGGAGATGAGCTGGGAAGTATAATTTCCTCCCATCCCTAAAAGTATGTATGTAGGATTGGTACTATTTCTTGATTGATTTTTATGTAGAATTCACTGATAAAGCTATATGGGGATGGAATTTTGGGAAGGATTTTAAAGAAATAATTTTCTTGAGTGTTAGATTATTACAGTTTTTAATTACTTTTCTTAGTGTGTTTATGTAGAAATTTGTGTTTTTCATAACCGTGGTCCATTTTCTTTTAGTTGTCAAGTATGCTGTCATAAATTATTGTATCCTTTTATTATCTTTTTAAGTTCTGCAGACTCTTCATACAGTGATGACCCTCTCTTCATTCTCAATTATGATAATTTTTTTCTCTTAATTTTCTTATTCATTTTTGCTAAGATCTTATCAATTTTACTAGACTTTCAAAGAACCAATTTCTGGATTCATATATTTTCTCTATTTTTTCAATCAATTTCTATTTCAGTGATTTCTGTATTCTATTTACTATTTCCATTGTACAATGTTCTATTTACTATTTCCATTGTACAATGTTCTCTGTAATAGTTTTGCTTTTTCTTTGCTAGCTCCTTAACATCGAAGTTTAGGTCATTTCTTATAGCATTTCTTATAACATTTCTTGCTTTCTAATGCTTAAAATTAAAGCTATACATTTCCCTCTAACCATTCCTGGAGCTACATCTTCTTTTTATAGTTTTTAAATATATAGTTCATATATATCTTTAATACATCTTTTTTTACACATGTATCATTATCTTTCTATTGAAAATTAATTTTTCCAAAGATTCATGAATAATTTAGACTTGGGTTGTTTGATTTGTATATAACTGGAAAATTTTATATTTTTGTTGTCAATTTCTTGTTGAATTACATTTTTATAATATATACATATATTCTATATTATTAAGTCCTTTGAAATGTATTGCAAATTCTTTTGTGGCCCAGTTTATTGGTTATTTTGATGAATGCTCCATGAGCAGTTCTTTGAGATAAATAGAACAGTCCCACAAATGTTTTCTCTTTCCCTACTCCCACACTAACACAGATTCTCTCAACTTGGCTCTCTGAAACCATGTGACAAACTTTATCTGCATTATAAATAAGATTTAAATGACTTCTTTTGAAATTAACATTTATTATCTTCTGGAAATCAGATCAGATGTCATCTGCAAAGACAAAGCTTAAACAGATTTTCCTACTTTGAAGGTCATGATTTAAACAAGAAAGCTTTTACATATTCTACTTCTACCCAGACTGGACTGTCCCCTTTTGGAGATATGACCTCAAGTTGTTCTTTCAGGATTTTCCCTCAGAGGACAGGGTTCTGAAAGGCCTATTCTACATGGTGATTACCTTGGTGGCATCTCTGGAGATAAGAAGTGTACTGTCAAAATTATGATTAACGTCCCAATGAATTTAATTAGACAAGAATCACCCTTGGAGATGCACCAGTTGAATGACTCTATAATATGTACTGCAGTTCAAATGTAGATAAAGTGTTTGTGGACCTTTGCCATTACCCTCAGAGAGTATCTGTCTGTACTAGTACTCACGTGATAGGCTTCTTCCCAAAATGGAATGATGTACTCAAAACATAATAAAGCATGCATATGAAGTATTCATCCTTCAGGAAACCCAACATTCAACAGTGCTGTATGAAGACAGGACAGTGTAACAGGTTGAGAATCAAAATGTGATAAAGGCTTTTTCACTGTTTCATTTTTACTGGTATAAAACACAAAATGGCAAAATTTTTATCTAATTAATTTAAGCATAATTTACAGTTTTTTCTTCAATTAAAATGTTGATTTAATATTTCTTTGTTAAGAGGACAAATTTTGCCAGCAATTTATATTTTTAGTCTCTGTTCAAAATCAAGATTCAAATTTCTTTAGGTATCAGGTCATACATATTCATTTTGAAAATTCTAACAGTTCAAAAAGATATATTTTTCTAAAAGATTGGGATGAATCAGATTTCCTGCAACATGAGAAGAGTTGGTCATGTGGAAACAGGTCAAAGTCCAGTGATGGTGTAAGTGTCCTGTTGTCTGTGTTCTCAGAGATGGAATCAGTCAATGAAGGACAAGGGAGAAGGCACCAGAGCCCAGTTCATGGATTGAATGGCTGTCTCCTTATGCAGGTAACCCAGGAAAGTTTATACACAAGATTCTGAACTAGACTTTATATTTTGCAAAAGTACATTGGTGGTGTGAGAATCCAGTCTTTCAGAAGTTCCCCTATCTGTTTCTCATGACCAGCAAAGTTAGGGATCCTTTGTGATCACTAAAATATGTGAAAATCAATTCTATTATGTAATAACCTTTTGGGATATCCTCTTATTATAAAGATCTAGAATAAATTTACCTTCTCTAACATCAAGTATACTTTAAAAACTAATTTCAAGTGTAACTATTTGGGAATAATTTAATGGGCAGATATTTCTATCTTATTCTTTATTTCCCCCCTTTTTAAACCCTTGTGTTGAGGGCTGACTTCCACTAGATCACAGCTAGGGAGCTGCTGTGCTACCTAGGAAACCCCGACACAGAAGCATGTCTTCTATCAATGGTTTAGCACCAGGTTCCCCACAACCTGTGATGCATGATGGGTGAGGCGGCGGCTGCCTTTCTGGCCATGCCCCGTGTCCCAGGACAGAAAGCTGTCCTCAACAGATACTTCTAAATCTCATGGTAGTTTTAATTAATATGTGCTGTAAGTATTGCATTTTTATCTAAACATTCCAAATATAATTTAGAGTTTTTTCTCCAATTAAAATGTCAGTTTAATATTTCTTTGTTAAGAGAACAAATTTTGCCAGCAATTAATATTTGTAGTCTCTGTTCACAATCAAGATCAAATTTCTTTAGGTATCAGGGCATTCACATTCATTTTTAAAATTCCAGCAGTTCAAAAGAAAATCTTCTGTTAAAAACTAAAAGATGATGTAGCATCTGTAGAAAGTGACTGAGTGACTTCCAAGAGCCCAATGTAATACTGTAGTAAGTAAGCTGTTGCTTCAATTCCTATTTTTCTGTTCACATATTAATTTCAGCATCTTATCATATGTTTGTGGACCATTTTGATGTATCCTTCCTTTAATAGTTTGTTTATATTTTTATTTATTTTATATTTTTATTTATATCTTTTATCAGTTAATTGCTTAGAGATATTTGTCTATTTTAGATATTAACTCTGTATATGACTTCTAAAATGTAAACCTTTTCTCCAAACTACTTTTGTATATTGACATTGTTATATCTTTTCCTAAATCTATGCAAAATTTTTAAATTGTCAAATATATCTATTTGGGATTTTAATGATTGTTTAAGAAGATTCTTCCACCTTTAGAATGTAGAAAGTTACCTCTTTTATTAACTGGAAAGTAAATATTAAGTAAATCTTGCTTTGCTTTTGTATTAAATCTTTAATAAATTTTAATTTTTGTAATAAGTATTACCTATATGTACAATTTAATTAGCTTCCTGATGGAAAGTTAACTGTGGCAAGTGATTTATATACTAATTTATCCCTTTCCCATATATGTCCCTAATTACTTGCCTCTCCATTAGCCTATAAGATTGTTGAGGTTAAGGATAATGTTTTAATCAGATTTGTATTATAATTTCTGAAAGTACTGGAACATAATAAACCATACTGCCTATTGGCTGAATAAACAAATTATCTTAAGATTTCAAGAAGTCACTAATAATAAATATATTTACAGGTAATTTTGTCCTGAGCTCTGAAATAAGACATATAGAAGAATCTATGGAGCAAAGGAACAATGTAACCAAGTTTGTCTTCTTGGGGCTCACTCAGAGCCCCCAGGGTCAGAAAATGTTATTTGTTGTGTTCTTGCTCATCTACATGGTGACAATGGTGGGCAACATACTCATTGTCATGACTGTGGTGGTCAGTTCAACGCTGGATTCCTCCATGTGCTTCTTTCTTGGCTACTTATCATATATGGATGCTGCTTATTCTACTGCAATCACCCCAAATATGATTATAAACTTACTCAGTGAGAAGAAAATCATTTCATTCCAAGCCTGCATGACCCAGCTTTTCATAGAGCACTTATTTGGTGGTGCTGAGATTTTACTCCTGGTGATCATGGCTTAAGACTGCTATGTGGCCATCTGCAAACCCTTACATTATTTGACGATCATGAATAAGTGAGTGTGTATTCTGCTGCTGCTGTTGGCTTGGGTTGGTGGGTTTTTGCATGCTGTAGTTCAACTGCTCTTGGCTTACAACCTTCCCTTCTGTGGCCCCAATGTCATTGACCACTTCCTCTGTGACATGTATCCCTTGTTAAAACTTGCCTGCTCTGATACCTACATTATTGGCCTCACTGTGGTTGCCAATGATGGGGCAATCTGTGTGGTCATCTTTATGCTCTTACTCATCTCCTATGGGGTCATCCTGCACTCCCTGAAGAATCTTAGTCAGGAAGGGAGGTGCAAAGCTTTGTCCACCAGTGGCTCCCACATTACTGTGGTGGTCCTCTTCTTTGTCCCTTGAGTCTTTATGTATGTGAGACATCCTTCTGCCTTACCCATTGATAAGTCCTTGACTGTGTTTTACACTGTTATCACTCCTATGTTGAACCTTCTAATCTATACTCTGAGAAGTGGAAAGATGAAAAATGCCATGAAAAAGCTCTGGACCAAAAAAAGAAAATGAGACATCAGGGAAATGTATTACTTATTTTCTATGAAAAGTTACTCTTTCTAAGTTAGCCATGAATGATCATTTAGCTGTAGTAAATTTCTCCTCAGGTTTAATAACTTGAGAATGATGAAAAACATTTATTATTTGAATACTTCCAATGGTCAAAACATATTTTTAAGATTTTCATAATTTTTCAGTTCAAAGCATATATTTTATGTGAATTATATTTTTAAGATTTTTAAAATTTCCTATGAAAATATGTATAGTTTTTGGTTATAAAATGTCTCTGTTGAGACTACTGATTTCTGTTCTATATGGCCAGTTAAGCTATAGTTAATCCTATAAATTTATTTTAGTTAGTGGAAGATTTTCTTATGTTTATGTCTTAAGTAATGTAATCTTTCCAGAATCAATAGGGTTCATTACAGATTTTGGAAAAATAAAGTAAGAAATAAGACATAAAAACTTGGTTCACTCCTCCCTACACAGAAACAGCCCATATTAATATTTAAAACACGTGTTTTATTTTTCTATCTGAAAGATATTTTTATATATCCTTTTGCTTATATTGCTCAGTATGTTAACATCAAAGAAGAGTGATGTTTCAGAGATGCAACATTAATAACCAAGAGGCTAAGTATATTAAAATAATCTAAATAAACAAAGTGTATATACATGAAATAACCAATCTTACTTATTTTTACAATTGGGAAATCATATTATCTCCTCAATTGGAACAGCTTTTTTTGGTGTTACATTTTCATAAAGATGACTCATTAATCTTCCCAGATAGTTTAGACTATCTGATAATACTTCTGCTGGTTTTCATTATCCCCATCTCCATTTTTGCTCATACTGTTCCATGGCATTCTTTAGAGACACAGGCTCTGCCTTTCATCTGTAAATTCATCATAAACCATAATCTGTCAGCTTCAAATATACACTACAGAACTTGACACCAGATATTTTGAGTGATATCGTTAAAAGACATGCTGCAGTATATGTCTTTCTCATCTCTTTTATTAATGAAATACAGATTATTAGGAAGAAGCCAGAATACATTGTTCTATTTGGTCAAGATATCATTAATAAATCTTCTTTTTCTCTGAATAAGGCTTGAAACAAAATATTATCTGCCTTTAAAGTGGTCAAAATCATGCAGTCAAAGAAACTTACTATTCTACCTCCCTTATTTATCCTGGATACATGAGGGGCTAAGGCTAGGGGGCTGTGGGTGATTTTTCACTGGTAAATCACACTGTATGAAAAGCCTCATATTCTGATTTGTATTGCTATTGTTGTTATATGGATATTTCTTATATTATCCCAAAATCTTTCCAAACATCATAGTATTCATCAAATAATATCAAGCATTTGATTTGATTGGAATTTATGGAATTAATTCCTCCCCTTTTGGATGTTGCTATAGATTGAAAGTTTGTTTCCCTCTCTAAATTTATAAGTTAAATTCTTTATAATATGGTGGTATTTGGAGGTGGGCTGTTTGAGAAATAATTATGTCATGAATGTGGAGCCCTGATGATGGAATTAATGCCCCTATAAGAGAACTTTGAGAGCTCACCTGATCCTTCTGCCACATGAGGACACAACAGATAGCTGTCTGTAAACTGAGGAGGGACCCTCACCAGACATGGAATCTGCTGACACCTTAATCTTGGAGTTCTGAGACTCTAGATCTGTGAAAAATAAATGTTTATTGTTAAAGCCATCCAGTCTGTGGTATTCTGAAATAGCTCCCCAAGTGGACTAAGACAGAAATTTAGTTAATTTTCAAATTTGTATAATTCTGTCAAATGATGAGCTATAAAATTTTGCTAATTATCTGTATTCACTGGTCTATAAACTCCCTGGTGTCAGGGAAATTTTTTTAGCTGTCTTTATGTTCTCATAATATGTGGGACATAGAATCCACTCTATATACTGTCAATTTCTTGAATTCTTCATCTATTGGAGTGAAAATTTTTATTGAAAAACTTTGATTAATTCTTTCTACATTAAATATATATATTTGTCACAAATATTTACTCTTCTTTGACATTTTCTACAAATACTTACCATGTTATTTATGCTGTAATAATGGCTATTTTTATAAAAAGATGTTGTTTAATAGTCTTTAACTTTTGGATTTCTTTTATCATGTCACTCTTGGAAAATCCCATTTCCTTCCACAGATTTTATAAATTTTAACTTCTTGTTTTTTTTTAAATAACTTTTCAAAACATTTTATCTTTAACCCATCTAGAATTTAGTTTTATTAGTGATTAGGAACTATCTAAGCCTTCTTTCCCCCAACAGGTAAACTAATCTGACAATATTATTACAACTTTCAGTAATAATTTGAAAATTTTCTATTTAATATATCAGGTTTTATATCAACTAGAAGCTTCAATTTTGGGGCATTTTTTTCTCATCCTTCAACTTCCCCTCCTCCTCTAAATTTTAGGATTATTCTGCAAAGTTTGAAAGCTTCCCAGAAAAAGAAATTTAGAAAGTTGTGACTCTACATATTTATTTTGAGGAAGACATGTTTTAATATCTTGTTTTCTTATCCAGAATAAGACACATATTGTGAAGGGTTGATTGATGTCTCAATAAAAATTTGTAATCTCCTCTCTAGAGTATATCTTGCCTTTTGGTTTTCTTAAAATGAGGACTTTCTTAATTATATTTAATTCACATTTTCAATGAGCTGGTCAGAAAGGGTTTGATGTCTTTCACTGGTGTGAATTACAGCACAATCCTCAAAGCCAGGAGCATATGTCTGTACTCAAACATTTATAGGCCTGTATCCAACAATACACGTCTGTATCCCACCACACACTCAGATCTGTATCCAACCTCATGCGAATATGTATGACCACCTGTATGTGTATATTCAGTGATATGTAAGTCTGTATACAATTTCATGTATGTATTTATATGTGAACACGCATGGGTCTGTATCTCACAACACATGGGTCAGTATTTGACTACTGTTATGACTGCATGTATGTATGTATATGCATATGTATCTGATATGATCACACATGAGCATGTATCTGTCCACATACAGGGCTATATCTTGCCATTCACTAGTCTGTATCTGACTATATGAATTGAGGAAGAACTTGATGGAACAATTCTGTTTCATGTGGCATGGACTGAGGTCACTCTTCAATTGATTGATGGACATTTAAGGAGGTTCCAAGATGACTTCACTTATATGAATGAAGCCTTGGTAGAGATGACTATAGGACGGGGCTCTTCTGGGTCTCTTTCTTCTCCATGTAGATATAGGGTAATGTAGACAATGTCTACCCAGTGAGGTTCTCAGACTTGTAAAATGACAGTTCAGGGCTCTGAGAAGGAAGAGACAAAAGCTATCAGGCCAGTTATGTCTCATCCCAACATGACATAAGATTGAAGTCCAGGATATCAAGTTTTATTATTACTATTATTATTATTATTTTTGCAGGGGGATGTAATTAGATTTATTTGGTTTTTCTTTGGAGGTAATGAGGATTGAACCCAGGACCTCATGCATGCTAAGCATGCATTCTACCACTTGAGCTATACCCTCCCCCAGGATATCAAGTTTTAAATTCAGACTGCTCTTCACATCCAAAGAAGCAATCAACAAAATAAAAGGTAACTTATAGAATGGGAGAAAATAGTTGCAAATCTTATATCTGGTAAGAGTTAATATCTGAGAAATATAAGGAATTTTACAACTCAAGAGCCAAAAACCAAAAAACTCAATTTAAAATGGGCAAAGACTTAAATTGGTATTTTTCCAAAGAAGACATACAAATTGTCACTAGGAATGTAAGAAGGTGCTCAACATCACTAATAATTAGGGAAATGCAAATCATAATAAAAATTAGATACCACCTCACACCTCTTAGGATGGCTATATGAGATTTACAGGAGAAATTAAATGCTTGTGAGGATGTAGAGAAGAGGGAACTCTACTATCCAGGTGGTGGGAATATATATGTGTTCAGCTACTATGGGAAACATTATGGAGGTTTCTAAAAAAATTAAAAATAAAACTACCATATGGTTCAACAATCCACTTCTGTGTGTATATCCAAAAATATAAAATTAGGAACCTGAAGAGATATCTATACTCCCATGTTCATGGCAGTATTATTCACAATAGCCTAATGTAAAACCTAAATGTCCCCTGATTGATGAACGGATAAAGAAACATGGTATACATACATATGTATTGTGTATGTATGTAAATATATACATATAGAAACACAATGGAATATTATTCAGCTATATAAAAGAAGTGAATCCTGCCATCTGTGACAATATGGAGGGACTCTGAGGGCATTATGCTAAGTAAAATAAGCAGAAATAGAAAGACAAATACTTTATTTTAGTATAAGCATTTAAAGCTATACATTTTCTTCTAAGTACTGTGTTGGTCACAACCCATCCATTTTGTTACAGTTTTATTGTGTAGTTACAAATATTTGTTAATTATATTAAGATTTCTTCTTTGGTTCATGATTACTTTAAATATTTATTGCTAAGTTTCTGATTAATTGGAAGATTTTTCTAGATATCTATGTTAGCTGTCTATTTCTGCATTGCAAGTCACCTCAAAACTTAGTGACTTGAAAAAACACAAACTTATATCACAGTTTCTGTAGGTCCACATACTAAGCATGACTTAGCTGGTTCCTCCACTTCAGGTTCTCTGACAAGGCTGCAATCAAGGTGCTGGCTGGGGCTACAGCCTCACATGAAGGCTCCCCTGAAGAAGGATCCACTTCTTAGCTTGTGCAGATGGTTGTTGGCAGGATTTGGTTTCTCAACATCAATTAAATATCTTATCAAATTATAATTCCAATTACATCCCACTGACCTTGAAATTGTTGTCATATATTTTACTGCTACATATGTTATGTTTCTGAATATATTATTAATCTTTCATTACATAACTAATTATTTAAAACTTTAGAAAAGGAATTTCTTTCTTTTCTCTATTAATTCATGTACATCATTTCCACTTTCTTCATCCTTTTCTATAAATTCTGATTTCTGTATGATACTGTTTTCTTCAGCCTGAATAACTTCTTTTTCTATTTCTTGTAATGTCTGTTTGCTGGCTAGGAGACAAAATATTGTCTCCTCGAGGTTGAGGAGTTTTAAAGGCATAAGCTGCCACAGAGTTTTGGCTAGTTTCCCTACAAAATTGTGGCTTATAAGGGAGTCAGTGATTAACTTTACTAATGGAATTGGAACATTCAGCAGTGACAGGAGCCAGATCAGGATCAGTGACAGGTAGCTCCTATTGCTCACTCAGCCTGTGTAGATCATTCATCTCTGCCACAGTGACCAACAAAATGGTTGAAAATGCTGATTGATAGCCACAGGACAGGCCATCTTGTCGACCAGATTATTTGACAGTTTTCTCTGCAGCAAATTCTCTGATAGGTACTTTATATGATGAACAGACATTTTTGTGTTTGGTCCATTCTGAGTAATCCAGCTACATACAGCACCTCCAGATTGCTTTGTCATCCATTCTTCCATTTTCCTCTTTTCCTCAACAGTGTATCAAATTTGTATTTACTCTCTATTTCTTCTCCCATGTAAAATGAAAGCCATATGTACTGCTCAAAATACTACTTATCAGGAGGGTTTTTCTTCACATTGAGCCTTCATTTTTTGCGTTTTTCCCCTTTGTTTTATGAGGGGGAGGTAATTAGGTTTATTTATTTATTTCTGTTTGGAGGAGGTACTGGGGATTGAACCCAGGATGTCATGCATTCTAAGCATTTGCTCTACCACTTGAGCTATACCATTCCCTCCCCCACTTTGAGCACTTAATATCAACTTCAAGTGAAACTGCAGAGCAGCAATTGTCTTCTTTTGGCTGCTGCTGCTGCTGTACTAGGCAGATGTATTCATAAACCTGTCTGTATCTTTATTCCCTCCATCATACTGATTATTTTGGCTTTATATTTGTGTTACATTAATAAATTCTTGAATATATGTTTATAATCAAAAGCATTGGATTTTTGAGGTTTATTATTTTCTAATATATGAAAGTAAGATTTAGCTGACACTAATAAGCTCTAATAAGCTCTAATATGTTGTATTTTCATTATCATTAAGCTCAAAGTGTTTTCTAATTTTTGTTGTGTTTCATTTTACCCAGGGGGTATTTAGAAATGCACTGGGTTTATTTTTAACATTTTTTATTGATTTATAATCATTTTACAATGTTGTGTCAAATTCCAGTGTAGAGCACAATTTTTCAGTTATACATGAACATATATATATTCATCGTCACATTTTTTCTGTGTGAGCTACCATTACACCTTGTATATATTTCCCTGTGCTATACAGTACAGTCTTGTTTATCTATTTCTACAATTTTGAAATCCCAGTCTATCTCTTCCCACCCCCCCACCCCCTAGGCAACCACAAGTTTATATTCTATGTCTGTGAGTCTATTTCTGTTTTGTATTTATGCTTTGTATGTTTTGTTTGTTTGTTTGTTTCTTAGATTCCACATATGAGCGATCTCATATGATATTTTTCTTTCTCTTTCTGGCTTACTTCACTTAAAATGACATTCTCCAGGAGCATCCATGTTGCTGCAAATGGCATTATGTTGTTGGTTTTTATAGCTGAGTAGTATTCCATTGTATAAATATACCACCTCTTCTTTATCCAGTCATCTCTTGATAGATATTTAGGCTGTTTCCATGTCTTGGCTATTGTGAACAATGCTGCTATGAACATTGGGGTGCAGGTGTCATCCTGAAGTAGGGCTCCTTCTGGATATAAGCCCGGGAGTGGGATTCCTGGGTCATATGGTAAGTCTATTCCTAGAGTAATTTTCTGGCTACTTTTAGGTTTTGATTTTCTAGGTTATTTAATTTCTTCATGTCCAGAGACAAACTTTATGACTGTAATTTTTGAAATTTCTTGGGAATTGCTTTTTGGCTCAGCATATAATTACTTTTGAAGAATGTTCTATGGGCACTTTTTGCCATTGTTGGATGCATTGTTTCTTGTTTCAATCAATCACATTTGTTAAGGATGTTTAAACATTTTATATGTTTATAAATTTTTTGGTGTGTCCACACTCATGCAATTAACACGAGTTGTGCTATTATCTCCCTCTATTATTGCTTATTTACTTATTATTCCTTTCAGGTTAATAAGTTTAAAAATATGTTATAAAGGTAGAAGTCTATTATTTTTCCCTGATGTTAGAAAGAGTGCTCCTTTTCTGTGGAACCTTTTCTGGGTTACTTTATGCAATTTATTCCACTACCTCTTTTTCACTTTTTATTCTGTTATTTAAGATGTTTATCTTGTCAGGCTCTTACCTTTCACGCTATTTCCTGCATTGTCCATCCTTTTATCTCTTTCTACTTGCATCTGTATATTCTCTTCTAATTTCTCTTATCATTTACTAGTTCCCTATCCATATCTATCCAATCTACTATTAAACCCCACAAATAAATTTTAAATTTCAGTTTTATGTATTTTAACTTTCAAATTTATTTCATTCAATTTATTATCCACCTTGTGTTTTAATTGTTTGAACACACTAAGTTTATTTTGAAATGCTTTTTTTCCCATATTTTGGATCATCTATATTTATTTTAATAGCTTTTGCTTTTCAATTAGGTCTTGTATTTGTCTATAGTTTGTTACATTTGTTTTTTTGTGGCATATTTTATATTTAAAAAGTTGAGAAGTTATTCAAGGACTTTTATTATGCTTTCTTCTTTAACAGAAAATTTCATTTTGTTTCTGG
Source organism: Vicugna pacos (assembly GCF_048564905.1). Classification (NCBI taxonomy): domain Eukaryota; kingdom Metazoa; phylum Chordata; class Mammalia; order Artiodactyla; family Camelidae; genus Vicugna; species Vicugna pacos. The sequence continues at coordinate 30,321,831 of NW_027328741.1, forward strand.
CTGACAGGTAGGCTTGGGGAAATAAAAATCCCAGATAATCTAATCAGGAATTTAGATGAGTCATTGTGGGCTTGAGTTTCTATGAGCACTACTCTCTTTTTAGTCACCCTTACTCCAAGAGTAAAACTATTCATGGTCTCAAAGAAAAGCCTGGTTGTTTTCAAAGTCCTCTTCTTGATGGAATTTGAATCTCATTTATTGTCTTCAGGGTAAAACATTTGTAGGAACTTCCACTCAACCTTTTTAGCTTTTCATGTGTGGTTTTTACAATAAGCCCACTTTAGCAAAAAGAGGGCATCAAATGCAGGTTTTAGCTCTCTGGCTTCTCTTCTTTTCAAAATTTTGGCCCCACACATCCTTGATTCCCTGTTAGTTTTCTGATGACTTCAGACACATGCATTTTACATTTTTCTAGCTACTCTGGTGGCTCTTATGGAAATATTTGGTGCAAAACAACCCATTCTTGCTTTCCAGATGACAAATATTATCCCAATATTTAATTTTCTAGTTTTAGGACTGACATAGCTTACAGAGCATCACTGTGGGTTATTACATATTTTGAAGCAACATCCATATCAGTTATATTTTCAGTGTATTATATTTATTGAGACATAGAAATTCAGTGTCTGTGCTTTTGTAGACACCACTGATCTAGCAAATTCTTTTTCTTAATTCAGACAGCAGGAAACATTAGTAGTTCTTTGCATTCAGCTGAAAGGAACACAGAGATTATACATATGTATATATTAGTTCTTCAGTTCCGAGTCATAATTTAATCCACAGTAATCTGGATCATATCAGATAATTTTTTCAAATGAAAAATAAATTCTCCATTTTTTCCCCCTACTGGTAAGAGAGGAAGTGGCACTTAGATGTACTCTAAATCTTAGAAGTACCATGTGTGACATTTGTATTTGTTGGATTTCATCCATTTATTAGGTAAGCTGAAAACCACCAAAACTTTGGTGGGACTCTGCACAAAGTAAAGACTTCAGTTGGTTTAGATAGGTATTTAATGACTCTTTAAGGTCTGTATGACCCAGAAAATGCAATATTAAACTAAATATATGTGGAGATGCAGATGCCCAGTGGAGCCCCTTGTAAACCATTCTAAGGAAATAACAGTGGAAGCCCCCAGAGGTTTTATATAGAAGTAGGCTTTTGTTGGAAAATAATTCTTTTTTGTAGAAATAGTAACTCAATTGATACTGAATTGAAATAAATGGACTGAATTAATGACCTGAAGATCATTATGGTTTCAGCTGACATAGATTTAGGCCTGATCAACAATGTCTGCTTCAACCCAGAACCACAGAACCGTGATTACTTGTTATTTCAAGAATTGACTGTCTACTTCAATAACTTCCCCAGTCCCAAAGCACTCTGCCTGTGAGGCTCAGGGCATCTTGAATAGATGCTCAAACAGCTAACAGTAAGAACCTCCATTGTTCAGGATATGGTTGGATATGTTTCTCTCTTAATTACAGATGAAATATTATTTGCCTTACCAAAGATTTCCTAACATGAAATTCATAAATTATTCACTATACTTTTTTTTTATTTTCAAATTACAGACTTTTTATGTATTTGGCATTTTGCTGCTCTTTTTTGCAAGATCCGAATCTTTTTCTCTAGGGATTATTCTGAAGAAGAAAACTGTCTAGAGGTTTCTTCATTTGAATTTGTTCCAGATAGTCTATAAATGGATCTATAATGACCTTATATTCTCTTTCACATAAAATAGTAACGAAAAAAAGTCAGAGTCTGTGTCTGCATATATAAATGGAAGAATAATTTTTTCTGACAGATTAGCCCAGGAGATTTCTGAAAACCCAAACTTCTGCCCAGGCTGAAATTTATTCTCAATTGGTATCTAATCTTCCAGACATCTAATTTTCTCATCATAGACTTATTGTTTGAGAAGTTTGTGAAGTTCCCAATTTTCTGAGATAAAATTGGGGAGAGGTAGAAACATGCTTTTAATTAAGGATGAGGCAGCCTTAAGGAAAAGCTATTTAAATGACCAGAAGCCTAAAGAGTCTACTATTGCCGGTGAAATGCTCAGCCATTGGCTATTCCAAGAAGTTAAAAATCCCAGAATTTCTCTTGTTAGGTGCAGAGAGAGGTGCCAGGGAGGGTTCTAGGTGCTTTAATTCCAATAAAATGATGGCGCTAAGCAGTAGGCACTGTTGAGATCCCAATTCTAAAAATGATGAAACTGAGGCACAGAGAGATTTATTAACTTGTCCAAGGTCACCCAATCAGTGGTGAAGCTGGGATTCCAACACAGGCAGTACAGCCCCAGAGCTCACATTGTTCACTGCTGTGTTCTGTGCTTTCTTCAAGGATGCTTGGGATCATAAATAGGAACACGCTGAATGATAAACCTGTGATCACTCTTTGATCTCTGTAATTATCAAATCTCATTCCCACTGGCTAGTGTTTCTCCAGTGACAGTGATAAGGGTGAGAAATTGTGTTTACTTATGAAAATATGAAAGAAGAAATAAAAGTCAGCAGAGGAGAATAAGGCAAGACTACACAAAAAGTATCACAGGTGGTTACACTCACAAGGGTTCTAAGAGCATCTAGTTTGATCTCTATCGTCCAGTGAGCACACTGATACAGACTTGTAACTACATTTAGAAAATGACCCAGACACATGTCTTCTCACACTGAGCTTGGATTTTTCCCTTGAGTGTGCTGCTGTTTGGAATCCGGGCACTGAAATCCTATTTTTGAGCACTCTCAGTACATAAGCATTATAAGTAAAACCATATCCCATTGTACTCTGTCTCTCCTTTTAGTGTCTATTTTCTCCTCCATCACTACTTAGCTCACCCCAAGTGTTTTGGAGAAAAAATACTAGCTGTTAACCTGCCAATGTATTCTGAAATATGGCTATGTAGTGTATGTGTGTTAAGCATTGTGGTATAGGAAAACATTAAAAGAAGAGAATTATAACTCCTTAAGAACCTGATAGTCAAAGAGATGACATAATTGCTGCAGGGAACAACGGGCTAAGTATTTTGCAATTATTTGACACTGTCCAGATTGCAGGGCCTTGGACTTTAATGAGAGATTCATGAAGACCAAACAGCCTTTGAAATGGGAGGGATTGAATATCTAAGAGTTGGCTATCATAGTATTAAGGGAGTTAATCCAGAAAAGATGTTAGTTTTGATGCTGCCTGGGTCTATTGTAAAGGTACTCACTACAAATTTTGCCAACTCAAAGGACTGACTCTATGCCAATTTACTTAGAGTTTGTTGTCACCACTGAAGAGTAAGTTTCTAGAGAGCAGGGACCCTTACTTGCTTGTCTTTGTTGACTTCTGTGTCATGAACTGACCTAGTTTCAATAAGGTTCTATTAAAGTTATGACTGCCTCTTGGGTCTTTGACTACACTTCTCTATAGAAGATCCACTAAGACATAGAGATATAACCTCTTATTTGTGGTCCCAACAAAATCATCTGAGGAGAAATAGAACTGTCAAGAGAAGGTGTGATGGGCTTTTGGAAGAAGAATTCAGTAGATATTTACCAAATGCTTATTGTGTGCAAACCACTGTAGACATACAGACACACAGATATGCTCTGTAATGTAACAGATATATTCATAGTCATGTTCACAATCTCATTACAGGTCTGGGTCTCCTGATCTCTCATCCCTGACACTGGCCTCACAGATGACTAAATGGGACATAGCAACAATCTAACAGAATTTGTTCTCCTGGGCCTCACTCAGAATCCTGAGGGGCAAAAAGCATTATTTGTCTTGTTGTTACTCATCTACGTTGTGATGATGGTGGGTAATCTGCTCATTATGGTGACTGTCTTTGCCAGCCCCTCCCTGGGCTCCCCCACATACTTCTTCCTTGCTTATCTGTCCCTCATGGATGCAGTTTACTCCACTGTCATTTCACCCAAATTGATTAGAGACTTACTCTGTGGTAAAAAGACAATCTCCTTCTCAGTTTGCATGGCATAGCTCTTCCTAGAACATTTATTTGGGGGCTCTGTGGTCTTCTGCCTGGTGGTGATGGCCTATGATCACTATGTGGCCCTCTGTAAAGGCCCTGCACTACTTGACCGTCATGAATTGGCAGGTTTGCATCCTGTTGCTGGTGGTGGCCTGGGTTGGAGGTTGCCTGCACTCCATGGTTCAACTTCTCTTTGTGTAACATCTCCCCTTCTGTGGCCCCAATGTCATTAATCACTTCATCTGTGACATGTACCCATTGTTGGAACTTGCCTGTACTGACACTCACCGTGTGGGTTTCACTGTGGTTGCCAATGGTGGAGCAATCTGTATGGTCATATTCATCCTTCTACTAACATCCTATGGGGTCATCCTAAATTCCCTTAAAACTCATAGTCAGGAAGGGAGGTGAAAAGGCCTGTCTACCTGCAGTTCCCACATCACAGTGGTGGAACTCTTCTTCATTCCCTATAGTTTCATGTATGTGAGACCTGTTTCCAACTTTCCCATTGATAAATCCATAACTGTGGTTTATACTGTCATCACTCCCATGTTGAACCCTTTAATATACACCTTGAGAAACTCAGAGATGAAAAGTGCTATGGCAAAACTCTGGGAGAAAAAGTTAACTAGGTAGAATAAGAATGTGTCACCCACACTGAACACATTTGTCACTAATCCTAAAGGCAATGACCAGGCAGGACATTCTAACAATGGATGATTTAGCCAATTCAACAGACTCCACAGAGATGCTTTTCTTTATTTATACAAAAGCATCAAAAAAGTAGAATAAACTGTCCTTTAAGGCTTGAATCAATCTAATAGGCAAGTTCTGCAGGATGAATAAGAGACACAGGTTTTTGTCCTATTACAAGAAAAAATAAACTAAGTTCACCCTGTAACTTTATTTTTCACAGTTTATACTAAAATGGGACTATAGAAGGGAGAGTTGTGAAAAACAAGCTAACCTTCAAAATTTACTTTCACCCAAATTTTTGGGAAAACAATTGGGCTAATATTTAGAACAAATTTCTGAGGGCCAAAAGAATGGTTTTTAAATTTTAAAGTGTTAAAATTTTTTTTCTTGGCACAGCAAATTTCTGTAGCTGCATAATGCATTCATCTTTAAGATGACTTCTGTTACTCAGGTCAATGTCTTTGAGTTTGTAGTGCAGGATATTCAGATGGGAGAAGTTATTGTGTTCATTTAAAGACATGATCAGTGAGCTGTTTTGTTAGATGGGATGTGGTTGAGATGAAAACAGATTCTGGTTCTTGATTAGAGGATAGAAAACCACACTAATCCAAGATGTCAATATATTTTCATGTGCTTCTTCACTAGTTATATGAGCATTTTTGCTGCTCTTCAAACAGTAGACAGAACTTCTTATTTTGTCTTGGAGATACTGAAGATATAGAAAAGAGATGTGTTATTTTGCATAAGCAGTGTATTCCCTAAAAGTCATATTCAACTTAAATACTTTTTACTTTCAGACTTAATAATAATTTGTTTCTGTGTAAACAGAATTTTGTTTTTCAATTTTATGTAAAAAAAATCAGGTTTTTTCTCAGTGTGCAGTCCCTTCTGGAATATCTCAAATTAGGAAGAAGATAGATTTGCTCTCATTGTATTATGGAATGTTATCTTGCTTTTTAAGGATTTTCTTTTCTAAAATAAATGTTTTAGAATTTTTCTTACTTAAAAATTTTATTATATATTTTCATGCATATCCATTAATATATGCAATTTATATCTGTTTTGTAGTATCTTACCCAGAATATGATCAATATCACTGAAACTACCAATGTATATTGCCCTGACTCCCTTCCTCTGCCTCTTCCCATAGATAATCTCAATGCTGAACTCTTTGTTAACCACTGTTAAGAACAGTTTAACTATAGATGTATGTATTCTTAAAGTATATTATTTGAAGTTTCATGTTCTTTATTAAAATTACTCTGTGTAGTATGTGGCTTTCTGGATCTTCAATTAACTTTTCTAATATTTGTTCATGTGATTGGACATTTCTCTAGTCCCACCATTTCCCCTGCTGTATGTTATTCCATATCTGAATAGACCATCCAGTCAGTGGTCATTTGGGTTGTTTCCAATTTTTGATAATGCACATGATGCTGCTATAAACATCCTGAAAGAATCGTCTTTCTGTTAAGTAGTATTACAAGTTCACAATCACAGATAGTTGCAATTTTCTTCTAAACCTGTATTATCAGGTGAATTCCTGTTAGCCATATGAAGCAGATCCGTAAGTCCATGTCACAACCAACACTTGATACTGTCAGATGTTTAATGTTTTTGAAAATCTAATGAGTATAAGACTATGACTGTATTATGGTTTTATTTTTCAATGCTTACTGCTACTGAATTTGAACATATTTGCATGTTTATTAAACATTCATTTTTTCTCATCTTCTATTCAACATGTATTCATGCTTTTGTCAGTTTTTCTAGTAGGTTATCATAAATTTATTGGAGTTCTTTAGGAATTCTCTGTACTAATTCTTTTTTTGTTTGTATGCATTGCAAAAGTCTTTTCCCAGTTTTTGGTTTTACTTTTCTACATATCTCTCATATATTTGGATGAATGGGAACTTCTAAATGTAATCAAATTTCTCAGTGTTTATGTGGATTTAAGTTAGCACTTCTATGTCTTTCTTATCATATCATTTCTACAGTATGGCCAGAAAAATGTCAATCTATATTGTCTTCTAAATATTTCAAAAGTTTGCATTTTTTAGTTTCCAACTTTAATCCATTGAACATTGATTTATATATATGCTGTAAAGTGCCCTTTTCATTTTTTTTCCAGTGTAGATAGCCAATTGTCTAAGCACCACTTATTGAATAATCCATCCTATCACATATTGAGTTTTCATTTATGTCTGATTCTAGTTCTGGTTTATTTATTACTGTCAACTGATTAATTTTTCTAAACTTGTGTTTATTTATGTAAGTTTATAATAAGTTTTTATGTCTGATAGGACAAGTCTTTCAATCTTTTTTATGAAGTGAAAAAAGTCTTGTTTCCACATACATTTTAATTCAGCTTGTCATGTTGAAAAAAAGCCATTGGGATTTTTATATTGAAATTGCATTGAAGCCATTAACAGTTGACCCTTCCAACACCAAATATAGCATAAATCTGCACCCAATTAGGCCTTTGATGTTCTTAAAATTTGAAAAAATTCACAAATATTCTTTCATATTTTTAATAAATGCTTTCCTATGTATTCTTGTTATTCTATTCCACAGCATTACTGAACATAGATATTTATAAATATTTCTAACTTTTTATAAGCAAAATTATATCTTATTTTATGTCAATAATTTGCTTTATTTACTTAATAGTGAAGTATTTTGCCATTGGTACATTTTTGTGAATTGCTTTTTCATATATTTCATCCAATTTAATTGGCATGTTCAAAATGTTTTATTGACTTAGGAAAGATTTTATGTTTTAGTATAAAACAAAAAATTTCTCCTAGATAGTGTTTTGGTAGTGTGGAAGTGTTATACTTTTAATGTTGTTGATCACTATTATCAGAGTTTCTGCCTTTTAACTTCAATATTATATAATAATTTATAATTTTTTTCTACTTTACTTATGTCTTTGTATTTTAAAGCATTAAGTACACATATGTGCACACATGTGTGGGGGAGATTTTACAGAAAGTGAGAAAATGTATGTGTATGTTTGTGTGTGTGCCTATGTATAAAGAATTTAAATCTACTTTGCAAATTGTTATCTGTTACCTTAAAACAAAATTTTCAGCACAGTTTCCAAAAATCTTACCTACTTACCTAATTTGATATGTCATGTTTACTATGTTTAATGTCCAAATGCTTTTGTATTTATTTGTAGGATATTTTCCTTTGACCAGTTGCTTATTCCTAAGCCAATACTCCATCTTTTTTAGTTCTTGTAAGTAGATTTTAATATCTGCTAAGAGACCTATGACTCAATACTCTTATTAAAGACAAGATTTTGTGTTTTGAACAATTATTTGTCATGTAAATGTTAGAATAATTTCAGAAGTTGTAGAAACTATGAAAATTTTGACTGACAATATATTAAATGTCTAATTAATTAGGAAAATAATTGATATCTTGTTCACGTTGAATCATTCTCCATGGAAATATGAAAATATCTGTGTTTATTTAGGTCTTCTTTGATATTCTTCAGTAATTCCTTTGTTTTCATCATACAGATCGTTCACATCTTTCTTTTTTAATGTATATTTTATAATTTGGATTATACTTATGAAAAATATTTTTCCACATTCTATTTTCTAAATAATTATAGCTAGAATTCAAGAAAATAACTAAGAAATATTTATCAATTTACTCTTGAATTCAGCCACTTTACTGAACTCTTATTTAGTATGAAAGATCTTCAGTTAACTCTTTTGGGTTTGCTAGAAAGATAATGTTATCTTAATGATTTTTCTTTCTAATAACTTTCTTCAAATATTTTATATCACATTTCTCCTTAATATATCATTATATTACTTGATATAGGAAAACATGGGGTAATGACTGTGAATAGAGAAATCTTGATTCATTTTTAGCTTCAATGGGGATGTGTTCATTAAAAATTATCATCCCCACCCTGTATGTCAGTGTCCTGACGGGAACAGATACCACTCTTCAAAGGAACTACTGAAAACTATTTACAAAGAGTTTTCAAGATCAAAGAATTTTGGGGTCTTTGATTTGCATTTTCTTATTATTTACTGATGTTGAACATTTTTTTTTCATATGCTTCTAGTTTTTTTGTTATGTTTTCTTCAGAGAAATGTCTATTCAAATCCTTTTATAAAATGTTAAACAAAGATTGAATTGTAAGGCTTCTTTTATCAGATATATGGTTTTCAAATGTATTTTCTCATTCTGTGGCTTATCTTCACTTTACTGATTTTTATCCTTTGAAACCCAGCAGTTTTAGCTTTAATGAAGCTAAAATTATTTACTTTTCCTTTTATTGTTTATGGTTTTGGTGTCATATCTTAAAAAATACTGCATAATTCAAGATTATTAATATTTACTCATATTTTATACTAAGAATCAGTGGTGTTGGCTCAGATTTTTTCTTTAGTCCATTTGGAGTTAATACTGTACATGATGTAAGGTAAGTTTCTTAATCTGTTAAGGCTGCTGTAACAAAATATCACAGACTGGGTAGTTTATAAACAACAGAAATGGATTTCTCAAAGTTCTGGAGGCTGGAAGTCTGAGATCAAGGTGTAAGCATGGTTGGGTGAATGCTTTTTTCCAGACTGCAGACTTTTATTTGTATCCTCATGTGGCAGAAGGAACTAGGAATCTTTGAGGGATCTTGTTTAGAAGAGCACTAATTCCATTCATGAGGGGTCCTTCCTCATGTTGTAACCATCTTTCAGAGGACCGACCTACTAATACTATCACCTTTGGGGATTAGGAATTCCACATATGGATTCTGAGGAGACACAGAGACTCAGACCATAGCAGTAAGAATCCAGTCTCATTCTTCTATCTGTGGATATCCAATTGTTCTAGAACCATTTGTTGAAAAGACTATTCTTTCGCCTTTTGACTTGTCTTGGCACCCTTGTCAAAAATGAATTGACCATAAGCATAGGGATTTATATCTAGACTCAATTCTGTACCACTGAGCCATCTGTCTGGCCTATGTCAGTAACAATATCTTGATGACTGTATTTTGTAGTAGTCAGGAAACCAGGCAATTCTTTTTCAAGATTGTTTTTGATGTTCTGTCTCCTTTCCATCAAACATCATGACTCTTTCCTCCTAAATATATCAGCATGTATATACTATAAGAACAAAGATATTTTCTTGCATATATACAGAGAATTATCAAATTAAGTATAACATTTATACTATATTACTGCCAAATATATGCCCATATTCAAACAGCACCAACTATTCTAATGAACTCTACAGTATTTTTTTTCCTAGTCCAAGGTCAAATCTTAGATCATTTACTGAATTTGATTGTTACTTCTCTGTAGTTTATTTTGACCTGTTCCTCAGAACTTCTGTGACTTTTTTCTGCATTAACATTTTGAGGGCTATCTCCCACTTGCTTTGTAGGATAACTCTCAATCTGAATTTGGTAATTCCCTATGATTAGATTCAAGTTATGCATATTTGACAGGCTGCTACAACATGCTTCATCTTTGCCTGCACCTAATTATTGGTTGATGTAAATGTACAAATTTCCAGCCAATTTGCCTTGATTTGGGACACCTTTGAGACTGTCCTGACCTTAGCACTTCTTATATTGACTGAGACATTTGTTGCAACTGCACTTCTTATTGGTTTCTTTCTCTGTTCAATCGTTTTCAATGTTTTGTTATAAGTGTTATTCTCCAAGTCATACACCAATAAATCTTCATACAGATCTTTGTGTCAGAAACTATTTCCTACAAAATCCAACCCACAAAATTTTGTAACAGTTTTCTTTTTCTTCCTGGTTCTTTTGGAATGACCATGAGTTAAATTGTAGTGATACTCATTTTCTGGAATATTTTTACTGTAGCTTTATATGGAGTTACACTGATTTTGCTTTCTCTTCATTTTGAAGTCCTGCAGTAAGCCTTCTATGTCAACAGGATAAAAGTAGATGGTTTTGGGTGTCTTACAAAATTTCTAGTTCTGAGTAGACTATTTTTTAAGCATAGTATTTTTTTAAATAAGAAAAGAAGCATTGTTGTAATTTAGTTTTTGTCATTTTTGTTTGTTTCCTCAGGATCTCTATTTCTTCTTCTTAATTCTTTCTTTTACTTTACCATCTTTTACATTAGCTTCTTCTATTCCTCTTCATCCTCATCTCCCCCAGAAGTGATGCTCTTTTGAAAACATCATCTTAGCTCCTACACACTGTCAAGTTCTTTCTCTGTACACTCTGACTTGCCAGATCGCAGATCTTTTTCTTTAATGATTTAAAAGTTGTGTGTGATTTACTCTTTAGTAAATGTAAGTAGGGCTGTGGTCTACCTTCCTTGGGATTGTTACTTCCTTATTCTGTTCTCTGCACCCATTTCAGGTTTCCTTCACTCTCCTCTTAGGCTTGGACCATAAGCTCCAGAGATCTCTCTGCTGGAATTTGATGTTTATTTCTTTAGGGTTAATTTGAAATTTGTGTATTCTCAGTGACTTATTTATGCTGTATGTGTTAGTTATGTGTGATCTTATGTGCCGATTGTATTGTATTGTATATTGTATTAGATTATGTGTACAGAATATTGTCTATGCTGTTGTGTGTTTTGTTAGGTAGTTTGTAGAAACATTCAGATTTAGGGACCTGCCATAGCTAAATAAAAGACATCTAAATTTAGCTTTTAAGTTTTCCTTCTTAGATTAATTTATAATAATCTCTTTCAAATTATAAGTCCTAATTACCTGTTTCTGCATTTCTTTTTAAGAAAGATTGTTTTCTTTCGGACAATGTTCTGAGTTGAAATTTTGTATGTGGACATTATTTGAGCTAAATTGAAATTTTATTAAGTTGATTAGCCATAATCTCCCTCAGTAAATCTGCCATACACAAAGTCTTCGCCTTTTACTTCTCTCCAGTACCATCTTGCTTTTGAGGATTTCAAGTATACACTGGTTAAATGAAAATAAAAATTCTTGTTTACACAACCTTATGTTTTTGCTCTTAATAAATGACTTACTCTTTGGTATTAGAATGCAATTTTCCCTCTTAATTCCCCTAAAGTGATTGGCAGCAGAAGCCTCTGAAGATATACAATGTGCTGGTAGGATTTACAGAAGATCTCAGTTCTCTAGAGCATGGTTCCTCAGTGAATTTAATCTTGAACAAGCAGCCCTGGGGACAAACTGTTTTAACAACTCTGAAGTGATTTACTGTTCATTGTTGATTAAGTGCCCAGTCATAGTTTCTCTTACCGGGGGGAAGATTTCTCCTTGAGTGGTAATGTTATGGTCAAAATGTAAAATATAAACCATTACTTTCCTAGGCATGAATCATATTAAAATAATCATATAAATGCTTAAAAAATACCCCAAGTAAAACCTATCTTTTTAATTATTTAGCTCTCTGCATTATTGACTGAAATATTATTAAAGGTTTGTTCAATTAATTTGGTCAGTTCAACATAATAATGCTTTAAATTTGTTCTTGATATATATTTTCAGTGACAGCTTTCAAATTTGATGGCTTATCAGTCATATCAACTATATATTCCTGAAGCCAGCTCTGAATAATTCAATAATTTAAACTGTAAAGTGTTTATAAAAGTTGAAGAATATGGTCATGTCTTGTGGAGGCAGAGAGATATATGCTTACGTGACAAAGTGATTAAATGTATCCTGATCTTCTCTCTGCAGTCACACGAGGGTTGATGTGATGGAAATCCTGCCTCACCTTCATTGAACTAAACCTTCATCTTCGAGGACCAAAGAGAATTGGTGAAGCCTGGATTTGGAACAAGTGACTGAAGAGGAAATAGAAAACTCAGGTAACAAATTCACAAAAACTCTTCCCTTTGATGAGAATAGGGAAAACTGAGTTACTTGAAATAAATTCTGTATCTATCTTATGAAGCATGTTTTATCATTTAACCTCGAATATTTTATGACAGAAGTTCCAGGAACAAAACAGTATGAATGTTTACTCTATTCTGTATAATACTGTTGGAATAAATACAATGACAATAATTTTCTCCAATATTTTGTATTACAATTGTTTAAATGCAAACTGAAATACAGACTAATCATAGCCGAGCATAACAAATTACAGCAGGACATATATATGGTCTTCACAATAACCTTTTAGATGGTTTTATATAATTTAGGGAATCTGACAATTACTTATTTTGCATGTTAATATATTGAAGATAATAATAAGGATTATGATAGCTCTTTACAAATTGTTTTCTTGAGCATACTATTTTTGAATGTTCTTGTGAAATACCAAAAATTATGATTTTGGACAGTTTCTGTCCGGTGTTATTCCTTTGAGCTTTTTCACTTATGTTCTCATAAACTAAAACTTTTTTTTCCTTTAAAATAAGTTATTGGATCTTGGTGGACAAAAGGCTGAAATGAGATGCTCTTTACTCAATCAAACCTGCAAATACCTCTGCAGGCTTAGACATAAAACCCAGCATGGAAATAATACTTATTTCACAATGAGGTCAGAAATGATAACTGAAACCATGGAATCCTTAAGATAAGCTACCTGTGTAAGCAGGGGAAATGGCTGAAAGCCTAGTAGAAGGCTTTGTGTTGGAGGATGGTGATTGACGTTCAGAAGGCTTAGCAGAGGTCAAGTTGGCAATGTCAGGTGTTTCCCCAAGTTTACTTCATTCAATTAAGCTGGAACAACCTGCTCCTGTGAAAGACTTAGTGGCTTTCCTTACACTGGGGGGGCCCAGGCAAAGGGGATGCTTTGTTTCCTCTGTACCAGAAGCAGTGTCTGGGATAATTTAAAAAAAAGGCATTGAGTTGATTTTCATGGAGTCTCTGTGGGAAACTTCTGCACAATATAATGGCTGAGTGTGCTTACTAAATACATTTAAAAGAGACAGAAGGTGTAGGTATTTATCTACATGTATAAGCCAACCATTGCAACCTAAATTCTTTTCAAACTTAGGTTGTTTCTGAATGGGATGACCATTTGTGTGTCTGCCACATGAACTGAGCTGGTTTTCTTCCTGTTTAGTCTAATCTACTGTTGATTGCTTTGACCCCTGCCCAGTTGAGGGACAAAATGCTCTGGGTTAAGGGCTTTCTTAAGAGTGCCTATGTTCTCAGCACAAGGTTGTTTGAGCTAGGTAGACTTCAGGGTAGAAAAGTGCCCTAAATTGCTTCCTTAAAAAGTAAGTTTCATATCCTTGACAATTTTTTCTTTTTTCTTTGTGTGTCACTTTTTTTCCTTTTTGAAATTTAAAAAGTCTTCTTTTTTAGCTAAAGTAATTATTTTACAAACATGAGTGAACTTTGTGGGGGAATAGAAATGGGACATACCCTGACTGCAGCAAATGATCAGATTACAGAGATAAATTGATATATGAGAGTTTCCGGAATACTGGGTAATTACAGCACATACCTTCAGGAAATTCACACACATGCAAACAGACACCCATTCATGTCCCTGCATATGTGTGTGTGATTATATAGATTTTAATTGTAAGAAAGATTTGGGAGATAAAACCTATTTTTAAGCTGAATATCACTAATGCCATTATCAATGTGCATACCATTTACGATACATTTCTGAAAATCATAATCCTAATAACTTTTCACTAGTCAGATACTGGGCAAAATAAATATGGACAAAAATGATTTCATCCAGTAGTTCCTAAACTGGCTAATTTTTGGATTCACTTGGGCACAGCCAGCCCTCCTAAATCACAATCTTCAAAACTGAGATCCAGCAATCTATAGTTTAACAAGCTCCCCAGATGATTCTCTTAGTCAAATTTGTGGAGCCTAAAAAGCATCAGTTTAGGATAGTGTCACTGTGTTCTGATCAGTTCGATGTTGAAACAATTGTGCAGTTTACTGAAGAACCATTATGCCTGGTTTTTGTGATGCAAGTGAACACTGTAGTCCAAAACTGCCTCATTGGTGCTTCCCAGTATAGTCCCCTGACTTAGGCACTGTGAGTTCCATTTTACAGGTGAGGGAACTGATATTGTTAAAATAATTGATCATAAAGTTAATAATTAGGAAAACCAGGATTCAGTCCCAAGCTTTCTGGCTACATGTCTAGGACTCCCAGCACATTGACTCCTGGTAGCCTTGAGGCAGAACTCTTTAGAGGACTTTTCCAGTAAGATCTCTAGTTTAGATCTAGCATTTTGTCATCCCAAATAACTTTTGACAGTGTTGTATCAGTTTAGAATACATTTATTGATTTGCTATATGTCTAACTTTGTGTTGGAGGATGGGTTAGGCCTCAGAGGGAAGAGTTTTACCCTCAAAGAGTCTTGTTGGGGAGGAAAGATTTACTTGGGACGAGAGATGGAAGCAGCAGCTTAGAGTGACTAAGTGTACCTTGTGGACTTTCAGTGCAGCAGCAGTGCAGAGAAAATGATTTTGGGCTAAAATTCCAGGGAAGACTCCAGGAGAAGCAGATTTCAATTGGGTCTTCAAGAGTGGGGTTTGGAAGGTTCAGGGGAAGACATTACAAGGATGGGAACAGCAGGAACAAAGGAGTGAGTGCGTGGATGTGTTTGTGTATTTACTCACACTCACTGCGTAAGAGAGGACCGCTTTACCTGAGGAGCGGGGAGAGCGCGGGAACAGCGAGCAGAAGGTGGGGTCTTGGCCCATCCTTCAAGGTGGCCAGACTCCACAGGGCACTGAGACTGTCGAGTTAAAAAGTGCCTTTTGGAGTCGTCGCTCTCTGCTTACAGGTGTTATTTATTTTTCTCTCATGTATGCACTCTCGGCCCCCAGAAAATACTTTAACCTAATGCTCCAAAAGCCTCTGTCACTGTCCAGAATCAAATTAAGCACAGCAAATGTGACCATCGCTCTGAGACACACATGGAATTTGGGAGGTTGAAAGACACAAAAGCCTCAGCATAATAGGCAGAGAATCAGCAGGTTCCTGGGATAGGACTAATTTTTCTCTGGCTCTTTAGTAACAGGTGGTATTTATCTAAGCTGACTGCCCTGGGCAGCTGGTTCATGGGTTCTCTCAGCTGGACATCTCCCCATTTAGTCCACCACATCTGTTTCAAGCAGCAAACAAGAGACTTTCTCATCTTTAGTATCTCCACGTGGGGATCTGGGGGACAGATGAACCATTCAGCTTCCAGCAGTAGTGTTTCATGACATCTGAGGAGCTCATCTGGCCTCCTACCAGAAAAAAGAAAGGTTTTAGGTTTAGAGGTGGGCTTTGTTGTTTTTTTCTTTTTTTCCCAGGGAGTGGATTTTTCCTGTTGGGTTGATATCTTTTGAAAAAGAGATTTTATCATGATGGCTATCATGTGATCAGATTTATCTCCCATTAAAACACCCTTTCCTTGAAGCATGCACTGACATGACTGTGGCTGTCTCTTCAAGCTTTTATTGTACTGCATTAAGGAATTGTAGAATAATCTCATGAAAGATTGATCACTTCCTGTAAGCATCTTGTACCTGCAGACAGGCAATTACTGAAATATGTCTGAAAGAAAACAATGAAGCACGTTATAATGTATCGGCCAGGTATTTTTTGGCAGTGTGACTACAAAACTTGCTTGGGTGCCAACTTTTTTGGAGCCAAAAAGGACTTCTGTGCTGAGCTAGTGGATCATAGTTTGATTTGTATATGAGTAGCAATGCTTTCTTTCTAATGATAGCCAAGACTTTGACACTGCACACGTATTTCTCTTGAGGCTGTACAAGTGTGTGTTTTCTTATGTATTTCCCTGTCTAAACTGAATGGTAAATCAATCATTTGGACTAGATTCAGTCCTGGCAATTTAGAGAACCCTATATGCCCAATGCTGAGCCTGCCAGATAGTAGGTACTCAGTAAATGTTTGATGACAGACAATCTCTATTTTATAGCTGTCAAGTGGTTACAACAAAAGAGTATGATTTTAGACGATGCCATAGCCTCAGTCCTGAAAAATCTCCCTAACCGGTATAGAACTGGGTTCACCACCACCTTAACTCAGAACTTTCTGTTTACCAGTGTCTGTGCTAGAGGCTGGAGATAGAAAAAAAAGACAAGGTCCTTACTTTTAAGAAGCTGAGATTTCCTGGTGAGGGAAATATTAATACAACATCCACAACAAAAATGTTTATGTTTATTGAGCACTTTTGTAGACATTTAAGCCCTTTGTATATATTGAATCATTTAATCCAGAATGTCTTACTGACATTATTCTAGTTTTTAAGATATGTAAACTGAGGCACAGAGAGTTGTACTTTTCTGTAATTTACTCAAAGCTAGTAAGTAATGGAACTGGGATATGAATAAAAATACAAAGCCAAACATTGAATCTGTGGAGTGCTCTGATGGAGTAAGTACAAAGTGCAGAGAGGAGGCCCCCTCACCTCAGAACAGTGGGGTCAGGGGAGAGCTTCAGGAGCAGTTGATGACCAAGCTTTTTCCTCCTTATCTCTACTTTCTGGCCCTGGGAATTGGAACATCTGTTTCTCCTCAGATCTGGTCCCAGTTCTTTCCATGTCCTTTGCCCCCAGCAGGGAGCACTGTGCTCTATGCTGTGACATCTCTCCACTGATGTCTTACAAGTTATTCAACTTTCAGCAGCTCTAATTATGTCCTGCTGTATGTGGCTCTGGAGTCAGACACACTTAGATTTGAATTTTGTCTCTTTCGTTTACAAGTTGTGCAGTGTTGGTCAAGTTACTTAACTTCATAGAATTACTTATATTCATCTTTGTGGTCTATTTAAAGAATTAATTGAGATAATATGTGTAAAACATCCATCATATAGGTGGTGCTCAATAAATGCTAGTTTTATTTCTCTTGTATGCCCATTTTTTGCCTGTGTTTCTCCCCACACCTAGCATTGCTCCCCACAAATAGATGATTAATACATGTTTGTTAATTTCACTTTATGGGAGAAGAGAAGTAACTTATGCCAGTGTTATATTATTAGATCATCATATACACATCTTCCTAGGATATTTTTCTTTCCCCCTTCCTTCCTCTATCTGCATCTACCTTCCCAGCTTAGTTTAAATCCTACTTGTCTTTCAGGTCTTGGCTTAGATAGAATCCTTTCCAAACACTTTTCCCCTCTGAGTTAGGCTCCCTTTCTCCCTGCTTCTGTAGCTCCCTGGGTAATAGGGACTAAAAGGGCCAAAATTTATTTTTTTTTAATTGAAGTGAAATCCATACAATATAAAATTAACCATTTTAAAGTGCATAATTCAATGGCATTTAGTACATTTACAGTTTTGTGCCACCTCTATCTAGGTCTAAAACATTTTTATCAGCTCAAAATAAAACTTTGTAGC
The DNA here is from genome assembly GCF_048564905.1 of Vicugna pacos. Lineage (NCBI taxonomy): Eukaryota > Metazoa > Chordata > Mammalia > Artiodactyla > Camelidae > Vicugna > Vicugna pacos. The sequence continues at coordinate 30,339,783 of NW_027328741.1, forward strand.
CACTAAACATTCATTCCCTATTCCCCCTTCCATTAGCCTTTGGCCACCACCGATCTGCTTTTTGCCTCTATGGATTTACCTGTTCTGGATATTTCCTAAAAATGGGATCATACAGCATGTGACCTTTTGTGTCTGGCTTCTTTGACTTAGACTAATGCTTTGAGGAAATAGCACTCCTTTCTATGGCTGAGTAATATTCCATCGTATGTACATAATACATCTTGTTTATTCATTAATACATTGGTGGACATTTGGGTTACTGTAAATAGTGCTATCATGAACATTTTTCTGCAAGTATTTGTGTGCTTGTTTTCAGTTTTGGGGATTATATACCTAGGAGTGGGATCGTTGAGTCATATGGTGATTCTATGTTTAACTTTTTGAGCTGCCACCAACTTTATTATTTTCCAATTTCAAAATGGTGCCCAAATCAAACCTAAAGACAAGCCCAGAAAGCCCAATGCTGGCAGATCGTGAAGGCTTTGGTTCAGGGAAAAGGCATACCAAAAGTGGTAGATATAAATCTATTTTGTAAAAATAATTTCACTTGTGAGAAAGAAAAACAATATAGACCAATCTGACTATGAGACATTCTAATGGGGGAGAGAGGAATAACCAATCCTAACCCAGCTCCCTAGAGTCCTCCCAAGGGCCCTGGGTTAACTCTTAGTAGCTGGGCTGTTTAAGATTTCACTGTTTATCTGGATTCTATGGGTTTCACTTTAAAGAGCATCAATCCAAGCCTGGTAACTTTAGCACAAAGATCTGTCTAGAGTATAGAAAACTCAGATTCTGACTTAGCAGATAATGGGTGTGGCAGAGATCATGCTGGGCACTGAAGCAGGTGCAGTTTGGGGAGGATTTAGATCAAGTTTGTTTTTTGTTAGTTCCTTCAGTAGAGGAAACAATAATTTAAGTGAAATTGTGATGTTTAGATATAAAATTATTAACTGTTCTAGGAAATGCATGATTATACCACATGCGTGCTGCAGATGGGTAGAGGCATAGAAAGAAGCAAACACCTCATGTGAGGATTATGAGAGAAAACTTCAGCAGAAAAAGGGAACTTACGGTGTTCTGCAAGATATGTAGGATTTATATCTAGAGAGGAGCAGATGAAGGTCATCTCCAGGAAGGACATTGACTGAGGCTACTAAGTTTGGCTGTGATTTGGTCCTAAACAGGTTTATTGTTTCAACAAAACTGAAAACAAAACACATAGCAGATCACAATCATTCCAGATCAAGTGAACAGATATCTGAAAAGGGGAATACATTTCCTTAAGAAAAAAAAGAACTGAAATCTGGGTTGGAAATTGTGACCACTTCAATCTGATGAAGGGGGTTTACTGCTTAGGAACCCCAAACAAAGGAACTGAATTTCTTGAAAATTGTCTCTGGTTTTAAAATGAGATGTGGAAGTCATCTTAAAATTTCTTTCTTCTTATATAAGTCTTGGGAGTAATTACAAGTGCTGTCCCTGCTGAAAGTTACTGCTCTCTGTCTCTCTGGACCAGAGGTATGAATCTCACTCTGATAAGTTGTCTGTCTAATTACAAAACCAGTAGACTCTTTAATTCTATAATTTGGCTACTTTCAGCTCATGATTATTAGGTATTCACTTTGTTTCTCTTGGAGGGGCAAGCTGGAGAACTAAAACTGTGTCAGTTGTGGACTTGAAGTAATAATCTATGCATGTGCTGAGAAAGAAGTGATGTTTTCTCCCGTAGTCTCCAATTTCCACCTAGATAAGGAACTGGACATCTGGTGCTCTTAAATCATGATTTCTGTCATTGAAAAAGGGTTTTATTTTTTCCACTTGGGTAATGTGCTTATCAAACAGTTATATTTTCATTTATGACTTTGTCTAGTCTTTGTGTAAGTGAAGAAAGTGTCTTAGGCAAGCTCCTGCTGTAACAGTGGGATCAGTCTAGTCCTAGGGGAATAGAGACACAAGATGCTTCCTTGTAGCCTAGAAACACATCACCTTGCATCTAGTTAAAAAGTGATCATAGTTGATAAATGTATTTGACTTTTGTGGTTCTCCGGGAACATGTCTATGATCTGCCTGGATAAAATCTGGATTCACATTAGAGTACCTTTATGACATTGTGTTTTACAGGAGCCTGGACATTAATCACTTACTTACTTTCCCTGGTAACCTAAAAACAGCCCAGAGGCAAAGGAAGGAGCAACAGTCTAAGTCGCAGGGTGGGTTGGAAAAATCCTTTAAGGAGGAGTGACTGCTTGTTGCTATGGCAGCTGCATTCTGTGACATTACAGGCCTTTCCCACTGCAGCTTCATTTAGGGATGCTTCAGAGTGCCAGCTTTGGACATACACAGTCTGAGGTTTAAACCAAGGCTCAGTCTTTTTAAACTGCAGTTTTCAGATCTGCAAAATGGAAATAAAAGTATTACTGACCTCTTAGAGTTTTCATCTGGATTAAATGAAATAATGTATATGGTTCATGGAGCAAAGTGCCTGGCACAAAATAAGCTCTCAGTCCACGGTGGCTGTTGTTGGAGTTCTAGGATCATATTCTGTGTCCAGCTCATAGGTCTTAGCAACTTTTTCTTTTACATTCCCATTTTAAATGGGAAGTTTCATTTTGCCAATATGTTCCACACTTTATTGTAAATATGTGCCTTATTTCAAAGTTTGGAGAGATTTATGTTTCAAAAAAATGACTTATATAGATCATATGGGAATTTATAATATAGCCTAGAAAATGTATGAAAATTGTATTTATATCAGCCAAATTAATACATGAAGGAAGGAAAGGTTTTCTTTGACACTGGGTTAAAATTGTCATTTCCCCCCTATTTTTATTGAGATGTAATTGACATACAGCACGATATAAATTTAAGGTGTACTGCATGGATAAAATTTTCAACCACTACTAACTGATAGAGTTTAAAAACCTGTTTAAGTATTATCTGGATGATTTTGAGTTGTCCCCTCCTTGTCATTGACTCATTCATTTATTAATTTATTAGTGTTTAAGACCTAAAGGGTTCAGGATTGTAATAAATACTCAGTTTTCCAAACTTATGATTTAAAAATTGTTGGTTAAATAAAATTTAATAATTAAATGACAAAATCTGGAAATAGACCAAGGCTTTTTGGCCACCAGATGATCTTCCAAAACAAAATGATGAAGAATTAAGAGGAATAAATAAGGGGTGTATAGATTTCATTTTTCTTAAAATACACTTTGAGTCAAAAATTGAGGAAAAACTGGGAGAAAAATTTTTGAAGCCAGCTTTTAAAAAAGATAAATGTTGGGCTGAATACAAAGTAATATCAAGTACATATATTTACATTTTAAACAATGTTGTCAACTGCCAAAAGATTTTTTTTGTTTTGTTTTTAACGGCAATGAAAGTTTATATGTCTTTCTTTACCAAAATCTGCTTTCTTCTTCTCTTTCCCATATGACTAATAGAAGGGTATATCCCCCAATTGTGATATTTTGGCACTTAAAAAGCATTCAAGTGCTAGTTTTCCCAGAGCTTTGAACATTCCTAGTCAGTGATTTTGGTGTGTGCATAGATTTTTAAAAAATTGACCTTTATGAGGGTTAGGGAAAAATCGATGTTTACCATATGGAAAGACAAAAAAACAAGGTGAGTAAATGATATATTCTTGCTTTCAAAGGAAATTAAACTACTGTGTGAATAAACAAATTGTTTAAAAATATGAAATGAAAACCCCAAAACAGAAACAAAATTTCCTTGGGGAAAGAAATTCTAAGGAAATCTGCATTGTTAAAATCCTGGACTAGGGGCTTGGAGATTTGCACACCATATTTCCCAGTAAAGATTAATGAAAATTTTCAGAAATCAGGAACTACAGAAATGGCACTTTAAAGTCTAATTTTAAAACTTGATAATTTTGTTACTATAGTGAATGCTGTTTTCAGATTTTAATTTTTTCTTATAAAAGGACTTTTTTTTAGTAAAGTATTAACTTTCTTATTAATTAGTACACATCAGTACTTTTAATAATTCAGGTTTGTACATTTGAGTATTTTCTGTAAAACAATAAATAAAAATGCTTCATAATTGTCTGAACTTCAAATAATTCATAAGGCCAACACGTTTCTGTGAGTCTTGTCCAGAATAGGTTCATCTTCCACATATACATAAGGCAAGCTTGTACTTCTCAGAGATTGAGAGAATTATTTCCTGCCATCCCCCCCAACTCCAAATAGTTCTATTTCATCTTGAAGAGCTACACCCAAACCAGATTTTCATCTGAGGAAGGAGCTGTTACAGAAGTGTTAAAGAAAATAAATCCATCTTTATAAGCTGATGCTATAAAACAGTAAACAGTGTAAAATATAATTGTCTAGCCTAAGAGAAAAACAACTGGGTTGTTCTAGAGAACAAAGAACTTTGCCAAACATGGGAAAACTCTGTGAGTCAAGAAAAGAACAAACAAACAAAAAAAAAAAGAAAAGAACAAACATAATCTTTTTTAGACTATTAAGAATATATAATTGTGAAAGGAAAAAGTACCCTGAAGAAAGAGTAAATGAGAGTATGGGGTCTTATCCGAGACTCTAGCTCTTCCTCCAGGCAGGGAAATGTCACCGTAGCTATGGGTCATCTCTGCAAAGGCCACGCCTCATGTTTTTCATGGTCTGTGTTCCCCGTGAGTCTCAGTTTACATCCTGTAGCAGCTAGGGTTGAATGAGGAATTCCCTTTCTCTCAGCAGCAGTTAAGTCTCTGCCTAGGAGCCACCTCTCCATGAAGGGATGACCAGGTAGTGGCAGCAAGAAAGAAAGAATTTGAGGAGAGAAGACAATCAGAATGTTTATTTACCATAAGCTTCAGAAGAAGAGGGTTCGGTTGTCCCTTTATATCCCATCCCCCTGGCATGCAAGCATATAAACAGAAATTTCTCTGTAAAATTGCTCCCTGGGTCCATGTCTTCAGGCAGTCTTACAGTTGAGCCTGTCTTGTAATGAAAGGGGTTCTCTGATACCATGGAACATAGCAAATGCAGGGCTACCTATGATGGATGTTCTATTACTAAATCCTGATCTGTTGGGTTTCACCATTAGGTGAAACAAACAGAGAAAATATCTGCCAGCATGACATTTGGTACAGGTTACTTTTTTAAGGAACATTGAATAGTTAAAAAGTGATTTATAGTAATGATTCGGTATAATTTATACCATAAAATTTTGTCATTGTTAATTTGCATATATTGAATCTCTCTAACTAAATTATATGTTTATTAGGGATCTTACCATGCTTTATTATCAGTATTTACTTAATGGATAAAGATTTGTAGTAGATGGTGCTTGGGAAAATAATTAATAGCAAGACCTTGGGCATGACTCAGTGTATGTTTAACGCCTGGAAACACATGACGATCGGTGGGTACTGACTTGGTCTTATAATGCTGAGTAAAGTCTCATAGAATTACATTAAATGAGAAATGAAACTTGACACTTCTGGCTTCAAAAATTTAATTTTGAAAAAGGGGATCACCGCATCTCCCAAATGGCACATGTCTGCTGACTAAGCAGTACAAGATGCTGTAACTAAATCCTAAAAGTGAAGGCTGAAAACAGAAATAATTGGAGAAAAGGAAAGAAAATTGTGTTAGTAAAGTCAGTAACCACTAATCCCTGTTTTTTGATCGAAAACGTCTAGACACCACCTAACTCCATTATAGCTTTTATGAATGCTGCAAAGGAGTGTGCATTCTTATCTTATTTACAGTGTAAAGAGGATGTCTGTGTACACAAACATCTCTTGAACACTTGTCCATTTGTTGGAGTTGCCTGTTCTCTGGGCTTATTTAGAAATCTGATTTAGTGTTAACAAGCATTCTTTTTGAAGCTACACCCAGCAGCCCTCGGACTTACTACAACTGAAAAACAGACTTGCTGTTTTGTATTTTGTATTTCATGCTGTAGTTACAGCCTGTGTAAAAAATTCTCTAGGGCCAAGTAGCACTTTTCCAGCGTGTAGCAGACGCTGAAGACATCTTTCCTCTAGGACTCACATTTGAGGGGAACAATCTTGACCGCCAATATTTTTGTCCCTTTGTCCCCCTATGTCACTTATACTCTTCATATCCTGAACATTTCATTTTCAAAATAAAAATATGATCATCATAAATATGTATCCCCATGTTTCCTTTGGAAAGATTAATGTCAAACACTTATTTGAGGATTTGTATCCCAGGTACTTTGCATACAAAGTCCCTACAAAAATCTCTTCAGAGTAAAATATCATTATCCTTGTTTTACAGACAGCAAACTGAGACTCAGGAGGGGAAGTAGCTTCTCTAAGACCTCAGCACTAGTAAACCAAGAAATCAGGATTAAACTGAAGCCTGATTCTAAAGCCCTTGTTCTTATTACATGACTCTAGGAAGTGTCATTGGTTCAGGCTTGTCTTGGGAGTATGTTGAATGGAGGCCTTTGTGATGTAATTTGCCTGTGAAGATCCTCTGCTAAGTTCTTCCTCTATCCAGGTACCTATGAGACACTTCTTTTATGTAAAACATTGCAACACTGGGGAAGGGATGGAAAGTCACATTCACAACCTACTATAAATTAGTTAACTGAATTACCCAGCAGGACTCTGAGAATAGGATACAGGACTGATGGGTTTTAATACAGAGTGGTTCAGTTAGGGAAGTTTTCACTAAAAGGGATATAATTTGAAGCTCAAGAGATTTTGTGGGGTCTAGTTTCCGCCACCAGGGGTCAGTGTGCAGGTGCTAGATAAAGACAAGGTTGCATTGGGAAAACAAACTTGGACCAAGATGGTGAATGGAAGTGGAAACTCTTTTTCAGTTTGTAAGACTTGACAAAGAGCCTCTGGCAGGTAAACCCCAAACAGAACTATAAATCATAAGTTACTTAAGATTAAGTACATCTGAAGACCTGAACATATGTCTTGTCTAGATGAAGGCAGAATGTACCCACCATTATGACTGCTAACAAGTGATGCTTTTAAACGACAGTGTGACTAAGTTATAGTACACAGAAAGATATAGACAACAGTCTTCTCAAACTTATTAAAAATTCCCTTATTGGTTTCACTTTTGAGTGATCACATAACAAGGAGAAGAGAGAAAGTTCAACAGAAAGAGGAAGACTAAGAGATAGATTTTATAAATTATCAAGATTTAAGTACAAGCATCTCATTTTTAAATGAGAAAAAGTACTCTCTTAATGTGTTAAGGGTCATTTCAATCTTTTATCTCTTCATTCTTTTAGGCAAGACAAAGTATACAGTAAGAGGAAGGCATTCCAAGTAATGGGAATATTTAAGAAAATACATAATCCAACAAAATCTCACATTCAGTTTTATTGCTATCAGATACTTTGCTCTTAGCTCATGTGGGAACTATTTTGCTTGGTTGTCCTAGGACTATTTTGCATCAAATATGCATAGTCTTTTCTGTAGACATAGCTATTTGGACATTTTTTAAATGTGGTTTGAAAATTAATACAGTTTAGAATTTTTATGATAAAATAATTACTCTAGGAAACTGTGAGGTATTTAGATCTATTCTTATTTTCCTAAATATAAATACATTCATTTCATAGTTGGGAAAACATACTCAAAATTGTTGTTTGTGTCCTTCATGATTTAACAAGAGCATTCATCTGGGAAAGAAAGTTAGTGAAAGTTAATTGCTGTCTACTTGGAAAGCCCGAAGCAGCAGATTTTGCGCTTGGTGAGGTAATTTTCAAAAGCAGGAACAAAAAATGAGCAAGGATGTCTCACAACCATTACTGTGTCAGATGAAAGCTTCTCTCTCTCTCTCTCTCATCATGTATATGTATATGTATATGTATATGTATATGTATATGTATATGTATATGTATATGTATATGATGAACTTAAGAAAAGAGGTCCATGATCAAAATGACTGTTTATAACCCAAACACACACACACACTAAACAAAACTGTATCAGAACACATACTATCATAAAAGGTTTCATTTGTGTCAGTGGACTTTGAGTGATGCCTTTCTAGAGTCTAAAAGTACAAATTACCTTCTGGTTAAAATACCTGCCTGTATTAGCTTTGACTTATTTCATGCAGGCCTTTCAGCACTGGGACTTAACATTCTGACCTAATATTTAAGGTATTAATCCTAATTTTAATCCGATGCCAAGACTCTCTGTTGTTATTGAATCAATTCAGGTTAATTCAGAATTATGTTGCTCCCACCCAGAATCAATAGACCCACTGTTGATTCTCTCCAAATCTGACCACCCAGTTTTGTGAGAATCTGCAGTGAATTAGAAAGTCTGTCATTGCTGGGGAGACTGGGCAGCTCAGATATGGTCTGTCATTCTCTCTGTGCAATACCCACTCTTTGTCTGCCATCTCCTAAACTAACCTGACATAACTGAGCCTGCCAGTCAATGAGATCTTTATTCTCCTGGAAGGAATGCCTTGCACACCAGTGATATTAAGAAATTTCTGGACAATGTTTAGTGGCTGAAGAATAATCCAAGTTTCTATTAAAAAGCCATCTGGGTAATTAACAGCACATTTGCTCTCAGCCTCCTCCCAGTTTGTCCATTAGTGGCATAAAAGCTCAGGACAAAGGGTAATGTGGTTCAGTTGTATTTTACAAGAATTCTTCAGGAAGTTGAAAACACATGATAGTTTTCCAATGATATATATGTTTACGGGTCTTAAGCAGCAAATAGGCAAATCCATGAGCTTTAAACTGAAGCTTTCTGCTGCCACCAGCTATTTAAATTAAGAAAGCTGATATGGAATATTGACAATCTACCCCTAGAATTGACTAGCGAGCTGCTGGATTGCCTCCCAAACATGTATAGACAGGGATGTCTCCATATTTAAGTTAAAAAAAAATTTCCCTGAATATTTACAAATGTGAAAAAAATCCAGTACTTTTATACACTTTTAACTGATGGTTGAAGGCTTTTCTGGGATCTCTTTTAAATGTATTTTCATGGGTAGTAGCCCCAGGCAGCATATTTCTGCACCATTGCCAAATAAACTCTGTTTTTCTTATTGATGCTTTCTCTGTTAGTTTGCCTTTTTTCTTAACTGCTTGTACAGAGAAACTTTGAAGTCCTAGATATTTGAAGATAAAAGTTAAAAACACTTCTGGAAAGTTAAATGAGGATTTAGTGTGTCTCTTTCTGTCTTTTGGATTTATTTTCAAGCAGTGATCAGCTAAACAGCACAGGAACCTGGAATTTATAGGGATTACCTTGCCGCAGAGTACTTGTGTGTGTGTTGGGGGATGTGGTGGTGTGCAGATGGGGGCAATGTTAGGGTTACAGCCAGTGTATTTGCAAATATACTCCAGTAGGTTGGGAGGTTATGAGAAAGTGAAAGAAAGAAATAGTAGAGAAGTATGGGGGTGGAGAGAGAGAGAGGAGACAGGGAAGAGAGGAGGGGACAAGGGAGGGGAGAGAAAGAGAAAGAAAAAGAAAAATCTCTCTTAGATAAAGGTCTGTATATTTTGGAGGTCTCAGATCCTGCAAGGCATTAGTTTTAGGTACCTTTTACTATGTGCCACTTTCATGGATGTTTCATATAACTTTTATAAGAGTGCTATAAAGTAGGTGCTATCATTTTTAGATGATGCTTTGAGAGGTTAAGGTCACGCAGCTAGTAAGTAGTGGAGCCTTCTTGTCTCTCTGGCCTCCAGTCACACTCCTTGCTCTCTGGCTGCCTTTCTCTTTCTCAAGCACACAGTTCTTCAGACTTGGTAACCCTGTCACCTGGAGTGCTCTTCCCCTAACTCTTTCTATGACTGGGTTTTCTCTGTCCAGCAAATGTCCATTTAAGAAAACATGCTTTGGAAGGGACCCACCTGAGCTGAGTCCTAGCTACATTTATTCATTCACTCACACATTCTTTCGATACTTACTAAATGTCTATTATGCCCCAGTCCCTGCTGAAGGCAAGATGGGGAGAGAAGATATTTCCAAACTTTTCCCTCCAGGGGCTTACAGTTTTGTTAAGGGAGAAAAACAATCAAATACTCACACAGCTGAAAAATTATAACAATTCCTGACAACCCAACTAACTCTTGGGTTGAGATCTGAAGGATGACGTGATGTGATGGAGTCAGAGAGAAGAGGAAAAACCAAGTGCAGGCTGTAGGCAGCCCAGACCTGGTTCCAGGAGAGAGTGTGGTGAGTGTGGCTGGGTCTTACAGAGCAGGGAGAAGTAAGATGGGGCAACCTAGGGCACGTCACAGAACCTTCGATGACAGACCCTGAACAGTGGGAGACCACAAAGAGTTGGGATATATTTGGCTGCCATGACCCATGGGTTGCACTCAGTGGATACAGAGAGAGGGCTGAATGTCCCTTGCCATTGTATATAAGGGACTTGAGCATCTGCTGATTTTGGTATCTGCAGAGGAGCCTGAAACCAACCCCGGGGATACCAAGGGAAGAGTGGTGTACTTTGGTATTTCCCTTGCAGAGAAGCTCTTCCCTTTTCTTCCTTCCCTCTCCTCCTCTCCCCGTCCCCCCTCCACCTCCTCTCTGCACCCAGACTGCTGTCATTCAGGAAATTACCTATCACTTCCTCTTCTGGTGAGATTTCATTGTGACTTACAGTGGCACCTTTACCCCAGGACACCTTCAGCACCATGAGTTCAGGAGAAGGTCTGGAGGGCTCAGCCAACATTGGTCACCTCTCCTCTAGGACAGCTTTAGGTATGCGCTGCTTTGGCCCAGCAAGCACATGAAGGAAAGCACAGTTTTATTCCTAAACTGAATTCTGTTTTAGAAACATAGACTCTGACAGAAGCCAAGGAACAAAACTGTTTAACTATCCATTTGTGACTAAATAGTTTTTCAGTTTCACTGAGTAAGGAGGTCAGCTGCCTCAGCTGCCAAAGTGTGAGGGGGACAGAGAATTAGAGGCCTCAGGCCCTGACAGAGGCTGTTCCCGGCCAGAAGGGCTGGGCCTCTCCTCAGCAGAACAAATATTTGTTAGCACTTTACACAAGAATACTCTTGAGCTCATTGTATTTTCATTGCAAATGATCTGTAAATAGCAAAGCAGTAATGTGTACCTGAAATTTGTTACTTGTTTGAAGACAACATATAGATAGAAGATGAGAGAAGTGAGTTTTGGAAGCGGGAGGAGTGCCACAAAAAAGCAAACACCGAATCCCCCAGCAGAGCCTCTCTTTGCCAGGGTAGATAGTTAAAAGGACACCCCAAAGTGAATCCCAAATGAATGCTCCATCCAGCCTCTCCCTTGGCAGGTTAAGTGGACCTAGACCTATAAACCCAACTGTCAGTACAAGTTGTCTCTGAGAGGAGTAAACAGACAGCCCCACCCTGGCTCCCATTCAGGGGTCTCTGGAGCAACCTCGGGGGTTCTCTTCCTGTAGGACCTCCCAGTGCTCAGGCCCTGTGGCCTCTAACTCATGAGCAACTTCTGGAAGGGAAGAGAATGCAATCCCATCTGCTGGAAACAACGTGTCTTCCTCCCTTTCAAGAGCTAGAAATGTCAACGTAGGCCAACGTGCTGGATAGATGAGGATCATGTGTAGAGTGCACTTTCCTGTATGTTTTTGGATCATGCATTTCCATTTTAAAATGAAAAAGAAAGGAAAACATTTTAAATAGAGAATACTTGGCTTGAGAAAAGAGAAAATTTTTATCTGTATAGAAGTATAACAACACTCTTCACATTGTAAGGGAAGGTACTGCAGTATTTTTGTCTCTGCAGCTTTAAAATTGTATTTACATATATTCTACATAAGGGTTACCCTGCATGGTGTGAAGCTTCTGGAAGTATCTCTATCACTCTTCCAAAGCAGTCTCCCAACTGAAGCATGAAACCTCATCATTAATAGATTTTTCAAAATGCTAACATTTTTACTTGTTTGAAAAGTTCTCTAGAGATATGGTTAACAAACATATAATCCATCCATTTAAATTGTATAATTCAATGCTTTTTGCAGTGTTCACAGGGTTATGCAATCATCATCACAGTCTAATTTTAGATCAGTTTTGTTCCCCTAAAGAGAAAATCCCATATTTGTTAGCAGTCCCTCCCCATTCTTTTCCACCCACTCCATCCCCGGCGGTAGGCAACCACTAATCTCCTTTCTGTCTCTATAAATCTGCCTTTGCTGGGCATTTCACATAAATGGGATGATACAGTATGTGGCCTTTTGTGACAGTTTTTTTCTTTTTCACTTGTTATATCTTTAAGTTTCATCCACTTTGTCACATGTATCAGGACCTCATTTCTTTTTATTGCTGAATAATATTTCATCATGTAGTTATACCACATTTTATTTTTTGATTCATCTGTAAATGAACATTTGGGTTACTTCTACTTTTTAGCTCTTATGAATAATGCTGCTTCAAATATTTATGTACAGGTTTTTTCTTTTCCCTGAGTGTACCTGTATTTTTATTTCTCTTGGGTAGATACTTAAAAATAGAATTTCTAGATCATATGGGAACATTGTGCCTAACATTTTGAGGAACTGCCAGACTGTTTTCCAAAGAGCTACACCATTTTACATTGGCACTAGCAAAGGGGTTTCAGTTTCTCCATATTTTCACCCATACTTGTGATTGTGTGTTTACTGTTTCTTTATGTTAAACATTATTCTTCCTTTACTACTATTTTGCAATTCAAATCCCCATCTTATCCCCTCTCCTTCCCTTCCTCTATCAAGTTCCCAACATGATAGCATGAATTCATTTATCAAATGGCTTTCTTGTGAGAGTGGGTTGTTCTTAACTTCAGTGCATCTCTGCACCAGGGTGGGCTGGGGAGAAAGTGTGGGAAGGGACCAGGCACCAGAAGAAACACGAGGCCCATGGGGCTTTGTGTACTTCACAGACTTTTAGCCCAAGGCCTGGGTGGGAGACAGGGTTGTGGAATTTCAATCAGTAAGCGTATCTCTGGTTCTTTGAAGAAGCAGTTGGAATTGTATTAGCTGTCTCTATGGCTAAGTACATTTTCAAGGACTTCTGGAACTCAGAATGATCCAGCTTGGTAGAACTCTGCGTAAGATCTCTAGTCAGTCACTGCCCACTGTGAGACAGAGGTCTGAGGACTCTTTGTTTACTGGTCCATGTCAGAAATTGAGAACAAGAGTTGAGAAATGTTTTTAATAATATGACACTGTGAAATCCAAGCAGGATGAACTCATGACTGGTGAACTCATCTCATTAAATAGGGTTCAACTTGTTCACATGTTCTTCGCTCATTGTCCGATTCTCCTGGTGCGTTGCATGTGGCCTGAGCTGTGTTCTAGACATATGTAGTAGAACTGGGACAGATGGGAATTAAAAATAAAATTAGTCCTTGGCCACAGTGTGAAAGCCACTGTGATAAACTAATGCTTTTCAGCATTTTCCTTTCATCACCTGCGTTAGACTTTGATGCAGGAGTGGAGGGGTCCAGGGTATAGGAGAATAATGGTAATAGTGGCCGTTACCCAAGCACTCACAGGATGCTCGGCTCTGTGCTTTCCTTACAGCAACTAATTTAATTGATATGATTACTATTTCCATTCTAGGAAACTAGGGGAATGGAAAAAGTACTGGCTGCGGGTGGGTTTCTATTTTGATCATGAGTCAGTCCTACCCCAGCTTAATCCCTTCTAGTCAGGAGGGTTCTGATTTGGATCCTGCTCCCCTCTCCTCACCTTGGCTCTCCCTGTCTTGGCCTCTGGCTCTGCCGGCCCCTTTTGCTGGCTGATTGACAGGATCCCAGAGAAGTGGGGAAGTCCTGGGGGGCAAGGCATGGGGATGCAAATAGGAAGAATCAAGGCAGGAAAAAAAGCAGGAAAGAACCCAGAGGAGCAAAGGAGAGCATGGTCAGAGGTCATTCTTTAAGAGAAGAATTGTGGCAACTCTTATGGAAAGTGGAAGTTGGGGGGAAGAAATATAAAGGACTACATGGGAGGGAATTGCCCATTTTGTTTCTCCACAACCTGAGGGACAATCCATGCAACTTTGTATGCTTTTGGAATGAGGTAAGTATTTTCCTTTTGCAAATGTGGTCCTGGGTGAGAGCAGGGCAGGCTACTTAGCATATTTTGACTTAGATTTAGATGACCCAGGGCCCTTAAAACTCATGTAGCTTGGGACATGCTGTATACACTAGAGAGAGGGGAGCCTCAGAGTTCTGTCTGGTATTTCAGGAGGGCTGGAGTTAGGGGTGGGAAGGGGAGAGAGTCTCCCTGCTTATTCTCTGCCCACAGAGTAACCACATGGATGTGGAACACTTTATTCCCTCCCTGCTCCACCTGTATGTCTGCAAAATGTTACCCTGCAGAAGTCTGTTTTGTTTTTTTGTTTGTTTGTTTGTTTTTTCAAAGCCAGGATCATCTTTGCTCCATGCAACTTTTCTGAGATGGGCTTGTTCTAAGCACCTTTGCATTGTTTTTCATCAAAATAATTATTTTAATGACTTGTAAAGTGGTCTTATTTAGGGATTGGAGGTTAATGACCCATAAGAAGAGTGGCTGACCTTGACCCAACTTCTGTAGGTTTTAACCTTAAATTCATTTCCATTCAGTGAACATCATGCGGCTCCTCCTACAGCTCTACGCAGATGTGTTGGTCATTTAAAATCACATACCAAATCGATGCTTTCATTGAAAACTGTTCTTATACATCCATCTTTCACATTGGCCTGCCAAATAGCAGTACTGGCTGTTCTTCACTGGGTTTTCAGGTAGGTTGCTAGAGATGAGATGTGCTATGTAGAATGTTTAGGAGACTTTCCTGAGAGATTTTTTGAGATGCATGTTTGCCGGCTGGAGAAAACATCAGTCTTTTATAAGTCAGATTTTTCAATTTAAAATGGAATGTTTTGCTTCTGGGGATTCTCCTCCATGGGATTGTAAAGTGCCCCTGTGTCCATGTGTAATTTATTCAACAAGAGTTTGTTTTGGGAGCATCTCAGTGGCTGGGAATTAAGAATCCTCTGTTTCAATTCCAACCTCACCAGTGGCTTCTGTGTGACCTTAGGGAAATTAGTTAACCTTCTTGGATTTTATGTGCTTCAGAATGAGGATCAGACCATTGCCTCAGAGTCTGGGCTCAAGACTCAATAAGGGGCTGAAGCCCAGTGTGATCCCCAGGTGAAGGCTGCTAAAACCAGGCTTGTGCTCTGGTGTGGAAGGCCCTCCCCAAGTTCAGAAATGCAGTATCTAAGCTGTCAGCCTGCAGTCCTGCGGGGGGGGGGGGCTTACTGTATATGAACAATAGTTTAGAGTTGAGGAGTGGGTCATGATTTTTAAAGGATGTTATGTATTGAATCTTCTCATTTGATTTTCTCCATCCTGGGGAAGGCAAGATTTCTTTGTCATCTCAATTCTATACATTTAGTTTAGCTCATGGAACTTGAAAGAGGAGTTAGAAGTTAAAGGACTCAGTAGTAAATAGGACATGGTACATTCTTCCATAATCTAGCCCCATGGAATGATACTTCCTATGGCAATATTTACACTTTTAGTATAAACTACCCTTTGGTCGTATCTAGAATTAGAGTGGCTATGTTTAAATCTTGGCTCTGTCACTCAATGAGGAATGTTAGGCAAGTTCCTTAAGCTTCTCTAAGCCTCATTCTTCTGATTTGTAAAATGAGGATAATGAGAGCACTTATAATTTTGTTTTGAGGATTAAATGAAATTATATATATACTTAGTATACTATCTATTGTATAGTAAACTCCCAATTATTGCCATTTTATTACATTTTATTTTCTTATATATTGTTTTGCCAATATACCATCAGTTATTCTTCTTTTAAGTGTATATTTTAAATACATATATAACACATATCAGTTTATTTATATATCAGAAAAGTACAGAAAGAAAATATAAAAATGATTTGTGTTGTTTCCACTCAGATGACCCCTGTTGACATTTAAAAAAAAAACCACTTGAAAAGTTGGAAACATCATTAGTAGATATGTTTCATTAGTAGGTTGTATAAGATGGAAGGTGGGACCCTTCTCCCTTTTTGCAAGATAATTCCTATTATCATTTAGGTATTTCCAGAAAAATATGCACATTCCCACATAGAAGCATCAAACTTTTTCCTTTTCACACATAAGATATCATATGAAGCACACTGTTCTGCCATTGATGTTCACTACTTCTGTGTCTGGGAGCTTTCCCCCAGTGAGCTATTCATGTCTCTTACCTGCCCTCCCACTGTTCCACCCTACAGATATATCACAGTTCAGGTCTCTTACCTTCCTGCCCAGTGTTCCATCCAACAGATATCATAGTTTAGTTATCCTGTCGTGTATTAGCAGACACTGGGTTGTTTTCAGTTGTAGCTGGTTTGCAGTTTAGTTACCCTTCAGTGACTGTCCCTGTATGCATGTCTTGGGGAAGTTTTGCAACTGTATCAATAACGTAAATTCCTAGCCCTGGGCTTGCTGAGTCAGGGGTTTTATCTTTGACAGTTACTTGATAGATCCTTCTCTACCAATTTACACCAATTTAACACTTCCACTAAAGGCCACTTCCTATGTCCAATTGCAGGTCCTGGGTATCTTCCAAATATAAGCATTTTCAAGATTAAAAAATGGCATTGTGTGATTTTATTTTTGATAAGTGAAGAATGTCTCTTTCTGGTGCTGATTTTATTTTGAGTGAGGCCAAACAGCTTGTCCTTTATTTACTGAGCATTTGTCTTTTTTTCTTTACTGTAAACTGTATGTTTTTATACATTGTCCACTTTTCTATTAGATTATTTATCTTTTTCTTATTTACTTATGTTACTTTTAATAATTAAATATGTGGTTTTAAGGGATCTATTAAATCATAAGTAATTTTAATTTTATCTTGAAATAAAAACTTTGCTTAGGAGATGTAGTAGACAAAAATTGTGTTTGCTAGCTCAGTATCTGTTTCCCCTTCTGAAAACAGCCCCCAGATTTTTCTTTCAGGTAACAGCATGTTTTTACTACATTTATCTGGGGTTTCTCTGGATCTGAACACATGAGCTAGACTTGCTCACCAAATCCCTCCAGCCCCCCTGGCCACAGAGCCGAGACAGAGACCCACATCTGGCCAAAGGGAGCCTTTCCATGACTTTGCCATATTTATTTGAAAAGAAGTGCTCTTTCTCTCATTCCACTGCAGTTGCTGAGAAGGATAGAAAGGATGCTGTAGGAGAAACAGAACAATGGAACCTTAAGTTAGGAAGCAGAAGAAGGCAAGCATATAATCAATAATCATCTCCTCTAATACCTTATAGGTAACATTGGCTTGATTTTGGAAGTTAGGTATGAAAAAAAGACATGAAGATATGCAAAGGCAAGTGGAAGAAATGCTATTAAGATGATTGAAATTGAGAATAATCCTGGCAGATCTGTGAGTGCCAGGCAACAGTTTATTCAAGAAGGGGAAATACGTACTTGTTTTGAGTAACTGCACTATGTAGCAATTCCACTCTTGGGCATATATCTGGAGAAAACTAACTGGAAATGATACATGCAACCCAGTGCTCCTAGCAGTGCTATTTACAATAGCCAAGACATGGAAACAACCTAAATGTCCATCCACAGATGAGTGGATAAAGGAGATGTGGTGTATAATATATACAATGGAATATATAGTCAGCCATAAAAAAGAATGAAATATTGCCATCTGTAGCAACATGGATGGACCTAGAGAAAATTAAATTAATTGAAATAAGTCAGACAGAGAAAGGCAAATATATTATATCATTTATATGTAGAATCTGAAAAAAAAGATACAAATGAACTTATTTACAAACCAGAAATAGACTCACAGACATAGGAAACAAACTATGGTTACCAAAGGGGAAAAGTATGGGGGAGGAGGGATAAATTGAGAGTTTGGGGTTAACATATACACACTACTATACATAAAATAGATAAACAACAAGGACCTACCACATAGTGCAGGGAAATAGGTTCATTATCTTATAATAACCTATAGTGGAAAAGAATCTGAAAAAGAATATATATGTATATGTATAACTGAACACTTTGTTGTACACCTGAAACTAACACAACTATATTTCCATAAAAATAAATTTAAAAAAATAATCCTGGCAGAGCTGTGAATGCCAGGCAAGTTTATTCAAGAAGGGGAAATGGGTACTTGTTTTGAGTAACTGCACCATTATCTCTATGTTGTGAAATGGCCAAATCTTAACAAAAGGCTGGTTTAATAAATATTAACCTACAGTCTTAGGGACAGACTTCCTGTGCATGTGATTCAATGTGCAGGAGTCTTTTTTTTTTTTTGGTAAAGTCACACACATTGATAACTGCAGAAGTGTTTGAAATGAAGGATGTCTCTTATTTTCATTCTCTCATTTTTTTCTCCCTCCTCTTCTGTATTAATTGGGAATCTGGGATTTCTATTTCACCATATGTCAGAGGGTGAGGTACTACCACATTACACATATTTTAATAGCCAGAGTCCAAAATTAAAAACATGTAAAGCCAGGACTTAAGAGTACAGTTTCATAATGCTGCTTGCTTTTGGCTTTGAGCACCAGTTTATGACCATATTCCTTTTGGCCGGAAGTTTAACTTTCAGTAAGAAGAAGAAAGTGGTAAAATTTGTAAGATAAACTCATAATATTAAGCTTCTAAAAGAAGAATTAGCTAAGTGAAAAAGCATCAAATCTGCTCAGAGTAAGTAAAGCTTGTAATTCATATCCACTTAAAAATGGGTTTTTTTTCTTTTTTACAGTGTGATAGTAGCTGGAGTGACAGATCAGCAAAATTCAAACCATATAATAAAACCAGCCACACTGATTAAAGAGAAAAGTTTACCCAATATAGATCAAAATGATTTTCTCTCTTCAGGATAAACTCAGACCAGGACCATATGGGCTAAATTCTGACCAATGAGCCATGGACTGAATTAAAAGGGGAGCTCTGCATTGCTTTTTCTTCCTTTGGGACTTGACTGTGAGGTGAGGCTGAAGACCAAGATGGCCACCTACTTATTGTCTTTTATAATTTCATCTATTTTGATGGAAGCCATTGTCCCAAATATGTCTTTCCCTTTTCCATATTTTTTATTGCTATGTATAAAAATGACTGTAGGGTCTGGCATTATTGGGAGTGAAACATTTTAAATATGTGAATTTTCTAAGCTACTATAGATCCAAACTTTTACACTTTAATGATTTTATTTTACTTTGTTTTTTAGGGGATAGGTTTAGAGGAGGTACTGGGGATTGGACCCAGGACATTGTGCATGCTAAGCATGTGCTCTACCACTGGGCTGTACCCTCCCCCCACATTTTAAATAGTTTTAAGAGAACATTTTCTAAGGGATACTTTCACTTCCTGGTGTCATTACTAGGAGTTATTATTGTTCTTTGTGTCAATATAATTCTATGTCCACGTAACAGCCCTCAGGTCGGACTATCAACGTTGCTAGCCAGCCATTGTTGGTGTATCCAAGAGTGACCCTTACTTTTTCTAGTTTCAATCCTTAAATATGAAGTGCTGAATATACCTGTAAATTAGTTAGGGGACATATTTTTACAGCAAATTTTTGGCCATGATGTGTTAGTATACCATGGAGAGTGTTCCTATGCAGAGCATGTATTTGAATTAGATGACCTAAAAGGGCTTCAGTGACTGGTCCCTCAAGACTTGGTAAGAAGAATTCTTTCCCGTTTCCTAGATTAGTTTCCTTCCTCCTTGTTGCCTGGCTACTTCTTGTTCATTCCTTTGCTCTTAGCCACTTCCTGTGAGGGACCCTCCATGACTGCTCGGCTAGGTCTCCTGTGCACTCGTAACACGTGGACTGCCTGCATCATCTCTTAGTGTGTCATATTTTACTGTCATTTCTTAAGTGATGTCTGTGTTTCTCAGTAGAGGCCAGACAGGCTGGCATTGTGCACACTAAGGTTTCCCTAGAACAAGCACACCGTGCTCTGAACATAGCAGGTATTTTACAAATATTTGTTTAATGAATGGTTGAATGCTTCATACTTAAGTCAAAGTGACTGTAATCCCTGCCTCACTGGGCCACACAGCTAGAGTGAAGGCCCTCCAGGGCCCAAGAACAGTCACATTGGCAACAAAAGGCTGATATCTTTGTCTTCAGAGAAAGAGTAGATTATGCTACAAACTTTGGTGTGTTTGAAATGTCACATTACATTTTATATGGATGAAATTACTTCTATTTTCTAAGTTTCCTTCCTGCCCTGCTAGTGGGAGGGCATTTAAAACTCCATCGTTATGGGAGCTTGTTCCTTTTCATGATTGTACCAAGAATCTGGAGGGCTTGTATGGTTGGTACCTGGAGAAGCGGAGGATCTCTGATCTTCAGTCCACCATTGTTGCCACTGCTATTGCAATCATTCAGACCCACACACTGCTTCAAAGGTAGGCATCTGGGCTGTCAGCTGGTCAAAGGGGACCCAGGGAAATCTCTCTGCCCTCATAATCATCACCTCTGAAATCCTGTCACCGTCCTGTGGGATCTGATCATCTCTGCCCTCTTCCCTGTCCTGTGAAATCTCTCCCTTAATTCTGTTGAAAACATTTGCTTGCTCCCTTCTTTCCTAGCCCAGTCATCTCAAATAGTTCTTGTAAAGAATGATTCAGTAAAACAAAAGCCAGGAAAGGTGGTGAGCTCTAAGCAGTTTCTGCTCTATTCTGTGATACAAATGCCTCAAAGGAGAGGGTGCCCAGAGGCCTAGCTATTTGCTTAAAATAAGGAAAATGAAAGAACAAAATATAAATGAATAACAACAAAATTATCCTGTATTATTATGGACTGAACTGTGTCCCAGCAAAATACATATGCTGAAATCCTAACCCTGTGTAACTGTATTTGGAGATAGGGTCTGTAGGAGGTAATTAAGGTCATAATGATGAGGCCCTAGTCCAACTTGATTAATGTCTTTAGAAGAGGCAGGGATACCTGAGCTCTCTCTCTCTCTCCTCTATATAAGGATACAGCAAGAAGGCAGCTGTCTGCAAACCAGGGAGAAGGCTCTTACTGGGAACAGAAATCTGCTGATACCTTGATCTTCGATTTCCAGCCTCCAAAATGGTGAGAAAATAAATTTCTGTTGTTTAAGCCATCCAGTCTGTGGTGTTTTGTTACTGCAGCTCAAGATGGTGAAGGTAAGTACTTCTTGTTGACTGCATGTTCCCACCCAACAGAGCTACTGGGATGCCCAGCAGAACCATTCCATCCATTAGGCACCTAAGACACACTGTGGGACTTAAAGCATGGATTTAAGAGCCTATGCAACCATTGAGAACTGAAAAAATACAGTAATTGGTTCAAAATAAGAAAACCACAAAACTGAATTTAGAAACATGTTTAATGGAAGATCTATAAAATGTAACATCATGCCCTTCATTAATTGCTAAATTTAGAATCCATAACAAAGTTATTACATGTGAATATAATTTATAGGTTCAATTTTTCTCACATCTCAAGATTTCCCATGTATTCACCATGATTTCTGAGGAAGTATAACTAATAGTAAATTGAGTTATGTAAAGATAATTTTTCAAAAACAAAATTATTTGCTTTTTCAAAGCAAAATGATATTTAATATGGGGATATGAGAACATTTTAATAGGTTTGATATGGTATGAGATGAAATCCCTGAATTTCTAAACTCTGCCTGTGCCTCCAGCTCTCTCACTTCCCTTGGCAGTGTCCTGGGACCTCTCTGTTTGAGAATGTGATGTAATTCTGACACTGACTGCCTGGAATTAGCACAGACTTCTCAGGTTAAGGATGCCCTCCAGCAACACTGCCATCACTTCAGACACCAGCCACCAGCTTTGGGGCTTTCCAGACCACCTGTACTTCTGACCAGCTGGCTACAAATGTGGGGGTTCCCACTCCCCGTCTCAAGTTTGGTAATTTGCTAGAATGATTCATAGAATTCAGGAAAGTACTATAGTTATGGTTAAAATGTTATCACCAAGGATACAAAACAAGCCAAATGAAGAGATGCATAGGGTGAGGTCTGGGATGGTCCCAAACATGAAGCTTCTGTGTCTTTAGTATGCATCACCCTCCTGGCACTCCAGTGTATATCACCAGCCAGGAAACTCACCTGAACTTCAGGTGTCCAGAGTTTCCACTGGAGTTTCATTATGTTTACATGTGGTTTTTCTGACGTGGCCAGATCCCAAAACTCAGTAATGGTCCAATAGCACTTCTTGACCAATCTCCACTTAATTGTCTGGATTACTGGAAGCTTGCCATTATCTCTACTAGTAAGTAACATTCCCTGTTTCTTCTGATACACTGAGAGCTAACTGCAGGTAACATGCTTTTTCCTGGTACTCCTGGGTACATCTATTTTCTTTGGGTGATTTGCATGTTTTCCTGGAGTTGGCTGAGTTTATCTGAAATTTCTGCCTACCAGTCATATTGGTATTGCTATTATGTTATTTAATTGAATATTATGTAAACATTTTAAATGGGAGTGCTGAAACCAAGTTGAATACTTTAAAAAAGTTTGATAAAGGTGTTTGCTAAAAGAAATTGCTGTTAAATTAGGTGTAAGACAACTGTAAAAGACTAAAAATAAATGACAAAATCCTAAAGTTTTTCTGCCCTCAGATTGCTTTGAAAATGTCCTTAATTTTCTAATTTAAAGAAATTAAAATGGAAAATCAGAGACAGTATACTCATGCATTATAGATGTGGTTATATAAGAAAGAAGATTTGGAATTCTAAACAAGATCCATTCTCACAGAGAAGCCCTTAGTCCAACAATGACAAAAAATACAAATTTGTGTAGATTTATGTATTTATAAGAGAATAATATAAAAATTAAATTTTATGAATGTAGTAATTTTTATGATTGTATACTTTAATTAGATTTTTCTATTTACTAACCAACTACTATAAAATGAGGCACGTTGTCTAAATAATCTTGGTGGTCTGTCAGTTTAACATTCCAGGATTTTAAATACTGCTTAAACGGAAATGACTTTTACAGCACTCAGACTGAATAGCCTTCGTGGGGATTTGCTTAAGCAGGTGAGACATAAGTGACGTCACCACAATGAGCTTCTGATGGCATCTAATTTCCTATTATCATAAAAAAGACTGAAATGGACAATTCTTGTCCATTGTATTTGAACAATGATTCTGACACTTTTCAGAAGTTCTCTATTATGAAGGTATGAACATAATCTCTAAGGATGAGCCACAGAGAAATCATTGTCTCTTTTCCTTTCTCTCCTCTGCCTCTTCCCCTGTTTTTTCTTTCTAAATTACTTTCCTGTAGAGAATTGAAGAAAAAGATACAAGGACAAATCTGCTAAGAATTTTATTTTTTAGGTTATCATCTTATATCTTTGCTGAGTACACTGTGACATCATGCGCAAATATTATTTAAAAAAGCTAATAAAAATGATTTAAAATAATCTATAATTCTCCTTCCCAAGTAGACATTTTATTAAGCTGAAGCTAATTTTATAGTCATATTAATGTTGAAGCCTAGTAAATAGAGTAGAAATCAAAAGATTAGAGGGAAACTAATTAATTTGGGAGAAATTCTATTTGTCAAGTAGCAAACAAAATTCATTATAGACCAAGTAATAATGCAAGTCAGAATAAAATTCTTATGTTTTGCAAAGGTTATGGAAAAGTGAACTTATGTTAAATAATTAATATAGGGAGGCTATATGGAAAAAATAGTGATTTTTGGAGTTAATAAAATTAGAATGAAATGCTTGTTCTGCCATTTACTCTCATCTAAGCTTGAACAACTCAACCTTTCTTTGTCTTGGTTTTCTCATCCATAAAAAAGGAACAAAAACACCAACCTTGCAGGGCACTAAACAGTGAAATATAAATCCTGTTTCTCCACTGTACATTATGGAATTGGAGACATGCTCTACTGAGAAATTTTGTACTCTATTAAAGTGTTAAAAATCTCATATATGTTAAGGGAAAAAATACATATGTATTTCCTGTCCAGAGCAAGGGGTATCCTTACAGATTGTATGACCCTGGCCAGCAGTGAATCAACTTCTCTCTTGTAAGAATTCAAACTGGGAGCCATAGGTTTGTAGATAGTAGGCTTTTGAATGAAAGGGGACAAAGAGTTAGCCACCTTGTTGGGTCAAGTGGAAGCTAATTATTATGCAGAGAAAGATGAACTATAGATAAAGGAGTTATGAAAGATACTGAGATGACTCCATTCTGAATATTATTTTAAACACTTCCTTACATTAGCCCCGCTTACAGATAATGAAATCAAGGAAATTGAGTTAATAAGAGGTAGACCTAACTTCAGGCATTCTCAGGTGGAGTCTAAACTCTAAAGCATTCTATTCCATCATCACCAATAGCATGTAGAAGAGGCACGGGAAGAGGAGCCTTGATTCTAGTCCAGTGCCTGTGAGGCCCTGCTGGGCACAGAGCTCCTCTTACAGATTTCTTTGGTGCTTGTTGTCCAAGAGCACAAATTTATGATAAGAAAGTGATTTAGTAGATCCTTATTTTTCCTTAAGATTTTTTTCCCCTTGATGGTCACCAGTTTTGGAATTTGGGGAAAATAAGGTAGAGTACAGACTACCCAGAAGAGCAGTAGAGCTGCCAAGAGCAATTCTATTGGGTCTCAGGGAACGATTCCAGGTAGGCTGGGGGATCCACCCAGAAGTGCGTAGGGCCCAATAAGGCAGCCTTTGGGGAATGTTGCTTAACTGGCCTGTCCTTGGCACCAGAATCTTGCCTGCAAGCAAGAGTTTAAACTCATTGGATCTGGATATTTTAATCAAATGTCATCTAGAGGGGTTTTACATTTTGCTTTTGTTAAGACAACAAAGGATAAAAAGAAAATAAATTTATGCTATGAAATGGAGAATTGTATGCTATTTAAAGACAATTTACAGCAATGCATTGCAAACTGTGTTCTGAAGAAAACTTATTTAGGGAGATACTTATTGAAACCAGGCTTCTTGGTTTAAGTAAATTGAGGAAACACTGGGTTAAAGTTAAGCATTTCTCCTTAGTCAAGACTTTACTACGTTAATGTGAATCCTGAAGCTCCAAGCCGAACACAGGATACTTTCCTTTTCTCCCCGCTCTCTCCAGCATTTATCATTCATGGACTTTGAATGATGGCCATTCTGCCTGGTGTGAGGTGATATCTCATTGTAGTTTTTTTTCTTTTTTTTAACATTTTTTATTGATTTATAATCATTTTACAATGTGTCAAATTCCAGTGTTCAGCACAATTTTTCAGTCATTCATGGACATATACACACTCATTGTCACATTTTTTTCTCTGTGGGTTATAACATTTTGTGTATATTTGATTTGCATTTCTTTGATAATTAGTGATATTGAACTTTTTTATGTGCCTATAGGTCATTCGCATTTTTTCATTGAAAAATTGCTTTTTTAGTTCTTCAGCCCATTTTTGGATTGAGTTGTTTGCCTTTTTCTTATTAAGTTGTATGAGCTGTTTATATATTCCAGAGATTAAACCCTTGTTAGTCTCATCATTTGCAAATATTTTCTCCCATTCTGTAGGTTGTCTTTTTGCTTTGCTTATGGTTTTCTTTGCTATGGAAAAACTTCTAAGTTGGTCCCATTTGTTTATTTTCACTTTTATTTCTATTGCTTGGGTAGACTGCCCTAGGAGAACATGGCTGCAATTTTTGTTGGATAACGCTTTGCCCATGTTTTCTTCTAAGAGGTTTCTACTGTCTTGTCTTATGTTTACACCCTGTGAGAACATACTGGAGAGATACCAAGGGACCTGCTTAAGCAGTGTAGGTTTCTTCCTTTGGACAAAAGAGGTCCTTTAAGATGTTTGACCAAGTGATACATTGTTCAAGGCTGGGCTTTGGGAAGATTAAGATGAGGGTAGTATATTTGGCTGGATTGCCACAGAAGAGTGAGTGAAAGAGTTAGAACAGGCATTTGGGGGGTCATAATTGCCATTTCAAAAATAAATATAGGGCAAATCCATTAATAACTTCTGCAGTGGTTATAGTAAAAATGATCAGGGTGTATTGCATTAGAATCAGTTTCTTAATATCTCGGAGAGGGCATGGGCATGGGGTGTGGTAGGGTGATGTGGGCTATCATGAAAGTGGGGACAGTCTCCCTTTATAGAGTCTTAGGTCTGCTCTGCTTCCTCTGTCTTGGCCATTTACCATTTCTCCATCTACTTTTGGTCTTTATATTGTGGTACAGATTTCTCTTATTTGCTATGTTACTTGGCTGTGATTTTTAAAAGGAGAAAGGATGGAAATACCTTTTGGCCACCATCTTGAACTACACAAACCCTGGTATAGGCAGCTGGAACATTTCCTCAGTAAATAGTTATAACAACTCTCTGAAGCAAGGATTACCCCTTACTATAGATGAGAAAGTTGAGTAGGAATATACAGCTGATCAGAGGTGGAAGAAAAATCCAAACCCAAGACTATTTGACTCCAGGCTTGCTGCTTTAGGGTCATGGGACTGTATGTACATTTCTATTATATCTGTTCAAAAGTCTTCAGTGGCTTACCACTTCTCTCCAAGGATAAACCAGATCATTGCAATGGACTGCAAGGCCTTACATGATCTGCCACTTTCTCCCATTACTCTTTGATCAAATATCTTACCACTCCCTCTCATCTTCCTCCACTTTTACGTTGGCCTCTTTGTAATTCCTTATACCAACCAATCTGGCTCCCACCTTTGGGCCTTTGCAGTAGCCTTTCCTGCACTGTGGAACACCCTTACCCATAAATACTACTTTGTGATGACCTCACCTCCTTTAGGTCTATGCTCAAATCTTCATCTTTATATTTGGGACTATCCTGATCATTCCATTTATTTATTAATTAATTAATTAATTTTTTTTTAGCAGGGGGAGGTAATTAGGTTAATTTGTTTACTTAATTTTAGAGGAGGTACTGGGAGTTGAACCCAGGACCTCATGCATGCTAAGCATGTGCTCTACCAATTGAGTTATATCCTCTGCCTCCCCCGATAATCCTATTTAAATTGCAGCCTACCTCCCCACTCCCTCATTCCCAAACCCTCTTGCTCTGCTCTATTTTTTCACAGCACTAATCATCATCTTCTACACTATAGTTTACTTTTTTAAAAACTATGTTTATTGTGTGTTTCTCCCGAGTAGAATGGAGGTACAGTTTCTGTCCTTTGTTGGTTGTTCACGGAAATATGTCAAGCATTCGAAAATGGCACCTATAAACCTAGCAAACATGCAGAAAAAAACATCAAATGGATTATTTTTCCTGCTTTTGTGTCTCCCATGGTTCATTGGAAAAGTGCTTGGAGTGCGTTAAAAGTCACGTCACGGCTAGAATGTCTCTTCACATATTCTCCTAGGAAGACATTGAAGAATGTGCAAGCTGTAGACATAGGCTGGATTTCTTCACTTCATATGTAAAATGAAGATATGAGGTATGTGAGCTACCGGTGAGTCAGATATTCTTTGTTGCAAGTTCAAGGAAAATTATTAAGACCTGAAAGTTTGATATCTGTATTATTTTAATTGTTGAGCAGATTTTAATTGCCTGGTAGTTTTTATTGACTCAGTGTTACGCGCTGGTTTTCTCTACAGTGATTTCAATGGGAAGAGAAAGTAGAGTTCTCTCCAGTATCAGAAACAAAACTTAAACAAAACGAACACAATGTCACAGCGTTCCAGAGTTCTACCTTTGAACGTGTGCACTAAAGGATGGGGGCTGGTTGGGGTTGTCACTAAAAAAAGAATTTACAAAATGTATTTTAGGTCATTTGGTGAGCTGGACTCTCCACCCCCCTCCCCACACTCCAACCATTGAATCCCTGTGAAGAGCCTACATTATCTGTAATTGAGCTACTTTCAATAAAAAATTGCTAGATTTAACAACGGTCAGCAAAGCCAAGATGCTGCCTCCATTGAAGTAGCATTAAAGCTGCACTCTGAACTTCAGACTTCAAAAGAGCTCTTTTTCTCATAGTTTGTAATAGAAAAGGTTTCTAGGCACAGCCTTTTAGTACCCTGTATAGTTCTCAGTACTTCATAGCTCCTCAAATTTAATTGAACTTGCACTCTCTAATCATCCAATTTCTACATGTAGCGCATCTCAACTGAGGACCTCCTGTGGACCTGAGGTCATTTAGCATGCTCTTTGGTGACCATACTTCCTCTCTGAGTGTTTACAGGTAATGGTTTCAACCCATTACCTCAAGGAGGACTCTGTTTTTAAGCCTCCAATTGTACTGATAGTTTGCCACCTCACCCCCACCTCATAACATAATGCTTTCTAGACTGAAATGGAAAATGAGTACTTCCCTACTGAGCTTAAGATGTGAGCCACAATTTAGTTCCTGGGGGTCAGAGTCATATGCAAACACCTCAAGTTTCTTTAAAGGACTGGAAATAATATGAATTACTTTTCATCCATTTTTGGTCCACTGGTTCTCAAATTTTCTTATTAAGAGTTGCCTGAAGGCTGTATTAATTACAGATTCCTGGGTTCCACCTGCAGAGATTGTGATTACCTCACTGCAGAGAGGAGCTCAGGAATCTACAAATGTCACAAGCACCCCAGGGGATTCATATGCAGGTGCTTTGAGAAACAGGAGAGCTTATCACACGGCATCACTAGTGTGGAGTTTGAGAAGGTCTGTGACCATTCCCATGTGTAATACTATGAATGTAGCTGTTGGTGAAACTTTTCCCCTCTGTAATTTTATTCTGCCTAGGGATTGCCTAAAGTTCAGTGAGAACACATGAAAACGAAGAATATTGACAGGTCAGCAGGATTCTGATAGAACAGACTATCATAGTCCCCGCTTATCCATGGTTTCACTTTCCATGGTTTCAACTACCTGTAGCCAACTGTGATCCAAAAAGATTACATGGAAAATTCCAGAAGTAAACAATTCAGAACTTTCAAATTGCACACTGTTCTGAGTAGCCTGATGAAATCTCACACCATCCCACTCTGTACCCCCATGAACCTCAACCGTTGGCAGTGTCTGCTCCTGGCCTCCAACCATTGACATCATCCTGGCTCCGTGATCCAGGAGCACCCCGAGCAGCAGATCCTCCTCTGACTTAGGGTCAGGAGGTCAATAGTAGCCTAATGCTGAGTCACAGTGTCTACATTATTCACCTCATTTCACTTCATCACATTGGCATTTTTTCCATAGAACATGATCACAAGAAGAAGGGTGAGTACAGCACAATAAGATATTTTGAGAGAGAGAAAGGGAAACATATACACAGAGAGAAAGGCGGAGAAGAGAGAGAGGAGAAAGACCACATTCACATAACTTTTTTATAGTATATTGTTATTATTTATCTATTTTATTAATCCTTATTGTTAATCTCTTACTGTGCCTAACTTACAAACTAAACTTTATCATAAATATGTATATATATGAAAAAACATAGTATATGTAGGTTTTGGTACTATCCATGGCTCCAGGCACCTACTTGGAACATATCCCTCATTGATAAGGGGGTACTACTGTGCACTGAAGTGGTGTCAGAGTGAGAAACTTAATTTTGTTTTTAATTTTGAGGATTTTCCCCAAAGATTAGTTTCTCTTTTATCTCATTGTTTGCAGCTTGCTCTAGCTTATAAATAAATAAGCTAGTTCCTAATCTATTTTTTTCTGTTCCCACCATACCATGAGATCTATGTGTCACTCTTAATTTTAAGTTTTTATTATGACCAAAGTCACTGAACTACTCCAGCATATTGCTGGCATGTTAGACAACAAAGATAAAATAATAATTTATTCATGAGCCTAGAAAAAGGTGAAATGCCAATATTCCACCAAATAGATTAGCAAATATGCTAACAGAAATAAAGGACAGTCATGGCTTCAGGGAGTCCTTTTGATCTGTACTTCATGGTGGAAAATCTTAATATGTTCATACATGATTTTCAGTGACTTCAAGAAACTGCTTTTGTCACTGAAATACAGAGAAACCACAAAGTAACAAGCATCAGACAATTTTGCTCTTGTAGTAGCTGTTTCATGTCATTTACAAATTCAGACCATTGAAATTGTCAAAGTAGTTTAGTGACAAAGTGGTCAGTTTCAAACTCCAATGTTCCTCACTTTTTTAAGAAGAAGCACCATAACCTAACAAAAACATGTTTTTTTAAAGTAGCCACTGCATTTATTTCCCATTATACATTTGATATGATGTATATTTCCTTATAGTAGCTTGTATTGGTCACTGCTAATGAGCATTTCCCTTCTTACCAGGACATTGTGTCCTTTTCACCAATTTAAAATAATTATTTATTAAAAAAAACAAAGTTCATTCTCATTCTTTTTCACTAACCCTCCTCCAAGAAAAAAGACATTAATTTTATTTTTAGTGTCCATTGAATTTAGTGCACAGCTTATTCACCTAAAAAGTTGTGAGAACATTTCAGATTATTTTGAATTAAATTAGAAATTCTCTATAGACAATTGTTTATTGACTCTAGATAGAGAAAATTGAAATGCCTTAATTCACTATAGGAAATTATGGAGACAAAAATATTTATCATTATTAAATGATTTTGAGTCCAACTCATTCTGTTGCCAAAAAATAAAGGATCATATAAGTCATCTGGGTTGGGGTGGGGACTAGACATTTGTATTATTTAAAACCACTGACATGATTCTGACACACAGCTGTGTAGAAACCTGCCATTTAGACAAACAGAAGCCATTCGATGAATGAGGCACATTGCACAAGATGAGGGTTCAGGTAATGAGGATACATGAAAGGCTTGTGCTACAGGGATGCAGTTCTGATTAAAAGTTGGAAAGCAACTTTTCCAACTTTTAATGTTTATTTAAATCAAATCAATTTATTCAAATTTATGTAAATAGTTTATTTAAGTTTAAGCTGTAAGTTATAGAGTCTTAAAAAAAAAGACTAGATTATACAAAATCCACCCTCCTGCTGTGAGCAATTCACTGTATTCCTGATTTGACAGGCTAAGAAATTGAAAGTAGGTGTCTTACCCCTGATTAGAGAGTAAACTGGAGTCAGGATCAGGGTTGCACTTTGTGGCCCTAGATACCTTAGTTCCCTGTTGCACTGACAGACCCCTGTGCCTTCTCTCTGTCCCCTTTTTCTGTTTTTCATGGTTGGGTCTGTCATATGATCAGCCGTGCTCTTGTCTGAACCTGCCGTAGGAAGGTAAGTCTTTGGACGGTAGAGGCAGTGTTGTGGGCCCTGTGGAAGTGCCTGACCTGCTGCCCACCCATTGCAGACTTACCATAAGTACATGTGGAAATGGGAGCTGCCTCTTGGAGGGCTGGGAAGAGGATCAGGAGAAAGATCCTCTGAAGCAGAGAACCCTGAAGATGTAGCTCTAGTTCTAGCCCTGCCACTTATTAGCAGGTTGATATGTAACACCCCTGAGTCTCAGTTTTCACATCAACAAAATGGGAAAACTCTGTTCCATACTCTTCTCACAAGGTCATCATGTGGGTCATGTAACATGATAAAAGACCAAACAGTTTGTGGATTAACAGCTACTTAAAAAAAAATTATGCAAGATGACATGGTGAGGTCAGTGGAAAGAAATGGGCTTGGGATCAGAAGGCCTAGCTCTGGAACCAGCTTGAGCCCTTACTTATTTTACTTC
Source organism: Vicugna pacos (assembly GCF_048564905.1). Taxonomy (NCBI): domain Eukaryota; kingdom Metazoa; phylum Chordata; class Mammalia; order Artiodactyla; family Camelidae; genus Vicugna; species Vicugna pacos. The sequence goes on from NW_027328741.1 coordinate 30,371,378, forward strand.
TATATACATTAACGTTTAATTCTCTGACCCCCTATTTCCTCATCTCTAGAATGAAAATATTTATACCTGGCATGCCTGCTTTAATGAAATGACTCATTATGTGAAAGTAGAGGTAATGAGCTTGTAACTGCACTGGCAGAAGGGAAATAACCCTGAACAAGACAGCTTGACTCCTGTCACGGTGGAGCCTGCAGTCTCTTGGAAGAGATGATGGCTGTAAAACTACTTTGCCAATTGTAAAGCAGTAAGAAATGTTTAGTATTATAATTATTGCTAATGTTACAGCATAGAGGAAGGCCATTCTAGGTAGACTTGAAAAATCAGCCATTCATCTTGTTCTATGGTTCCAAATGTTCCAAATATAGGCAAATGCTCAGCAATTTCTGCACTGGTTTTCAGAAACTACATGAGACCTGCTCCAAAAAGTTGAATTTATTTGGGTTTCCATATTTAATTATCAAATATATGTGTGAAAATACGTAGCAGAATGTTTCAGATGTTTATAAAAAAGTAGTTATGTTGACACCAAATCAGATTCTCTAAGTTTGTAATGGAATGCTGGGTATCAGGAGGGTCTAAAAGAAATTCCACTACAGTTCTCAGGCCACAGGGACACCATAAGGAATTCCTTGTCATTTTAGTAAGTGTGGCTAATTCCATCACGTCCTGATGGGCTGTGTCAGTGGTCATAATGCTCTCCTAGAGGCATGGAGAGTATGGCTGCTGTTGGTTTACCTACAATAGTAAAGACTATGAGGAATAGCCCATCGTATCTGCTAAGAGTTTGTCTTAAACAATTTTTTTACATGAAATGTAATTGATTTACAAGATTATATTAGTTTCAAGTGTACAACATAGTGATTCACTATTTCTATAGCTTACAATCTATATAAAGTTATTATAAAATGTTGGTTATATTCCCTGTGCTGTGCATTACATCCTTGAACTCATTTATTTTATACCTAATAGTTTACATCCCTTAATCCCCTTCACTGATCTTACCCCCACTCCTTTAAGTGATTTTCATTTAATATAATGTTTAAAATAAAGGCTAAAGTTGAGGTAGCTTTTTGGCTTTTTCAAAAATAATTCAAGTTGCATTTATATTAGTTTTCTTTTCAGTGTGTTCTGGGTGACAGCATACAAAATTAGCTTTCTAATTCTGTTTCTTATATATTTGAGTGGATTTATACAAAAGGGTCTAAAATAAAAAGGAAGGCCTTTGCATTCAATGGGCATCTTCTGTTTTATATAGTCCTTCTTTTAATTGTTTCTTATTGATACTACTATACCTGCAAAAAAAAACCCAAAAAACCAAGCAAACCCAAAAATCAACCCCATACTCACCTTTATGTGTGCAGTTGGGTGCATCTTCATAACCATTGAAAGTATTAGTAAATTGAAAATACTGACACTCATACTGTAAGGAAATACAGGCATGGAAATAGAAAGTAGAGGAAAGCCTTGGTAAGCTGTCTGGTTTGGCTGCCTTATCACTCAGACAGATGCCTTTTCACATGGAAACTTCAGAGCATTTGCTAAATGATGCTCCTTCCCCATGGGCAGCAGGAGGTGAACTCTCCAGTTAGGACTGTGTTAGGCCATCAAAAGAGGAGGGGCTAGTTGGGTGGAGGTCTCCCCTTGGCACCTATTTAAGCCAGGAGGGGATGACATTTGGCATCCATGTGCTGTGCTCAGCAATGGACTTCAAACCAAACCCTTACAACAATTTTTGGGTTAGTGAGGACATCACACTCAAGTCCTGTCTGGTGTTTGGGAAAGTGTTGCTGTTTTGAGTGCAGTCTCTTTTGCTCACAGCTTACTTTTGGGCCACTCGGGGAATCGATGCTCAGAAACTCTAAAACTCCTGGAGCTATTTTCCTGCTGGCTTTAGAAGTCCTCGGCCCGATGCTCTCATGTGTAACACAAGGTCTTGCAGCAAGGAAGCTTCAAAGGCAAGTGCTCACAAAGAAATGAAGAGGGAAAAAGTCTCCTGAGCCAGGGAACAATTCTTCAACAACTCCTCCTTTACCTGTAATGGTGATACGTGTTGTTTCACCCAGTGGGGCAGAGTTAGAGAATGAGAGAGTGGTATTTTTCTGGCTAATAGTTTCACTATTTTTCTTTTTCAACCCAAAGCTTACTTCCTGGTCACCTTTCCACAAACTCTCTGATAAACTAATAGATCTAAGACACAACTAATTCCTGCCAATGTTCTGCCAGGGTAATCTCTGAGCCCTGAGCCTGTCCTGCTGCTCCGAGAGGCAGGTGACCAGTGGGCTTCAGTATCCCAGTTAGTAAGGACAAATAAGCTGGCCACACACAGCTGTTTTTTTGTGTTAGGCCATTGCCTGAAGCATCCTTCTCTATCCCCAGCACCTGGAATGATGTGGCGGTTGTATTAGGCAGTTGACACATATTGGTTCAGTGAATGAGTACAGATGTCTCCCCTGTCTAAACGGAACATGTAGCCAAAGAGGACAAAATTATCAACTTTACCAAGAGTGGATGTTTTGCATTTCTGAGAACTACAGATTTGAGGTGATAGCTAGTTCATGAAGCCTCTGACCTTCCCAAGAACACCTTCAGAGGTATTTCTTTGGATAAAAGACTTGTAAACAGATAATAATGTTACAACCTTATGGGAACTCAGAGAAGAAAGCATGAGCTACGTATGGAGGAGAAGATATCTAACCATGATGTTGAAGTATGCCTGGTTTACCCGAGGAGGTGAGGAAGGGCATCCTGAAAAGAAAGGTCAGTACATTGCAAAGGAGACAAGGCATAACTGACATGGCCCCTGGGGGAGGGGCAGGGGCAGGGAAGGGTGGGTGGGAAATCAGGCCAGTTGTGTTGGCGGGGAGCACCCTGAGATAAACCATGCTGTCAAACATGAACTTCTTTTAGGTTCTAAGAAGGAAGCGGTAGAAGAATTGTCGGCTGCGTGGTGACAGAATCGGATACTGAAGGACTTCTGGGTAATCTCCGAGCGCTGAGGCTGTCCTGCCCCTCTAAGAGGCAGGAGAGTGGGCTTCAGTATCCCAATTAATAAGGACAGATAACCTGGCCACACACAGGGAATTTTTAGCAGCTTATTTGCCATCACAGAGAGCGTGTGACATAAAGGACACACGGTCATCGTTTTAATAACGTGTGAGGTGTTGTTTGATTTAGGGCATGAAGCTGACTAAAATGGAAAGACAAATGATTGTAAATGAAGACAGAGGTGCTGCCATTGAGAGGCTTACAGTGTAGCTGGGAGAGGTGCTGGGAAGCAGTACCTTACCAGACGCTGGTAGATATCAGTGCAATTGTAATGGGAGAGTCTCATTTCGTGCAGTCCCTTTCCTTAATAGGGAGTAGGTGGCTAGTTCCAAGCTGCCACAGAAGATGTCCCAGCTCGAATGCACAAGCATTGTGAAACTTGATCCAAGTAAGTTGGCAAGGAAATGGAGGCTGCATTTAGCAGATCCCAGGCAGACCCTAGGACTCTGGCTGGGGCAGGCAGGTGGTAAATGCTCATTGAGTGTGGGAAGAATTGTGTCTGTTGTGGGAAAATCTCTGAGCTGGAATTACTGAGGTCTGGATTCTTAATCCTGTGGTGTTGGAAAATTCATTTAATTTTTCTGGGCCTCGGTTTCCTCATCTGTGAAACAAAAGAAATGAATGAGATGCTTTCTAAAGTGAATGTTATGGTTTATTATTTCATGAACTGCAGGGAAAATTCTTACCCACACCTGGCATTGGAAAATATGGAGAGTTTTCAAATAAACAAGTGGGGATGCTTGGCTTTCAACTGAGCATAAACATCAAGGCATATCCTGTACATTTTATTAGAGAAAAAGAATCAAGGTGAGAAGGAAGAGGTTCTCCCTCAGTGCATCTAGGAGCTGTGTGAGCCCCCAGTAGTGTCTGAGGTCAGAAGGCCCTTCCTGTCCTCATGTCCAGGAGGGCATTTTCCCCATGCAAATGCCAAGATGGCACTCTCTCTAACCTGTGGGTGAAAAGCTGTCTGTTTTGGACCTTTACATTTAAGATTTTATTCAGACACACTCCACAATGGGAAGGTTGTTCTTAAGAAGGGAATTTGTTGAGAATCTAGTGAGTTTGGGATGACACAACTTGGGGGTTATTAGTTTCATGATTTGACCTGAAATGAGCAGTCCAATTTAGTCAGATAAAAGCATGGAATGGATATGTTCTCTTTGATATGAGAGTTTTCAGGACTCTTTAGCCCAAATAATTAACATAAAGGCAAGAAATAGTGAGAGAAGAGTTAAATGACTGAGGATAGTTACTGCAAACTGAAGAGAGTGGAGACTGACATATGAGGGATGCCCAGAACCTGAGCCCTTAGTGGGACAAGGTGGGGGTGGGGGAAGAGGACTGCAGTACTGGGTATCAGGCTGGTGGATGGAGGTGCCAATGAGAAAGTCCCAAACGAAAAAGTGAATTTCCTTCTTGGTTATGCCTCCAATCAGAGTACATATGTGGTGTGGAAAGTAAAAGAAACAACAAATCAAGGAAATCAGACTAAGTTAATCAGGTTATTTTCCAGGAACTGAAACAAATCCATTTGGCATCTAGCTCTGACATAAAAAAGTGTTTGATCTGCTCCCCTGTATCTTGAAGGTTTTTGGACTGGAAAACAGACTTATGATTTAAAAAAAAAAAAAAAAAGGAAGAGGCCATTGTGGGCCCTAAACACTACAGAGTGCATTTGCTTCCATGTGGGTTAACTCTTCTTTGGTCTTTTTAATAAAGCAGTGGAGTTTGGGAGACTTAGACACTAAGCAGTTTCTCCTGGGACCCTGATTAAATGAATAGTGAGTCATACTGGTGATAATAGATCTGAGAAAAGTGGATGTAGGAGTCCAAAAATGTGGTTGTAGAGCCTGTAATAATGGCTCTGTTCATGGACTGTTATTAGAAGTTTTGATGTCTTCAAGTTCCTGTTAAAACCAGACAGGCTTTATCCTGAGAGTCCTGCCAGAATGGAACCTCCTCCTACCCTTGGCATCCAATTTGTAGCAACCAATTCTTTCTGAATATCTGTGATGATCTACACTATAGCTGTTGGGTCATACAACTCCCATAATGTGGAACTGGAGGAGACATGTGGAAGAGGCTGTAATGTTCCCATGGCCCAAGAATAATGTCCACTTGGGGAAAGTGACTATGACCTTGGGAAGAAATGCAACTTATGGGTTTTCTTACTTGCATCAAGTAACTTTTAGGTGATTTAGCATTGAGAGGGTTACGATCTGTATTACAAGGAGCTTGCCAGGCTGTTGTGAATCCTTAACTATCTCTTTTGGGGAACTCTATCTGTGGGTCATTCATAAAGTCAGAATGAAAAGAATTAAAAAATGGAAACTCCTAAACAATAACAAGCACAGTAAATGAAAAACTTAATCAGAATAGTAACAAAGACTTTATATTAAAAGCTAGAATGAACATAAATAGTATAAGAAAACTAATAGAGGATTAAAAATATGTCAGGTTAAGGAAAGCCAGAATACAGTGTTGATAACAAAACAAAGTGAGAAAACTAAACCAGAGAATTGGGAAAATACCAAAACAAAACAAATGTCTACACTGTTAAAAAGGATTAAAGTAGCCAACCTAATAGGAAATTCAGAATATTCTGCCAGGAGAATAGTTTGGAATCGTATACAACTACATGTGGTATGTGATTATCTTTGGGTGAATGGGATTATGATTTTAAAAAAATTCATTTCGCTTGTTTGTAATATGAGATTTCTCTGAAATTATCCTGCATTGTATATGCAATTAAAATTACAAGGAAAACCACTGATGAAAGACATGAAATTAAAATACGTAGACAACATTCAGAAACAAAAAAACATTAAATTAGACTAAATGATAAAAGTACGAAGATCAAGAAAGCAGGGAATAATGAATATTCCACAAAACTTTACAAACCAGAAATTAAAAGATTAAGAGAATAAAAAATATACTACAAGAATGTTAATATTTCTAAAATTTGAGAGAGTATGGGATTTTTCAAAAGGAGAAAATGAAAAAGCTTAAGGAGTTGTTGGGTTCAATGCTCTTTTTCAGGGGCAAAGCTGGAGCATCCCCTCAGCTTGAGGTTCCCACCCACGTCCTCTGGGAGGAGGTCCCAGGGCAGAGAGCAAATCTAGCCTCTCCAGCTCTCCTCACATTGAGGGTCCCGGCTTCTGTGACTTTCTCAAAGTATCCAGCAAATAGTGCGCCAGAATCAAATTCCCCTTGCTCCATACACCAACGACAGAGCCGTCAGAAGTGCAGGCACCCTCACAGTTTCTGAAAATGCCTGGAGCGTGGCAGCTGCGTGTTGCTGCCATTCTTCATTGTCTGGGCTGTTTCGTCCCTGCGCTGAGAGGCTGCTGCAGTGTTTGGAGGCCGGCTCTGAACTTCACACATCCCAAGAGAGGAAGGAAAGGAGGAACGAGAGAACGGATGTGGTCTGGGCATCTCCTCCGGGTCAGGCGTTGTGCTGGGAATGTCACTCCTATGCTCCTTCTTTTGATCTTTCCTGTATCTCATAAAATAAACATTTTAATGCCAGTTTTGCAGATGTTGAATCTGAGGCATAAAGTTCATGTCATTAGCTCAAGTTTACATCCAGTAGCAGAAGTCTAGTTCTAAAACCCTTGAGAGAGGGCTCCTTTCTAGAGGAAGAAGTAAGCCTATGAGGATGGAGGCTTCCCACTGAAGCCAAGTCAGGTCAATGGGTGTCAGAACACATCTTCCTGGTGGTCCTAGTTAGTGTGAGGGTGAGGTTGAGAGGGTCCAAACATGTCAGCTCTTCTGCTGGAGAGGAGGAAGGCCTGCAGCCATGGGAAAGTAGCAGAGAGACTAGAAGTCAGGCTGGCAGAGGCCCTTACAGAGTGGCCACCAGACCATGGGTAGCCACTGGCATCACCTGTGAACTTGTCAGAAATGCAGTCTCAGGCTGCACCCTGACCTATTGAACTGGGGACTGATGAATCTGGGCATGGACATAGGAAAATGACCAAGCTCTTTGCATGATTTCTAAACACAACAAAGTGTGAGAACCTCTGCTGTAAGCAAGGAGTTGGGTGTGGGATTTGAAGGCAGGGTGAGGAAGCTGAGCTGCTGGTGTAGAGGATGATGAGTGGATGAGGACTCTGAGCTAGTCTACAATATGAGAGATGGGGCATGATGGGAAGGATAAGAAAAATCAGGCATCAAGATAATGGGGCCAGACATAGCAGTGGGAAATGGCCTCCGTTTCCAATAGCTGAGTGTCACCAGCAATCCCTTTCCTTTCCCTGAGCCTCACTTCTTTAGGTTCAGGTGATGGAGGGGCTGTTGTCACTCATCTCATGGGCTTGCTTTAAGGCTGCAAACAAATTAATATGTGTGTGTCCTTGACATATAGTCAGTGCTCAAAAAGTAGTGTTTGAGCTTGGATTTAAACAGATAGCTGAGCGGGTGGTGTGGAAGAGTGATGGGGACAGCAGTGTCCTTTACCCTCTTGCTGACTTTGGCCACTCAGACAACTTCTGTGGTTGAAATATTCCACTCCCATCTCAAGGCAGCCTGCAGTTACTTGGGAAAGTAAATCCTCAACTTGGACTCATTGAAACAATGAAACAAACAGTTTGCCTGTCTTCTGTTAAGGCAAAAGCTGACTACGTCCCATGAAAGATAAGAGGGATGGGTGTTCTCCAAGTTGTAAACTTTGTGCTGTGTGGAGAGTGAAGAAGGAGGTTGATTCATGCCACCCGAGGCTGGGGGGGCATGTGGCATGAAGGAAAGTGTCATGTGCTCGGACGGAAAAAAGACCCGGATATGAATCGACCCTGCTCTGGGACTTCCTAGCTGGGTAACCTTAGCAAATGACTTAATCTTTCTGAATTGTAGGTTCTTCATTTCCATAAGGACAGTATTGTGAGGACTGGAGAACAATGAAGGTGGAAGCACTCCTCAGGGTGCCGGGACCCTGACAACTTGTAGGAAATGTTCTCCACTTCTCAGTTCTGCCCCTGGCCTTTGCCCTGAGGGAGGCAGGGTTCCCTCTCCCACGGCTGCACCTGAGCGAGTCCCCCTCAGCAAGGTTTGTTAAAGGCCCTTTGAAGACTCCGTGTCTTTAAGGATCCCATCTATGTTTACCTGGCACAGCTCTTTCCCCTGCACATACTTCGCATTCCCCTGTCTTCACTGGGCTGGGGAGAATTTTCAGCAAGCCCAGCGCTCAGCTTCTGTAAGTAACAGAGGATGTTTCGGGCCCTGGGTCCTCTTGCGTCCGCATCCCCGAGTCAGGACAGCCCCTCCCCTTTCTGTCTGTCTGTGTTTGGAGTTGGGAGTGGGGTCTCTTTCTGGTCGAGGTGAATGAGACTAAGGCAAGAAGCAGCGGGGAAACGGCCTCGTTTCATGACATTGATGGTATCATGAGGCCAGGAGGACTGAGGGGAGAGGGGAGCGTTTCTCATTTCTGTAATCATCTCCTCCAGAGGGACAGCAGCAGAGAAAGAAAAATCAAACAGTCTGCTCCCTTACCCTGGGCTCCATAATTGACCTTTCACTGTCTGCATTTTCATATTTGAGTCTGCAAAACAGAGGACCCACACAATCAGCAACAGATGGCCTCGTGCCATCTGCAAGGGACATGAATTCAGTTAGCATGCACATTGTCATCCTAGGGCGGTTCCAGGGGACTGCTGAAAAGACAGCAGGCCTGCTTTGCAAAATAGATAGAGAGCATGATTAAAATGTCTGGATCCAATTGTATGTTTAATTACAATCCCTTTTTTATCTCAAAGACAATGACTTGTAGCTATTATGACACAATATTGAAAATGTGTATGACACATGGTGGCACTTGGAAGCTGATAGGTGGTCTGTGTTTGATCAAAATGATCAAAGATCCTCACCATGGAGGCCCCCTCTCCTTCTCTCTGATCTGATCCACTTAGATGAGCAAAATATGATTCACAGGAGACAGTTTATGTGATTTTCATTCCCCAAGAGCAGAGGCATAATTTTTACATCACCATTTCCCCTAAAAACAATGGGAGTTTGACAATGCTCATAAACACACAGTAATCCACCCCGCACTCCGTGGCTGTCTACAAGGCATCTCTCCTGCTTCAGCTCTAATTTACTCTCCTATGTTCAAACATTTTTGAATTTTATTATTGGTATGATCAGAAAAAGACCAAAAAAAAATTGAAAGTTCTGAGAGGGAACTCTATTATTTTGGTCTATTCATACAATAAGATATTTTGAGGACTTTAGAGAAAATTAAAGTTGAATGGTGTGTTGACTGTGAATTCTAACTATTTGGTTGAGGATAAAGATGGAATTTCACTAGGTAACTTGTGGAAGCACTGTCAGCTAAAATTGCTGTTGTGTCTGCTGCAAAAAAGAATTTATACTGGAATTTCTTTTCCTGCCCTTTAGCTGAAACTCTGAAAGGCAGAGAAATAAGGCACATCAGTAACTTGCTGGCGTGCCTCATTGTGGGGATTTTACACATGTAACCAGCGTTCTGGGGAGAACTGTTTGCAACAACTTGATGAAAACATTCAGTACTAATTTGGATGACAATTTATCAGATGTAATTATGCATTTCACAGCTACGTAGTAGTATATGTTTCACTTCTTGAAGGCTTTTGGTTAGGTTCATGTAAAACTTGGGTTGTAGTTTCACATACATTTGCTTCTCTCTTCTAGCGGTTTCCTGCCCTATGTTGCTCTCCTTTACATTGGTTATTGTTGTGTAAAGAAAACAGAAACATTCTTCACTAGCAACAAGAACCTGAGTCAGGTATTTCTTGTGCTGCTGCTCTGCACACAGTACCATGGTGGGGGTTGCGAGGGGCTTCGGCTGACTTGTGCAGGCTTGAATCCTGCCCTCAAGGATTTTACAGCCCCATGTAAGTCCACAGTGAGTCAGATCTAAGAAAGAAAAAGATGAAGAGTTGGATGGAAGGACAGATAAGGAGAGATGCAGAGTTGGAGAGGGAGGGAGGAAGAGAGCTTGGGTAAGAGGGTAGGCAGTGGAAAATAAATGGCTACAATTCTTTAATCCTTTATCTATTGTGTCCAAGGAAGGGAGGAGGGCATTCCAGGGAAAAGCTCAGTTTACTGCCGTAAAGCTTTGGCTCCAAATTCTTTTGTTGGAATTCTAGCCACAAGTGGCTCAGATAGACCCTGGGTGAATCACAAACTGTTTTTGTATCTGCAGCCTAAGGTTTATCCTAAAAATAGGCTGAATGACCTATTTAACTTTTACCCTAGTTCAGCCCTTTAGATTATTTACCAGCAGCTAATATTTACTGAGCTATTATTATGTGCCAGGCATTGTACTAAGTGCTTAGTAAATGTTTTCTCATCTAGTCCTCACCAAACTCCCCTCTGAGGTAAGGATCACTACCCTATAGTAAAAGAGACATGTACTCTATCAAAAAAAAATCCAACAGAAGCTGTTAGATAATGAAAAGACTATTTCCTTTGCTGTCCTTGGCACATACTTTTGGCTTCAGAAACAGCGCCACTGTCTTGATTTGTTTATCTCTGCTGTACTTTCTGTCATCCAGCACTTACAGCTCTAGTAATTAAAGGGGAATCAGCAGTTTATGAAAGCACAATAGACTTAGGGGAGGATGGCTTTGTTGGATCAACAAAATTTAACTGAAAAGTTATCACTGCAAAATCATACACCAGGGAAATTTTAATGCATAAAAATCATCTTTAAATTAAAGTGCTAAGACCAGAGTTTCAAAGACATTTGTTTTAATGGTGCCCCATTAGCTGTGTAAAAAAAGACCCCAAAACTTTTGAGTCACTATTTTATCTTGCAAAAGTTACATATTCTTTGTAGACAGGAACTGTCTGTTAAAGTAATATTTGACATATCCTGAATCAAAAAAACTTTACAGTGAAAGGCTGACATCTATTTACTATGTAAAAAAAGGCTGCTGTGTATTTTTACTAGCAGAATTTTCCTTTAATAAGGCAGCCAAATGGCATCTACACACAACAAACCAATTTAGAGCCAAGACCTATTGAATACCAACACAGCATCACATGTGCCTAGCAATCCATTTTTCCAGTATTACTCTGACTTGGTACTGAATTTGTATAGGAAATATGGTGTTTTTTATGTTTTGGGTTTTTTTGTTTGTTGGTTGGTTTTTTGGGAAAGGGTATAACAGTAATAAAAAGGCCTGGTTAATTATTTATTTGGTGAACTTTAATCTTTTCAGTGCTCTCAACTTTGATTTCATTATATTAGTAGTTGATCTTCCTTATTTAAGAAGAACAAACTACAACTGAGCTATTTTTATATTTTTCAATCAAGTAGAAGCAAAATCTGTATGTTTGGCCAATTCCAACCAAGATCATCTGTCTAAGTCACTGCAGTTAGGAAGAGACCAGACAGAAGGCAGTCATCTTGGTAAAGAGTTTAAATCTGTGTGTAATCTCACACAGGTGCTGCTTCCTGTGCTCTGGAAAATCCCTCATCACTAAGCAGGCGAACTGAGCCATACCTGCATTTAAGCAGAACACCTGGACCTACTCTTTCCTACTCGCTCATGTTCTCCAAATCGTCCCTAAACACATGGTGCTTTAGCACAAGTCTGACACCAGAGATTTGTAAGCCCTAAGTGCACTGCCAAATCAAGTTTGATACAAAACACAGCTACCTTTTTTGAATCAAATACATTACAGATATGATACTCCCATCATCTATTTCAATTAGTCAAGCCTCAGGTAATTTATGGGGTCATTTCTGCCACTAGTAATAAATTTCATAAAGGCATTAACAATTAAACAGGGAATTTTAAGGAAGGTTGAAGCCCAACATCTATTAAAGGCCCTAGCTAGCTTCATTGGCCGTGTGCTCTTTGTTTTCCAGTCATATAGCCATTGGATGGGAAAGTCCTGAAAATTAAATATGGGTTTAGTTATTATCAACAAGATGCTAGTTTTAGTGGGTCTCAGTTTCCTTAAGAAAAAGCACATATTTGTTAAACTCTAAATATCTAATTTTTGCTTAATGGAGCTTAATTAATGCTTAGATTTACAGTTATGGGAGGCTTTGTAATTAATTAATGACTATGTATTGTTGGTGTACTCTGGGCCTAGCATTATGCTGGAATAACTGAATTTATAAGTGATCAAGCAAGCTATCAGTGTACTTTGTGTGGCTTTACACGTGGCCTTCCAGTAAGCGCTTTCTGTGGAATTTTGGCATTTCACCTGAGGTAGATGTCAGGGATGTTCAGGGAGAAGAAAGAATGGCATTGAGTAGGTATGCCTTTTATGGCTGTCATAAATGATGCAGAAACAATAGGGATTGTGTGGAGGAGGTCCTTAATACATGTGTACACTTCGATAAACACATCTGAATACATCTTCAAGTGTTAACATTTTGAACTGCTGATCAATTCATAACATTGAATTTATTACACTTGCAATGCTGTTATGTTTATTGCTTGAATTCCTTGGACTCAGTTGCTGTTAGTCAAATTCACTGTCTCCAAGAAGGCTTGGAGGTAAAGAGGTAGGAGCGATTGGGGACTTAGGGCATGGTGGGATGGAGGATGTGATGGAGTAGGAGGGGCACAGACAGCACCTGTCAATTGTACTAATGGGTAGCAATCAAGAAGGAAGGCTCTGAAATGCTCACAAAGCAGTTTCAACTCGAAGAGGATATTGCTAGTTTAGCAGAAAGCTCTGAAGCACCAAATGATACCTTATATTCCTGAAGGATTGAGATCGAGAGAGAGAGAGAGACTCTACAGGGTACCTTTGGAATTCAAGGTAGCTTGAATCTGGTCCAGATGTTCCTGAGCAGAGCTAATGGGAGGGCCCCTTGGAAGAGCAGGTGTATATGCCTTGACCTGGTAGTGATGCAACTTGACATTGAATCAGACTCAAGTGCCTGTTCACACTGGAGCCTAGTCACTCAAATAATGGAAGCATTTAATTTTCTTTTCCAAAAGTTTCTCAGCAGTGTGGTTTGTTTTTGATTGAGTGGATGCATAGATGTGATAGTGAATGTATAAAAGAAATAATAGGCTTTCAGGTTTAAGAATTTTTGTAAAATTTATTTTGGTTTCAAAATAATTGAAATTGTCATAGGTTTTTTTCTCTGAACCTCCTACTTTGTGATGTGAATGGATAAATCACCCAGATCAAAGTTAAAATTTTCTTGTATCAATTTCTTATCTCTAGAAACAGCAGGGATAATTAGGAATTGCAAGGATTGCAGAGAGCCTGGGAAGTGCGTGAGCAGAGGAAAGGTTTCCATGAAGAGAAAAGTAGGCAAGGCATGAGCACCCAAAAGTGGAAGCTGAAGTATTCTAGAACATAGGCATAGAGTTGGCCTTTACAAGATTATCAAGAAGTGCAAAGTACTGGGAAAAGCAGCTAATGTTCAAAGCTAACAGTTTGGAGAGAAATGGCTCCTACAAGAGGAAGATGTGATATAATACAGACATAGGATACTCACCCTAAAATTGTGTGAAGTTCAAAGAATTTTTGGCAGGGAGAAATAAGTTCCAAAATAGATACCTAATGGAGAGGTGGTGGGAGCTTCCAAGGATGTAAAGTGGAGTAACCCAGGCTGAAAATAATGGGGGTAACACATTGACCGAGGAATAGGAAATGAGTTTTGTGAAGGCAGGGGTCATGGCAGGAAATATTTGATTTCCCAGCTGTGGCCCAAAGCTTGGCACACAGTGGGTAATTAGTGCTTGAAGAGTGAGCAGAGTGGTATAGATGTAAAAAGAAGGCAAAATTAGCAAGGATGGGAGAGCATTTGTTAGGCAGTAGGATAAAAAAAAGATAAAGATGATTTTCTGAGTAAAAGAAACTGTAAGAGTGAGCACAAATTTGCCTTTTTATGAATGAAGTTTAGGTTGGAGCAGCTAATCCTGAAACTCTTTCTTGGGAAATATCTTTCTAAGTTTTAGAGCTTGTTTTCCAATCAAGACATATTCACCTGAGAATATAAAAACAAGATAAAATTAAATGGCCCTCTCAAGTAGTGTAGCTGAGTAGCATAGCACTCAAATCTGTAATTGACAGCTGTAGCCCACGTGTTTCTACAGCCAAAGAGGAAGGAGCAGATCATCCCTGCCATCTCACTGCCTAGTCGTACCTTGTTGATTTCAAGTTTGTTGATCACCTAAATTATTTTGATGAGACTGCAGAATGCTTTTCTTTTGCACCCACTTTCTAAAAATGAGAGTATATATAAATTTTTTCTATATAGGATCCAAGTGAGAGATACCTTCTTTTTCTTCTTTTATTTCACAATCATCTACTCTTCCTGGTGCTTTCAATAAGGTATTTTGTGGATGGGGACAAATAAGGAAGACTTCAGTGAGTTAAGGGACCTGAGACTAGAATTTTAATGAAATTCCTGGAGATGATTCACTGTCATCCTTATTCAGGAGACGAAGCAGGACAAAGAGCCTAAAATGAAATGGTAAGAAACCTAGTTCTTAATTTTGGTGTTTACTTCAAGGATTGATCTAGAGGTATTATGAAGAGCAAAATGTTCTGGGTCTTTATTCTTTCATAAGCCACGCAGGAGGCTGCCTGGGAAACTTTTCTTCCCTGATGTGGCTGATGGAGGTTCATGCCAGCAGCTCGGTTGAGTAGCTGCCTCCCCATGCAGTATCCAATAAAGAGATCAAGCTCTTCACTTTCTCTTAGGGTTTTTAGTGGAACACAGGTTGGTCTCAGAGCTATTATTTTATGTTTTTGTTAAATCTCTGAGGTTGAGGTTGATTAACTTTTAGATTAAGCTACACTCTGAAATTAAGTTTAAAATGTCTAACCTTCGAATAGGGATGGAATTCTCACCAGTCATCATTAGAATTCACTGATGTTACAGATTTGTAGACAGATGTTATCCATTAAGATGAAAGCAGAAAGAGGCTATAAAGTTGACTCAGAAGGCTAAGTACTTTACCTTCAGGGAAGCACATATAAAAATCTGTTCTGAACTATATATATAGTAATAGTTAAAGCTCTGAACACCTGGTTCTTAACTGGCCAGGCAGAGTCATATAAAATACTGACATACCTTCTACTTACTGTTATTTTGATCTTTAGGCAGGTTACTGTTTTTATTATGCATGCTTAGGAATTTAGTCTCAGTGATCAGCCAACCCAGAGGGCATTTAGTGAATGCCAGCCTTGTGTGAGCACAAACCTAGGATGACGTCTAGGTCAGGACTGGATTTCTCAGTACCTGCCTTGGTCTAGGTCTTGGACTAATGGCAATAATGGTTAAGTTCAGTAGTTTTTTTACCTTTAGTTTTTACACCTTTCCTCAGTGACTTGACAAGTTGACATTTTTCAGACAGTTCAGAATTGCAAAGCGCTCTACGCCTGGCTCAGTTAGCTGTGCTGGTTGAAAACACGACACTAATGAGGCCAAGTTTCAATTCCCACATGGCCTGGGCTGTTCTGAAGGTGAAAAACTGTCCCACAACCCCAGGCTGCATCTCTACCACTGTGTAGTTTCTTGATCTGCCAGCAATCACCATGTTTCAGTAGGAGGACCCCTCCAGAGAGAGTGGAGCTCAGGGAAGAATGAAGGTCATGCCCTGTGATGACAATTCAGTAGCAACACCTCTGTCAATAAGCATCATCCTAGTTAGGGTGGCCACAGATGGGAGAGAGTGGAACCCAAGAAGAGCGTCGTAAAACCGTTTCCATCTGTGTAACGGAATACATGGAACACAGTAACTAATTTTCACTGAGCACTTCCTGTCTATCTGCTATTGCTCAAAGCTTTTAAAATATGCATCGACTTATTTAATCTTCATAGCAATCCTATGAAGCAGGTGCTTTCAATAGCCCTGCTTTATTCATAAGGAAATTGAGGGATGCAGACCTTCATCAGGTTGCTCCAAATGCATACAGGCAGGCTGATCCCAGAGCTCTTGTATTCACCTCTGCACCCAACACAGGCACTGCTTAGAGAGGAAATGCATTAGCCTGCCAGTCAGCTCTCAAACAGATGAGAGTCACTGAAGGACAAACTCCCAGCTCTCTGGTGAATGGAGCTACATAATGTTTTTGACTGTTGCTGGACCACTAAATTCACCCATTAGCTAAAATTAGTTTATGAAATTTTCATCCTTTCAACACTTGTGACACCTTAAACTAAGAAAACGTGGTCTTGAATGTTACTTGGAAATGTTTTTGGGTGTTTTTGAAAAAGTCTTCTAAATTAAAAGCTATCTCTATTATCCATCCAATAAAGCATCGTGTAAGTTATCATGAAAAATTGAACTAGACATTAGAAAATCAAAGTAAAAGACATCGTCTCCCATTGATCCCAGCTTTCCAACTGTCTGTTCATATCCAAATGTCCTTGCTTTTATGCTTGAAATGATAATTGCTCTTATTCTTTAATCTGCTGCAGTGTGCTTTTCTATCCTACTGGAATTCCCTGCAGAGCATCATTCCTCTCCGGTAGGTCAACTCTAACTACCTTCTCTGGGTCCTTGTGGTTTTGCTTGCCCCTTCCCTAGTATTCGCTCTTTCTCCTTAGCCCAGCTCTTGTGTTCATGATGCTACGCCATACCATGCCATCTGAGTTTCTCTCACCTCTCCTGTCTGTTTCCCTCACTCAGCCTGGCCCTGACATAGGTGTTGCCTTCCCTTCTGGTCCTTAGTGCTCTCTTCTCCTCATACTCTGCTCTCACCCTTTGTGATCTTATTTTCATTCATGTGACCAACAGGGACTTGTAGATGGGAGATGCCAAAATCGAATCTGTGCAGCCTTGAATTCACTTCTAAGGTATTTGCCCATCTCCTTGCTATTCCTTTTCCTTCTGATTGGCCTACAAACATTTCAGATTCAATTTGTCCAAACTGTGTGCCTGTCTCCAGACTGTTCTTGAATTTATGCCTTTCCAAGCTGGAAATCTGACTTATCCATGGCTGTTATCTTTATTCTCTACTTCCAAGGCTTTGCCAAGTCCTGTTGATTCTATTTCTAAAACCTTTTAGGAATCAGTCTGTTTTCCAATTCTATTTCTAAGGTCAGAGTTGAGACTTTTCATCCAAAATTACTGAGCACCTACTCTGTGTCAGGCATTGGGCTAGAAGTACAAATGTAGATAAGGGATCATTCCTGCATCAGGGATGCTAACATCCTAACACCATGGAATAAATGATTCATAGAACTGAGACTAGAGCTCTTTCTGTTTGCAGGGGCCAAGGATATATTCCAGAGTTGGGGGGGCAGTGTGGGGAGACAGAGAGAGAGAGCACGAGAGAGAAAGGAATTCAGAGGATTTGTGGCAGTATTAAAGAGTCAACCTTGTCTCTAGGCAACCATGACCTTCCAGTTTCCATTAACCCACACTCCTCTGGCCACACTGACTAGTCCTCCTTCTTCCATAATCCTTTCCACCAGGTCTGTTGCTTTCCCATTGGTCTCCAAGTCACCGGAGGACCTGTTCTGTGTCAGGAGATAAAGGTACTTATGGTTCAGGGGCTAGGATGAGACTTGTTCAATTTCAAGAATTGGCAAATACAAATACAATTCTTTAAGGAAAATCAGGTTTCTAATATAATATATTAAGTTACTTTGACATATTTACTATGATTCTTATTCCTAAAGAAACATATAAAAGACTAAATGGAACAAACATTTCAGCTATTGTTTTGTTCATATGATCTTTGAGAGTGTATCCAAGAATATTAATTTGGGGAAAAGTTTCAGTTACCAATTGCATTCAGCGTGGGTTTTATTTACTTATTAACATACTGAAACTCTCAGTTTTCTGTTTTGCCAAAATGTGTAATCCAAAGTGGAAGTTATAATTTCTTAATGTTATACAGTGTTCTAGAGGCTTTCTGGACATAAATAATATTTCAGTGTTATTTTATTTAATTAATAATAGAAAACTATTTTGAAACTATAATATCACCAACAGAGCAAAGGTATTAATCCCAAAATTATTATTCTGCTTTAAGGGTAGGTATATTTTAAAATTTTTATTTGATGAAAACATCACCCTATTCTTCTGTAGAACACAGAAAAAAATTAGGAACTAAAATTTTACTGATAAAAGTTGGTAGTCATCTCAGTACATGGACAAAATACTCACAGTTCTCTTTGAACATTTAAAAGTCTGTTGTATCATGCTCTGGACAAGCTTTTAGGTTTAAAAAAAAGTTGGCTAATTGACCTATTTTAAACTCTTCTCACTATGTCCCCAGTCTGAAGACCAGAGTGCTTTTCTAAAGAGCTGGATTTTTTATGAGGTGTTAAATAAACATTGCCAAATGTGACTTTGTGGAGATCTCTGCACCCTCATAGTAGAGTGATGCAGGCTACTTGATCATTTGTGTATCCTTAATAGCCCACAATTAACCCTTCTTATAAGGAAATGTGTGGGATGGCTTGGTTATATATAAATCATCATGAATAGAATGCATTTGTATTTATGTAGGACCAAGGCCAGGAATCCCTCCATTTATCCACTGATATTTGTTCTGCAGACTTAAACACGTTGGCAGGACAGACTGCATGCATGGCATCTTGAGTAGTGATGCATTCTTGATACACTGATGAAGAAAAATTGGTAAAGCAGCTTAGGTTTCTTAGATTTTTGCAGGGGGAGGAGAAGGACTTTGTTTCAAGAGTACAGTAATAATCTCTTACCTCCACATAGTCCTTTCCATTTCCCTGTGTGAATTGTCCCATATTCACTGCCATGATCCTCCCAGCTTCCCTGAGAGCTGAGAAGGGCAGGTGAGACTCTCAGTTTGTAGTGGAGGAAACTATACTCAGGAACATTTGCTTGAAAATGTACTGAAAATGGCCCTCAAGTCCATTGTCCTTACTTATCCTTTCATTATAGGAGTCTCAGTGTGGTCTCAGGAAGTTTGAGAAGAAAAAGCTTTTTAAAAACTTTAATCTGTAGCATTTGGTTGCTCAGGCCCTAGACCAAGCTGGTGGTTCATTTTTCTGTAATTGGGAATTTGATGACAGAAATCTAGCCTGAGAATAGTATGGGAATGACTGGCAGAGACAAAGAGGACATTTAGGCATTGATGGAGTTGATGGAAGTGGAGGAGAAAGAGAACTCAAGTAAATATTTTAATGATTCCCAAATGAATTTTAAAAGTTTAGATTCTAAATACATTGAAGACTCATTATAACATTGTTTTTGAGGTTTATGCTTTAGAATGAAATTAGAGGTGAAATCTTGACCCTTTTTGGGTGAAGTCTCAATTTTCTTAATTTAATGAAGAATGTTATAGTCATAGCTTAATAGTAAGGCTATGCCTACTTTTTCAATAAAATAGCATTTCTTCCTTTTGAAAGTGTTTGCTAAATAAAGAAGAATAAATTCTTCTCTTGTTTCTCTGGTTATATCGATGTTTGTGTGTGTGTTGTCCTTCTAATCTAAGCTGTAATTTCCAAAAAAAATGGGAGCTAAATATTATACATACTACTCGTACAATAAATATTTGTCAACTTAAATTACCTGTGCTTTTCAGGCAAATTCTTACTATATAATCCATGTGCCTATGCAATTTCTCTTTTGTGCAGTTGAAAATACTTTTTAATAATGGCTTTTAAAATAATGGTTCTAGTTCTCTCATTCATGTATATCTACCTACTTAAAATAGATTTGATCTCAAATTCCATGGCTATTAAATGTTACGCATAGGCACATGCCAGATATAATGATTGCATGGCTTTTTCTAGTATGAAGGTCACTATGGCATCATTTGGTGATTTAATGCTGTACTTAGTTCAGATTTCAGCTCTGGGACATCTTACCTGTGAAACTTTGGGCAAATGACTGCAGTGTCCTCATCTGACAGCACTGAGGATCATTAGAGTGTTGTGAGAACCAAATGAGGCAGGACTTGGCATATAGTAAATTCTCCTATATTAGATGTTATTAAGATTATCTTGAATTGAGGACATTTACATAAGTGCTTGCTCCAAATAAGATAATTATAAGATAAGTGATATCCTTGAGTGGCAGTTGAATTGCTTTCATAGTTCACTTTTCTGATCTGAGTAAAAATGTTGTGGATTTTATGTTTCAAGATAAAAACAGATATTAGAAAATGTTTGGAAAATTAAATTATATAATCAATTCACATTTCTAATTGATTTTTTTGTCACAACTCTGGACATCAGGTCTTATTTTAAGTTATTTTTTAAGTAGTAAATATATAGTATGTATTTGCTTCCTTTGATGTGTATAATTCCCTAGTGTGTGGTCTGTTCTCACCACTACACTGTCTTTTCCAAAGATGACAACACCTCCCGCATGTGTCCTTTCATCATCTGAAAACACTGCTGGAGTTACTACAACTCTGAGATGCTAAATCATGCTTTAGTCTTGCCAGGAATCCTTTAGCTATCAAGTGTTTATCAGCCTTTAAGAGGAAAGTACTTCATTATTACATAAAATCACTCATTACATGGTTGGGTGGTTTCATTTGTTTGTGTGGTTTCTGAAAGCTGCAGGAAGGAAAAAAAATGCTACACAGATTTGAGGGACCTCAAATGTAATACACAGTATAGTAGAGATTCCTAACTTTAATCAATTAAAAGTATTTGCTAAACTTACAACTGCCCAGGCCCCTTCCTTGAAGATTCTGAGCAGTAGGTCTGGGGTGGGGTCCTGAATCTGTATTTTTAACAAGTGTGTCAGATGATTCTTCTGATCTGGCCAGTTTGGAAAACACTGCATGTAGAAACCTATGAGAGTACAAGAACAACCACAAGGAAACATTTCTTTATTTTCCTCCCATTTTAGAAATATCAGTAAGCAAAGAGAAAGAGTAGTAAAATAACCTATAATATTATTTCTCAGAATTATTATGGCTGTTAACAAGCATTGCAGGTGGGGGCTCCAGAACCAGACTGTTGGGTTCTAATACTGGGAGGTAGCCAAGTCATGGAGAAGCTGCATGTAGGTGTTCTGGTTGCCAGCCCAAGTCTTTGATTCATCCCAGCCAAGATATGTCAGTGAAGGAGCCTAGAGGTGATTCCAGCCTCCTGCTGTCATCTTTAGCTATCAAGTCTTCCAGCTGAGGTCCCAGACATCATGGAGAAGAGATAAAACATTCCTGCATGCCCTGTCCAAATTCCTAAGTCACACAATCTGTAAGCATAGAAAAGATGGTTGCTGTTTTAAGCCACAAAATTTTGGAGTCTTTTTTTATGTAACAATAGTCACTGGAACATACATCTTTCCAACTCCATGAATGTAGTAACCGTATGTCTCATTCATGACTTAATCTTTGTCACCTAGCATATAATAGCCCTCAAACAATTGTTGAACAATGTATTATGTTTTAAACAAGACTTCATTGTCAGGAAACTAGATAGTTTTCCATTATACTCTGTGATTCCACTTTAGCCTTGGAGTAAAGACCTGGATGTGGAAATGCTGAGTCATAGAATATGGTAAATGATCTTGATATGGAGATACTGAAACATTCAATTACTGTTATTGCCCATGAATAATCATCCAGAGAGAGCCTGTCAAAGTTAAACCATTGGCATGTAACTTAAAAAACTAACATGTGCCAATTAAATGCACAGGACTGATTTATAAACCAGAGTGATGACTTTTGAACACAATGCAATTTAATTTAAAACAAGAGGTTTGCTAGACTGGTGGTTCTTCACTTGATGTCCAGAAGTCCAAGAAAGTTGTGAAAAGACGTCCATAGGCTATGTCAAATATTTCTTCAAACCTAATTTATCTTACATGTTCTTGAATTAAGGCAAGATGTTAACAAGCATGATGAGTTTCATTTCCTTTGGCCAGACTTATAAGTCATCTCATGTCGCTCAGGCATTCTGATGTTGAAATCATAGGAACGTTGAGGTGTAGTTGCTTTAGCCATATGCTATTAGCAGAGCCACATATTAGATAGTGTCTGAACTGAATGCATCTCACCCATCATTTCACCACCTCTGATAAGATACAGTGGAGGTAGCCAAAATTAAAGTAAACAGTGCTCAAATTTCTAAATCCTTATTTAAATTATTTACTCATCATCATAGCCTTATTAGTGATTTATAATATATAATATTTATATTAGTGATTTCATAATATTACTGTGAGTACTTGCTGATTTTGAATCTTTAGGTAAGACTTAGATTTTGTAACAGAGCACACATTATGTAATATAACCTGTTTGGTCATCAAAAACCTTTCAAATCATGTAACCTATGGGGACAAAATACTATAAAACCATAGGGACAGAAGTTTGAAAAATACAGATGTGTGTACAGGAGTGTCACTGACAGTTGCTCCAACACTGAAGAACATATTAGGTTGTTTATTAACACAAACTTATAAGAAAGGGAAATGGATTAGTTTTTTCATGTCTAGGATAGTTAGAACCCCCCCATTCACTGAAGAGTAAACATAATTGCAAAAACATTGGGATTTGGAGTCAGAGAACAAGGGGGTTAAATTCTAAGCAGATGATCCTGGACAGTTCCTGGACATCTGTGCACCTCATCTGCAATGTTGGGATAATATTAACTCAGAGTTTTGTGGAGAATAAATGAGCTAACATATGAAAGATCCAATCATAATGGATGGCATACTGGTGTTCAGTAAATGTTAGTGGAATTCAGATTTATTTTCTGGGTGTCTGTCACTGACTTTCAGGATTGGGGCATCCTCTGCCTTGGATAGTAATGTAAACATAATAATTCTGGATTTTTTTCCAGCCACAAGATAATTCATGCTTATGCTGATTTGTAATTTTCCCCAACTGTCAGGTGAGTTTACACTTTCTTTATGTTAGTTGCATTACTGATAACCAAGTGGGCACCACATTTGAAACCATTTCATTGCATGAGTTACCAGAAAGATGATGAATGGTATCTGTTTTGTCTTATTTTAATGTCAGGTCCAGAAGGTGACATTTTCTGATTGTTTTTAATCTCTGAAATGGTATCATATATTTTGGAACTTGTAGATAAAAGTCTACAGGCATCCACAGTGCCCATGAATGAAATGTAGTCAAGTTAATATTGGAAGTCAACATAGAATTCACTTGGTTTTGATATCATTTCCATTGTATTGATTAAGAAATCAAAAACTACAACTAAGTTAAGAGAATCTAGGAAGCAGAAGAAGCAAACTAAGTAATCATCTAACAAAACTCTCACTTAATGCATTTGGGGGGCTAGACGTTCACTGTGGCGAAGCACAGAGACTCGTTCTTGGGAATCACATTTACTAGTCCAGTGCTTTTCCCAACAAGTCCCTGTGATTTTATAAGTCATGAAATTGATATTACCAAATTAATAACAAAAATGTAGATCCTTAATTTCTAGTTGAGCAAATGCTTCATACAAGGTTTGAATACGGTCCTTATGAAAACACTGGGCAAAACTTAGAGAGTTCCTTTGCTATAAAAGGAATTATAAAATTAAATTGGAATATAAGGTGACTTTATAGTGACAAATCTTCAGGTGATTGCAATAATATTAGTGTCTTTTGTATACTTCTCATTTTGTCTTGAGTTTTAAATCCAAACAAAGTCACTGGAATAACAAAAGAATGAAGCAAGTCCCTGGATAGGTTTGAAGCTCAGTTTGATTTCATATATGGTTAAATTGTATGAAAGCTCACATCTGTCTTTGGACAATAGAAACATAAAAATGTACATTAAATGCTGATAAAAGTTTGATTCATTATTTTTCACAAATAAATATTTGATACTGTTTTGATTCATGGGCCCTGAAAGCAGATAGGTATTTAAACCTACAGAGTTTATATCTCTCTTCCTTTTCTTGGAAGTGAATTATTTTTAAAGATTTTTTTTCTAAGCTCCCCTAACATACCACTATCAGATCAGAGCAACTTGACAGTCAGCCTTTGTCAATTCAGTAACAAGCGCAGACTGGACTATATACACTTACAGCTGAGACTGCACCATGGATTCTAATCAACTGCTTTCTTTAATCATCTCATATTTGTTATTCTGTCTTTTGGTTATAGAAACTTAAAAAAACGAGGGTACATAGATTGTTTTACTCCAGCAGTTCTCATGAATAATTTTTCTAGCTCCCTTCCTTTTTTAAAAAAGTAAATGGGACAAGTACCTCCATTTTTGGAATAGAATTTTAACAACTGTAACTCTGAAAAGGGCAGAGGTAGAAGTGAGAATTTTACAAAGGTGATTAGACACAGTTACATATTTATTCTTTGCAGTAAGGGAACTAGAAAAGATAAAAGAAATAGTAGATTATTTGCTAAAAAAAAAAGTTTGTCAGTAGAATAGTGCCCAAGAGCTGTCTGAAATATTGTTTGACTGTTTTGAATCTGTTCCAAGCCTTCTTAGGTTGATCCCACCCTACACCCTGCCACCTCCAAGTCAGGTTACCTATGATGTTTGTTGTTTGTTAATTGCCTGGGAGTGGGGAAGGGGATTGTGAAGAGGGAAAGGAATAGAAATAAAAGTGCTTTCTTTGCAAAATAGGGAGCATCCATTCAACTTTCCCCATTTTACATATCTGAAAGGAAATAAATCAGATGACCATAGTGAGTGATGTCAAGAGTTTGAAAAGGAATCACTGATTATTTCTAATAGAAAAATCCCTATATCTTTTAAATCCTCTGGTAATTGTTTCTTTAGGTGTCCAGGTGTAGGAAGTGAGAATTATTGTCTAGCATCTATTATCCCAAGATAGCAAAGAAAGCTTAACCATCATGTGTTCCTCCTGTTTAAGCCTAAAGTATGTCTACATGATGATGGCAACGTGGGAAGAAGTCAGCAACAAGTCTTTTTGAAAAAAAAAATTTTTGTTTTTGCAATATTGTGTCAAATATCCAGTTGGATTTTCTTCAGGCTGGTTATTTGACTGCTGCAGGGTGGAAGGGAGGGGAGAGAGGGAGGGAAGGAGGGAGTGCTGCTGGGAGGTTTGGGTTATTTCATCTCTCTCTGGTGCAACACGTTGGGGTCAAGGCTCACTGACTCCGTATAGCTGAACCATATGAAACTGCTGTTTTTATTGGTCAGAATGGTTGCATATCCGTGAGTTCATATGCTGTAACTTATTAGATAACAGTGAACACCTATGCTTTCATTATCCATTAAGTGAACAAGTAATTATTGGATCCCACCTTATATAAGAGGATGTAAAAAACCAAAAGCTCTTCTATAGCCCATTGGCTTGAGACTTGCAAGCTCTTATTTCTTTTAAGACTACTTAAGTAGTCAGAATTACTTAGTCTTTACATAAGAGTGACCAATTTGTACATATAATTTTCATCTTAACTTTCTATTTAACATGAGAAAAATATTCCATGTTATAAAATTTTCATAACTCTACTTCAAGGGCTATAAAATGTTCCTTGGTGGATAGTTTATTGGCCATTCCTGTATTTCAGGTACATTTAGGTAGTTGGCTTACTGTCTTTGTGCATATAGTGTTTTTCTGTTATTCAGGTTATTTCCCTAGGATAGAGTCCCCAAAGTGGAATTACTTGGTCAAAGGGTATGAACATATAAAAAAATCTCTTGATACACATCAGCTGGAAATAGCTGTATTTTTAATACTGCTTGAAATATGAAGTTTGACTCCTCATCAGTCCCAGGATATGTTAAAAACTGTTTAAAATGACTTGCTTGCATGGTGGTCCAAAACCATATGCAATGACAATGTCACAGTCTGGATAAAGGAAAAGGTTTGGAGTTGCTGGTTTCAAGAGAACCACTAGCTTTTCTCAAAGGGAATGGCCTCTGAGTAAGCTGATACCAAGAAGAAAGACCAAACTCCCGATGCATGCACGATTTCTTAAATTTCTGTTTGTAATTATTTTGCCTTCAGGAAATGAGGGAAAAGGAGACCAAGTTTAAGCCTACATTTGGGGACTTTTCTAAAGAATACATTACAATTTTCACTCCTTGGGAAAGAAGAAGTAAAAGACAGAGTAAGTGTAGGTTTAGATAGTGTGTTTTTGCTTAAAATATGTGATAAACTAGAGGGAATTTAGTATTGGGCAGTAATATCCATTGGAGCATATTTTTAAATCCCTGCGTACTTACAGTAATGTCTCTTCCTCGGTAAGATAAAGCAATTGAACTAATGCTAACTAGACTGTAACTCTGAGTCTGAGGAGAACATAAGCTGATGAAGACTAAGTGTCTACATGTGACATCATAGCACTTGGTGAGAGGGGACCTCGGGGAGAGAGAATGGGACGACTGCTGGGTCAAGGTGTGGCTGCTGTGTGTGTCGGCCATCTTGCTTGTTCAGATGATGCTGTGAGACCAGCTTACCCTAGAATCCAGATATAGGGCCCAGCCATGCCTCACATGGGGTCAACATCCCGTAGATCATAGCCATATCCAGAAAAGGAAAATGCCAGGACCATGAGAATATCCTGCTTTGGGGCCAGGGCAAAGCATCAGGAGGCAGGTCAGGGCCTCTGGAGCCACTTCCATGGGAGGCAGTAAAGCACAGTAGTTTGGAGCATGGATCCAGACAGCTTAGGTTAGAAACTGGGTGCCACTCCTTGCTAGCTGTGTGACCTCAGATGAGTTCTTAACCTCTCTGTGCTTTAGATTACTCATCTGTAAGATTGGGCTTATAATAGCCCCTGCCTCAGGGTGGCTTTGAAGATTGAGTTAATACACAGTATGTGCTTAGAATGATCCTTGGCGTTAGTAAGTGCTATGAGTACTTTTTTCTCCCAGTATATTAAAATAAACATCTAAAGAGAGTTACAGAAAGCTTTTGGTTTACCAAATGGGTATATTTAACAAATTCACCTCTTGCACACACAGTATAGTGACTGTAGGACAACTTCATTTGGGGATTAAAGCAAAAGTCTACATCCAATGTGATGTGAGATGTGACAGATGGGCCTCCTGGTGAACCCCAGGCAAGGCCCTGGCAGTCAGGCCACTGCTTCCTTCCTTGATCACTATGCTGATTAAAGAGCTGCCTTTTCCTTTTTTAAGAGTGCTTCCCTCAAGTGAAGCATTTGTTGTGCTAGGGAGCAAATTTGGTATGGTGTCATTGCCTCCTCAGCTTCCGCAGCTACCTCAGAGCAGCCATTTTGAGCAGAGAACATACCACCGAGTCTCCTGCATTAGTGCCCCTGAGATCTGGACAGCTACGTGTGTGGAGCACTGTGCTCGGGACCAGGGAGAAAGTCAAATTGGGACATGCATGGAAAATTCATTGTTCTACTGGTGCCTTGACACTGGGTGGTTGAATAGCAGGTTGGATGCTGGTCAGAAGAAATAGTGCAGAACAAGACATAGGATTTCTTTTGTTTCTATTCTGGTCAGAGGAAACCGAAGAATCTAAGACTTACAGGTCAGTACCAGCCATGCCACGCTTTGGGAAGCAATCTGGAGTAGTTATGCCTGAAAATGTCTAATTCTGTGTTAAATGTAGGAGATATTACAGATCCTTCTTTGTAATTAGACATTTGAAAGGGCACTGTAGAACATTCATACCTGTCTACAAGATCTTTACTGAGGTCTAGAGGACCTCAAGTCATGGTCAGACTTTCAAAAAGCATTGTGCATTTTGAAGAGTGGTACCTGAAATACAGACAAAGGAACCCTAGGCATTTTCAATTTTCCAAAGATCAGATATTATGGAAAGGTGTGTTATTTCATTTCCAAAACACAATCTCACTTAAAGTTTCAACAAAGAATTGCTATTGACTTTAGGTCACTTGTATGTGCCTGTAGTAAAATTAAGACTGTTTGCTTCTTTGAACAATTCCATTTAGCCATTATGGAAACCGTTTTCATGGTTCTTCTCCCTCTTAAATCATTTTTCCTTGTTTCTCAGTATCAGTGTCTCAAAATAAAGCATCTAATTATGAGATGCTCAAAGCATCTTTGATCTTTTGTTTTTCTTTAATATATACTGATATATAGATATATATATAAAGTTTATAAACAGCATTTATTTAAATTATGTTTTTTGACAGTAAAATGGGCTCTCATAGACCTGAAAGATATAATTACTTCAAAAATGACAGGTTAAATGAAATTTAACTGTCTGATTCCAGAGATGTTAGCTATGTGTGAAAAGAAAGACTGCAACATGTGAGTTCAAGTTCAAAGATTCATTAAAATTCATGGCAAATCTCATTGGGAGTGAGTTAAATTGGAAAATATTGTTAAAACTATAGCAGAATATGCATTATACCTCTAGGGGTCACTTACTTGGAATTTTTTCTCACACGTGTGCCATATACCTAGATTTTCATCTGTTCCAAGTGTGGTACTTGAGCTTACACGATGCATGTTAAATCTCCTGCAAAGTGAACTTCTCCCTTGTCCCGCAGAATGATTTCTCCCCTCACCTCACACATGCTCTTGCCAGGTAGTTCTTTCAGCTGTTGAGGTCACTTAGTTGGTGTGCTGCTTTGTGTCTGACAGGAGAGGTAATGAAACAGCCTTGGAGATAAAAACTAGTTGTCAAAGATGCTGGGAAAGATTAAAGACAACCAGAGAATTTGCTGGAGCAGCATGAAAAATAAATTACCTGAGTGAAGTAATGATTAATGAAGCCACTCTTAGGAACCAACTAAAATGGTTAGAGAGTGTTCTTAAATACTTTAAGGGGTGTTTCTCTTTTTTGGTTTGTGCACACAGGGACACATATTGTAACATTACTTAGAATGACTAATTTAGAAATAAAGGGTTTTTAATTAGGTGTTGAGAAATTGGAATATACTTTCTCACCATTGCATAATCCTGACTTCATTCCTCATATCTTGCCAATGGCCTTTTGAAGTATGAAACTTCCATGGTAATAGAATCATTTAATGTATTATCAAGAATTATCCTTGAGGATAATTTAATAGTTAAAATAAATTGGCACATATTAACAACTTTCCTCTGTGGGTTATGCTATTCACACACGTAAGTGCAATCAGCATGTTTTATCAAATGATCAGCAAAAAGCTTTTGTCACAGAAGAACGGGAGCACAAAATCTGCAGGCTAGAAATATTTCAACTTGAGCACATTCATAGAATAACGGAATCCCTGAGACAAAAGCTGTAAATTAATATCATCAATTTTAATTTTGGTGAGGGTGAAGAGAACAGGAAATGGCTAAATTTAAGTATATAGATTGATGTACATATACTTTCTAGATGGGGGGTGGCAAATAGAGCTTAGGAAAATAAAATACTTTTCCATTTCCAAACACTGTGTTTCATATTAAAGTAATTTATCAAGAAGCTATAAGTTATAAATCTTGAGCTTATGACTACAGCAAGGGCCTCGGCTTGATCCCAAGCTGCATAAACCCTGAGATTCCAGCAGATCTGAAAGGCTTGTCATGTGCTTGTCTGGGGACTATTTGAAAAAAAGTCCAAGAAGCCCCCTGAGGAGGGTGAGTCACCATAAGGCAGAGGAAGGTTTGGGGAACCAAGCCTGTATGAAGTGGGGCGGGGGCAGTTCTGCATGGACATCTCAGCTTTGTCTCCTTTGTGCCACAGTTTTTCCTGGGGATGATGCCAGATCCCAGTGGAGAAGACTCACAGTGAAACCAGTAAGAGAGATTTTCCCCTTTATCACTAAAATGTCTGAGATGCTAGGGAACATAATGCAGCGCCACTTTTGGGACCAGGTAGCAGAGTGTGGAGGAAGCGGGGGGCCTCCATATGGAGCTGAGTGGGTTGCCTGCAGTGCACAGATTGGGGTAGGGGTTGGCGGGGCTTGATCACCTGCAGAATCACAGGCAGGAGTCTCAGGAGAAGCATTTTCTCCACTTCAGCAGAGGGGCCTCGGGTAGGGGTGACATCAGGAATGCTTGAGTCTGCTACTACTTAGGCAAGATGCAGCATTGATGGAGGACATGCCTCGGGGTATGGCTGGCTTGGGAGGTTGGCGTGGCTTTGGAGAGTTCATAGTCTCAAGCCCAGTAGAAGGTGTCACTTCTCCCAGTAACAGGAGAAGCTGTAGGAGGAATGCTGAGTGGGATCTGGGAGAAGTCCGGATTTTGAACCTACTGAAGCTGTCCAGCAGCGGCTCCCAGACTGGCAGGGGAAGTCAGACCTGGGGGGAGAGGGTGAAACTAAAGGAGGAACAGTGTTTCATGGCTTATACTCTTAATTACATGTACCCCTCCAAACTCACGTAGCTTCTGGAAAAGTGGATGTTCTATGCTATATTCATTTTATATTTCTGAAAGTACAAACCAAGAACTCATCATCTGGTAACAAAGAATAGAATTGGCACTGTTTATTGAATGGCCATTAAGTGTTAAGAAATATCAATATCCTCTTAAATGGAGGTGCAGAGACCAACATGCAGATTCATCTTGAAGGCCGATGTGGTGGTGCAGGGACTGCTGAGATTCCCTAGGTGGCCAAAGAGGTCCTTCTTTGTATGGATAGTATTTCAGACAGCTGTGTCCCTTCTGTTCACCCACTTCTGCTCTGTATGGCCACCTCACTCCCACTTAGATTGCTTTCCAAATCAGAGACTTAGCTAGCTCTCAGAGTTAATGTGTGTCGTTCCTTCCCTCTAATCTGTAACCCTCTGGAATGATTCAGTGAGCATCATTATACCCATCTGATAGATGGCAAACCTGAGGTTCATAAGAGCCAAACAGATTGCTAAAGTGGGCAGAAAATAGAGGTAGAATCTTCATGCAAGCCTAGATCCATGTCTTCTTACAACCAATGATCTGTAAGATGTTCTCTTAGGATAAACTGCTGCACTGTAATTAGGGGTAAAAGACCTTACACATAAAAGATTCACTTTTTAGTGCAATTGTCTCATTTAATGGTAGAATATACTGATAGTGTTTTCCCCAATATAGCAAATATGATTCAGTGAAGGAACAACCACATAACTCAGTTATAAATCTAATTCTCCAATTTGGCAAATCTTTAAGCTGTGATTGAGTCTCTTGACTCGTCCTTATATCTAACTTTGTATAAAAGCTATAATGACAACTCTTTGTTTCTGAAAAAGAACAATGACCTCTAATTGAGGGCTGTTTCTTTAAGAAGAAAGACTACATGGGATGTACCATAAATATGAAGAAATATGAACCCAAGTTTGGTTTCTTGCTATGTCTATCTATTAGGATAATTGCTTTGGTCTTGATGCTGGGTTTATCTATATACAAATGGATAAAATTTGTAAGAATTATACATGAATATTGTCTGTTGTGCAAACACATCATTAGCAAATTTGTGGGAAAGAAGATTGGGTAAGAACAGAAAGTGATTCATAGTTGGCTTGGAAAAGCTAGAGGTCTAGCACAGAACCAAATACTGCCCTATCTGGTTATTTAGCTATCATGTGTGTGATCTTTACTGTCTAATTAAATTATAGCCTCCTGAAAGCAAAGGCCACAACTTATTCTCTGTTTGTACTCTCTGTAGTGCCCTAGTGCAGGGGCAGGCAGAGAAGACAGCCATAAAATTGTTTCTGTATTAAAATGCAACCTTACAACTAACCTGGATCTCAATTCCTGCAAAGGCATATGTTCTAAAACCACCTCCTCTGCATCCATTTTATTTGACATCCACAGTGACTGTGTGCAAGAAACAAAGTTACTCTCTTAACCTGCAAGGCCCAGACCAAGTGTCAACTTTTCTAGGAAGCCTTGCCAGGCTCCTCACTAGGGGCTACGTGCATTCTTTCTGTGTTCAGTATATACTGAATGTGAGGCATTAATCTCATCTATTAAAATTGATTTAATATATCTGTTTTCCCTTGGGGCCCATGAACTTCTTTCAAGGGCAAGGATCACATTTTTCTCCACACATGCAGCACCTCCCCCAAGTCCCCACTGTCTGATAGGCTGGTCCTCGGAGTCCTTTTTAAAATGATGACCATTTGCATGTGAAAATATACTCATTTGCATATGGAAACATTTATCTTTAAGAAGCCAAACCAGCTGTATCCTAATTAGGAATCGCTAAGTTATTTGCTTTGATAAAATGTGAGACAGCTCTTAAAGTGGGAAACATGGAAATTAAATCCAGGTCTTCAGTACCACCACATTACTGGGATATCACATAGTCCCATGACTGCCAGCTTCTTCCCTTCTAGGAGGCAGTGGGAAAAGCTCATGTTCTGTGTGAACGGGAATGACTGAAAAAAGTGAGAAATCAACCGTTCTCTCTGTGATGTGTAAATATGATGTTACTTATTTGAGTCTTATCTGCAGCTTCTGTGTAGAAGGACTATTGCTGTTTGACTTTTCTTTTTATACGTAACTTGAGTAATAAGACTACTTGAACAAATGCATTTCTTCTCTCCCACCCTCCTGCCCAGCAGCCTGGTCTCTCCACATCTGTGGTTTTCCATTGATTGCATGCCACACAGCTTAAGGCTGAGCCTCCCTGAGTCCTTGAAATGTTGATTTTCTCTTCTTCATTTTTAAGATAATAGAAATATATCTATTAATAATACAAACATTAAGACATAATATTTTCTATACAGTTACTTATTTATAAAGGTGGCTTCAAATAGGTCCATTGTTTGGTTCTGTTGTTAACAGTTACAAGATGTTTGATAATGACATTATCCTGGCTCTATTCTCAGGTATCTGAATGTTACCTTTAAATTACCAAAATGGTTTCCTGAATTTGTACACAGATCTAGCCCTTGGCCTATAAATCTCAATACTGCCATTCCATTTTGGTTCTTGGTGTAAGTAAAATGTGTGTTTCTGTGTCCATATCCTGTGCATTGAGGGAAGAGATTTTTCTTCTCCATTTATAATGGCTAATAATCATAATTGCTAGTATTTTTCTGAAGTTGGGCAATGGGATACGTGATAAAGAGTTGTGCTGGTGCCGCTTGCTGTAACTGACTTTATGAGTTATAACTCTTACTCCAAATGAAATACAATTTTATTTGAGGTAGATCTGCAAGTGGGAGAATGACTATTAATACTGTAATTCTAAAATAACTAATGTACTTGGTGTGAAGCCAGGTACACTGTGAGTTCTGGAGTTAAGTGCTCTTGTGGGAAATACAGAGAGAGACTTTAACATATGGATTCTCAGAAGAAAATGCAACTGTTCCATACAAGAAATATTGAGTTATTCTTAGTACTTTTTAATGCGTGGTTGACTCTGTATTTTTGAGTGGTGCCATTTTTAACACTTGGCAATGCAAACCAAAGATCTTCATTTCCTGGGGTAATTTTACTAACTCACCCATTCATACAACAAGCATTTAGTGAGGATTGATGGTATAGCCCTGTACTTGATTTGATGAGAAATACAAGGAAAGTGGAAGCAAGATATGTCTTCACTGGATTTATAATATTGTTAGAAAATAAAAAAAATATATGTGTATGCACGTATCTATATAGATAGGTACACTTAAGTATGTGCACACACACACACGTGACAGGTAGAAGGCAAAATGGAACTTCATAGTAATGTATTAAAAATTTACATTGCCTCCCCTCTATGCCATGATCCAGGCAGAGGTTTTAGAGTACCTGCCTTTGAGAAGCTTATCATTGGGTAGAGGGATGGGTGGGCCAGATGGATGGGGTGATAATCAAGGGATGAGCCAACTGCCTTGTGAGACACTGTTGACATGATTCTAAGTTCTGCCTGTGAGAGCAGAGGGAGGCTTCAGAGAAGAAGGGGGGTTTGCATATGTTCTTGGGAGAAAGTGTAGTCACACTTGGTTTTGTGTACATACACACCGAGAGAGGGCAGAGAGGAACAGAGATGCCTGTGAGGTCAGAACCAAGTTACATCTTGCAAGAAGTTTACATAGCACAAGGATAAATATTTATAACTTATATTGTCTGTTATGTGCATGTCAAAGAGGGAAGAGTGGGAAGAGAGCCCAGGTGAGAAAACCCTCACAGGCAAAGGGGGAAGGGGTGGAAATAGTTACACATAAGGAGAGTGGTCCACTGAAGTGGAAGACCTTTCCCTAAAATGAGACCAAATTAGGTGGATTTAGGGATAAACAGCATCTGACTGAGGGCTTGGGTCAAACGAGAAACAAAAGCTGTTTAAAAAGATACAAAACATGATGCAGGTGCAGGTTATTTCAGTATATTGGTTAAACACAGACTGGCTTCAAATCAGGGCTCCATCCATCACCGTCTATCTGTATGATCTTGGGCAAATAATTTATTGTCTCTGTGCCTTAGTGTCCCCATCTATAAAAAAGAGGAAGTAATAGTTTTTACCTCACAAGGTTGGTATGAGTATTCAATGAGTCAATGTTTTTAAAAGTTTAGAACAAACCCAGCACATTGAGATAATATATGTATATATGTAACATATATAAAAGGATGTACACTAGGTAGTAGAAAACTATCATGGTTTCTTAAGCAGTGGGTGTTAAAATAAAATGGTGTGTCATGATACACAGGGCAGAGTGAGGGAAGTTCTGGGGGCTGGCCGATGTGATGGGGCAGATTCCATGGATGTCTGGATGAAGACAGTGAGGGCCTGGAGCAGAGCAGAGAAAAACCAAGAGGTTTGAATAGAAGATGTATTTCTTTTTTTGGGGGGTATGTATATAAGTTTTTATTGAAGTATAGTCAGTTTACAATGTTGTGTCAATTTCTGGTGAACAGCATAATGCTTCAGCCATACAGGAAGATACATATATTTGTCTTCATAGTCTTTTTGGCTACAAGTTACTACAGAATATTGAATATAGTTCCCTGTGCTATACAATATGAACTTGTTGTTTATCAGATTTTGTGAGAATCCTCTTATATTTCAAAGCTAAACACTCTGCCAGAGTTCAGTAGGTGTTCTGTGCAATTCAGTGGGTTTGTAGATGTAATTCTTGGTGTATTTGTGGGAGAGGGTGAGCTTTGAGTCTCTTTATGTGCCATCTTGGTACCACCACCCTAGAAAACATATCTCAAAGAAAGAAAGAACTGTTAGAACTTGTGGGAGTGGGGTGGGTATGAGGATGTGAGAAGTTGTAGCCAAAGATGACTCTACTGTCGAGGCTTTGAGAAGCTGGGAAGAGTGGAGATGCCATGGACAACTAATGAGAGAGTTATGCATGAATGGACCTCAAAGCTACAAAAATGAAATCTACAGCTCTTAGCCTGAATGTGCTCAAATAATAATAATCACTAGCTAGAATTTCATCTTCCTTTGTGCTTTTCTGCAATTCTTTTGCCATCTTTTCTGGGAACAATTCAGGATGTCAGTGCTTTTTGAACAGAAAGCAAATTCTAAAAGAAGAGATTTCTGATTTAAAAATATGTACTTTCCAAGCATTTATTAACTTACAAAATAAGACAAAGATAAGGAAAAACTTAACTTTCCAATCCCGTGGAGTTTTACAGAATCAAGTTGAAAACTTAGTTCAGTTGGGGATAGAAAAAACACAAACAATGAAGTGCAATAAAACAAAACAAAAACTCGGTTAAGAAATGACCCTGAGGCAGAGTTTTAAATCTTAACGGTCAACCGGTCAGTATACTTTAAAAACTGTAATTATAGCTCTTAACTCTTCCCTGGGCTTACTGTGTCATGTTAGGGTTATTCACTCCCATATACCATAGCCCATATTGTCACTGGAGTTATCCTTGTGGCTTCTCCAGGTATTAAAGAAGCTTGATATGTTTTTGTTTCATTAATCTTTTCTCAGAGGCCAGTGATGAGTTCATCTGACTCTTTTCCATCAAGTTGAAAATTCTTTTCAATTAAAAACTCATCTCTACAGATGGTATTAGCATTAGGAGAGTCCTGTTCTGTCTAAAATAACAAATATTGAAATACTTCAGGAATTGCTCTATAAATCTTTGGAAGTAGAATCAACTAAAGGGTTCAGTTGTGTGTGTGTGTGTGTGTGTGTGTGTGTTTTGTTCTGCTTTATTTTATTTTAAGTGAGTAAAAGTTGAACTGATGAGAATTTGGCCCATATGCTTTATTATTGCTCGAATGGATCAATTTCATCCCAGTGCCTGGACAATTTTGTCGCATGTTAATGTGAAATATTGTGAATATTTTAACCAAACTATCAACTATGAAATACTTTATCCAAAACATTATGATTACAAAGGTGATAAGAGAAACAGCTTAAACAAGGAGAGAATGCTCTGTTGAATAGGATTAAAAAGACCATTTATTGAATAGTATGGATTTCTTCCAAGCCCCTGTGTGCAGAAAGCATGCAACATGTAAATAATTCATCTAGAAATTCTATCATGAATTTGTTTCAGTTTCCACAGTAAAACCTGGACACAGAGGAGGAAAATACATCAACATCTGTGACAAGCTCTATGAAGAGACATTGGCAAAGCCTTTCAGGCACCAGGAGCAAAGCAAAATATAATAAATTCACTTCAGTGCCAAATTTGTGTCGGCTGAATAATGACACCACATGTCTGGGCTGCTATGTCACCGTAGGCTGCTCTGAAAAAACACATGGCTTTATGGAAATGGTTGTCACCCTGGGGAAGAAACCTTGCTGGCTATTGCCCTTCTAACAAAGAAAACACAGGCCATCCAATAAATGCAGCTCTGATGATCAGAAATGACTGGTGTTTGGTTTGGTCTGGTTTGAACTAATTGGCCAGCATCTAGAGAGAGCCTGCTGTTTATATTAGGGCATGAACAGTTACAGCCTGCTTTGGGTGTGTTCCTTTAAATCTCCAAATGAGGAGGAGCAAGGTTTTCAAACTGATCAATTGGCCTACTCTGCGTGGGTCTTAATGAGACACCTGTCTTCATCTAGCTCTTAGCAACTCCCTTCATGGTATTTTATAGGCGTTGTCTCACCAATCCTTAATGGTATCCTTGGGAGGTGTCAAGGACTCAGATTTATTTTCTTCCAGGGCAAACCGAGGCACAGAAAGGGTATGGTCACATTAGCCCTTAGGATGCATGATTCTGGGGACAACTCAACCTTCTTTACTCCAGCTAGTTGGTGTTTGAGCAGGCGTGTCAGACACACTTTATGGGAAGGAGGATGTGTCTTTCTCTCCTGGGCTGCTGCCTTCTTCTTCTGGGGTGCACAGAGCTGGCCAGGCACCCACTTCAAGGCTGCTTCTCCACTCGAAAGGTGCTGTGCCTGGGTCAGCAGCCATGTGAGTGGGGATTCCACAGTTGTTGTTGGGATGCTGTTACTGGAGTTTTCCTGCTTAGACACAGAGACTCCACTGCATGGTGATTATGTCCTGGGTAACTGCTCTGAACATCCTGGAGCTCTGCAGGGTACATGGTCCCACTGCACACTGGAATCGGCAGCCCCATGTCAGCTGCACACCTCCTGCTTTGTCAGGACATTGGTTTCCATCACAGTTAGTCCAATGGTACTTACAGTAGATTGTGGCCAAAATAAGCATTTGGAATGGTTTATACTTAATTTTATTCACAAGGGCAGAGGCAGGACCAAGAAAATTGTGTGACTGAATCTGATATAAGGAAAAATACTTTACATATATATGAGTTTTCCACGTAAGAGC
Source organism: Vicugna pacos (assembly GCF_048564905.1). Lineage (NCBI taxonomy): Eukaryota > Metazoa > Chordata > Mammalia > Artiodactyla > Camelidae > Vicugna > Vicugna pacos. Next base: position 30,408,815 of record NW_027328741.1, read on the forward strand.
CTTTCCCCAAAGAATTTAAAGTTAAAAACTTTTAGACAATGCATTCAGCAAAAGGTTGCATATCTCAATCACTTAGAGTTTTCCTGTGTGTGTGGGGTGTGTGTCTGTGTAACTGATTCACTGGATCCAGAGCACAGCCTGGGATTTTAATAAGCCCTCCCCTGTGAGTCTGATGTGAAGTCAGTGATGCCTCAGAGGGCTGCACATGCCCCAGTTCCTCTAGCCCTGCCACTCAGGAGTATAAAACATCAAGGGCAAAGTGAAACAGATAAAAAGATTTGTGGTTTCCTGACCAGACAGGGGTGTTTCCCATTCAGCAGTGTAATGTAAAGAAATGGAAAGGATATTCTAAAGGCAGCAGTTCAGGCTGAATCTGAAAAATGGACTTTAAGGCATGTAAAGGAAGCCTATGGAGCAAGCACAGTGAGAATTTCTGATGCATTTCTGTGCCCCATCACTATCCTAGTTCCCCATCCCTAGTCATTTGTGATAGTAAACCAGTTCTCTGTTGACTGCCTTTCCCTTTCTTGAAATCGAAGGACAGAGGGTATGCAGAGAAATGATGGCCACAAATTCAGAAAGGATATATTTCTCCATCTTCTTGAGCTTGGGCTGAACCTGTGGTTGATGTAATCAACAAAAACCATTAGAAGGGATGCCATATCCATTCTCAGTCCACATCTTTGAAAGGACTGGCTGCCTATGCTTCTCCTCTCTTACCTCCTTAGCTCAGGGGTTGCTCCCTCTTAAAACCCTACTGCCATCTGGACGTGTAGCCCAGATCACATGAAGAGGCTGCATCCAGACATTTTGTTCAACATTATTACCAAGCTCATGGCCAAGAACCAATATTCATTCTTGGCAAGGAGAGTGAACCATCTTGGGAATTCTAGCCCATTGAGCCCCAGATAACTGCAACCTCCATTAGCATCACGTGGAGCAGAAGTACCACCCAACTGAGCTTGGTCAACTCATACAATCCGAAGAATTAACACAACAGTGGGTGTTTTATGCCCACTAAGTGTTGGGGTGGTTTGTTACACAGCAACAAATAACTGAAACAAAGTGTATTTTCCAGTCCATGGCAGTCTGAAGGTGAAGATTTGGATGACAACTACAATTTCAATGTAGTATTTTGGCTGTACCTTCACCTACTTTGTGGTAACTCCATTCCCATCATGTTCTTCCCACATAATTTCTCTAAGGGATATCTAGAACATACAAATGTGGACCAGTCCTTTTGGCCACCATTTGATATTGGCTATTTTAAAATTCTCACTTGGATGACATCTCTGCTCTTAGGTGCTGTCTCTTTCCCCTGCTGACACTAAGAGTAGGAGCCCAGCCCCCAGTGTCTCTGAAGCTGCACTGCTGTTGACCATGATGGCTGCTGAAGATGACCATGGGCCTGAAGGTGAGGGCCCAGGGATCTGAAGCAAAGTGCCATCTCTGTTACTATTGCAGCTACTGGTGCCACTGGAACTTTGGGAAATAGCTCATTATTATAATTAGCAACCTATGTGACTATATATTTGTACTAAATAACTGTTTTTTCAATTGAACTAAAGAGTTAAGATGTACTGCTTAGCTGATTCTTCCTCTTCCTCTTCCTCTCCTTCCCCCCTCCCTCCTCCTTCTTCATGCAAATGTTCTAAGAACCCCGGATCAATGTTGCTGCAGTTGAAACACTTAGCCTACAAAGAGACCAATCAAACTGTTTTAATAGTGTCCAGGTGGGAGGCTTTTAGTCAGGTTTTCCTCAGCAGGAATTCCTGCTTCATTTATGTGGGCTAAAAGTATTTGACTAATTTTTTATTCTCTAAATAATATAAGTAGAAGATGAAATATTGTTCTCTTTTAACATAAATGATAACTTTAAAAACATCACAGCCTAACAAATAGGAAATATTTAAAAAACAAAGATTGGAAATCCAGAGAGCAGATTTTTGTCTCTAATCCACTAATTTGGTAGATCTTTGGTATCACATTTATTACACCAATATCTTGGGATTATTTCTCAGAAATAGTTGTATGTACTTCCTTTTTTTACTGTTCTAAAGGACTAAAGTTGAAGCAGATGGAAAATATTTAAAGTAAAAATCATTGTTTGAAAATATGAGGATACATACAAATTTAATGAGATGGGAAATGAGAGAATAAGAGGAAATAAATACAAAGCAGGAGGGTATCAAGGTGGAATTGTCTTCTGAGCATATGTTATAGAGCAGCTCAATTCTCTTGAATGTGGTTTTGGAAGATTGGAGGGAAGGAGAAAGTCCATGTTTCCTGGGCATTAGGGCATCAAGAGATTAATGGGAAATTGAAGGGGACCTTCATGCCTGAAACAGAACCCTCTATGATGTTCTTCTTTGAGATCCTTAGAGAAATAAGATCAGAAAAGGATTCTACTAACTGATTAGGCTACTTCCTACAGTAATATGGTGATTGGACAATGATTAATCCCCTGTGACATTGGTGCATTTCCAGTGTCAAGAAACATCTTAGAAAAATGGAAACATCAGAAAGAACTGGAAAAATAGATGCTTTCCATACTATTTCACCCCCCACCCAAAAGACTTAAGGGGTCCCTTTTCAGAAAGTTAAATACTAATGTTGGAGAATTATTGTTAAATATTTCTAAAAGCAAATTGAGTTCCTTTGAGCTATGTTAAGCTTGGCAGTTTCCACAGTAGAGTATGAATAGGTCCTTGCTTAGTTAGCTTGGCTGTTTTTCCTCATAATGAACATCTGGTTAAATTCTTACATACAAATGTGAAGTAATTCTGTTTTTTGGAGATGCAGTTCTAGGAGTCCATGTGACACTTGGAACTCTCTTTAACCTGCCAAAAGTTGCTCTGATAACTTTCAAATTTTGAGACTCACTTTGTCAGACATGTTGGCAGGAGGCCTTTATTTGAGGAGTAAACCTTTTAGAAGTAGGACCCCTTGGCCAATTTGGAAAACTTTGAATCTTTGTTGGAACAATGAAGTTGAGTTCTAAACCCTTTCACCACATGTTATAAATATTAACAATGGAGGTAATGTGGGTGGTGGAGTTTTTTTTTTTTGAAATGAGGATTTCAGTATTGGCTGAGATGATAATAAAGTCATTCACTGAGAAACAGAACAGGAAGTTGTTCTAATTTTATATTTGCCCACTTTTCATGAAGAAGAAGGGAACAAGAAATAGCTTCAGCATAGTAATCAAGTTCATAGGGTCAATAATAATGGATATAATGTGTTAGGCCAAATTACACAAGTATTTACAGTTTGAAATTTTGAGTAAGCACTTTGCTTAGTAGTTAAGAAGGCAGGTTCTTTGGGGCTTAAGCCCTAGCCCTGATCCTTATAAGCTATGTGAACTTGAGCCATACCAAACTTAAACAATTTGCCTTATTTTCTCATCATCACGCCTGCTAGGTTTAATAATTGGACCTAAATCATTAAATAGTTGTGAAGATGTATTTTAGTTCTTGGTATGATATCTGGAGTGAAGCACTAAATGCTCAATAAATATCAGATGTTGCTTTCAATATTACTAAACAGAAAAAATTGCCCATGAACAAATTTACTCACTTAGGAAGAAAAAGAAAAAGAATTTCTTGTTAGTGTTCCCTGGTATCTTTCAGATATGGGGAAAGAGAGTGGGTGAATTGAGAGAATTTCCACAATGATGCACATGAATTTAAGGAATTATTCCTTACATGAGCGTCTTACTTGTAATGCTTAATATGTCAACTTTAATGGTATTAATTCTTTTGGTACCCTTCCTTAAACATATACTGAGCTAGAACTCTTCTTCTGCCTTGCTGGACATGGAAGATCTCTAGCATCCCCTTCATTTTATTATTGAACCACAATTATGCTTCCATAAAACCAGCCAAGCAGCAGAGGCAAGACACTCTAGCCGCATGGGAGCATGGCACACAGCAGAATGCAGTTCCAAATTCGGAAGCAAGGTCAGAAAATGTCACTTCTGAAGATGAATATCAGAAGAGAAAACATTATAGATTAGTTTGTCATCTTCTCAACTGCAGATGTAAGCCCTCTGGTTGGAGTCTAATTTGTGTGTCGCCCACAAAGCTATTTTGTTTCCAGATTTTTATATTGGAAATGCACAATGTCTCACAAATTCAGTCAAGGGCCCCGTACCTTTTCCCTGGCCCTGTCAAAGTTACTGGGGTCTTTACTTTTTTTTTCAGAAAAAGAATGTTATAATTTACTCAATCACATTTTTGAAGGAATTATCGCCTTACTGTTTAGGGATGGTAGTGATTTACCTAAATTCTAGAAAAATATTAGAAGACTAGTTTATTGGAGGGTCAGCACTGACCAAAGACTGTCCTCCTGTCCTTTTTGAGAACTGTTCCTAGAAATGGATTGGGTAGCACAGGTTGTCACCCTTTGGTGGTACTTCCTGTGAGCATCACCCAGCTCCTTTTAAATGTAATTTGGATTCCTATGTGACTTTTCCTCTAGAGGAAATAATGGTCTTATTATACTCTAGGGCCACTCTGAGCCTTTGGGAGTTATGTTTATGGCTGTGAATTAATAATTTGGTGCTTCAAGTCAGTGTTACAGGTATTTGGCTCATGTCAAAATCTGGAAGCCCGTCACCCTCAGTTAATAGAAAACCAAAACCCAAAACACAATACATTGCAGAGCTGGACCTAGCAGAGGCTGCAGTGGGCCTTTTCAAGATGCAGCCACGCAGGGCCAGTCTAGGGCAGTCAGCATCCCTGCTGACCTTGCTCACCTGCAACCCTGCAGCGAGGACCTCGAAGCTCAGGAAAATCTAGCCTCCCTTTCCTCCAGCCTCCATCTACAGAGATGTATATTACCACACTCCTGTGAGGCTACGCAGTGTTCTGATTCTTCATAAATTGGCAGAGGGTGGGAAGAAAGTAATTCAATTGACTAAAGAATTAGTGAGGGTAACAGCTGAGATCCTGTGAGGTTTGCTAATCTCAGCTGCAGTTATGACGTCATCGGCACAGCATCAGAGAAGACACTCGATTTGTGCTGCATTTTCTTGGCCCAGATCTAATTCTACTAAAAACTGAAGGTGAGATTTTATTTCTTACATCTCAAGTTCTTGGCAAATATCCAGAGAAGTACAGGATCAAAAAGTAGTGTTTGTTTAAAATCTGTCTTGTTCGAGGGGGTAATAATAAGGCTGATGGCTGAGGAAATGTGTCTGAGAACTACAGAAAGGTGAATGCATATAATCAAAATATGGCTAATATTTAAACTCGCCCTCACGTCCACCCATGCCATTGGTTCCTGAACATCTTGGATCTTGATGTGGTTATAAAAACTCTTATCCTAGAAGAAGTAATCTCCTCCCACAGTCATTGAGGCCCAGATAATAAAAAGTTTTAATTAGACATGTCCTGTTTATTCTCATAAAATCTAAAGAAAATATTGACTATTTTTGCCTGCCCTGTTTAGTTCATGGAGAAATTGTATTCAAGAAAATCCATATGCCTTTTGAGAACCAGTTTGAGATGGGGAATACTTTTCCTGGTTTTATATATATATATATACATATATATATATATATAAAGTGCCAACCCAAACACAGCCGTGGCTGACAGCCGCTGCCCTCTGCTTTACCTGTGGGAAGTGGCACAAACGCCAAGAACCTGTGCACAGAATGCCCCAGGCACCAAACCTGCAGTCTTAGAAGCCATAACAAGGTGATTTCTTCTCATGACACTTTGCCAGGAATATAAAGAAGATGGGTTACCTCTTAAACTCCTGGCTACCTCTGCTCCCCCTGCAGTCACAAGTTCTTCATTTATCTTTTCTTTTGGAACCCTGGGAAAAGTATGTCAAAGTGACTGGGTTTGCCAAAATTTGTGCACTTAACAGCTGGTGCTGTGACAAATGCCTGCAGAGAAGAGAAAGGATCCCTGTGTTTCTGAGTGTTATTTTCTCCCTTGAGAGGTTTCCAGAGACTTGAAAGGAGGGCCGTGCCAAGGAACTGATTAAATTTGCTTGTATGAAAATTGAAAGTCGGTGTGAACAACCCATTCTCTCTGCCTCTGCCCCTGGCCCAGCAGCCCAGGTAACCAGGGCTCCTTATCAGAGATGAGGGCTGGAAAATGCCAGCACAGCCCCCATACCCTAATACAAGTGGCAAGTGGAGGGCTGTTCCCTGTGGTCTCCATTGTTTAGTCTGGTTGAATTTTAAAACATGCTTCAGGAAGACAGTGGTCCAGATTTCCTTGGGGAGTTCCTTCATAGATGAAAACTTGTTCAGCTAATAAGTTGAAGATTTCTTTTGCTTCAGCTCATCCTAGTATTTTGAGACAGTCTTTGCCTCTTCTGTGCTTTGTGGTCTTAGGAAATTATTCAGTTCTCCAGTTTCTCCACATCTGAAGAAGGGGATTGTATCATCATTAAAATACTGCTTGGAGAAGACGGGAGGGAGCCGGAGCCAAAGCAAGTGTTTAAACCATCTGCTCCAGGACTAGTTCCATGTGGCCTCAATATTACTTCAGAAAACTCGAGGTTTTCAGAATCTGAAGAAAGCCCTGGTGAATCTTGCTGTTGGCCTGCTGTGTTGTGGAGATGCAGTGCTCAGGACCGAGAGGAGAATCTGGGCGCTAAGCCTGGTGGGACCTTCTGATATGAAGCCTTGACTGAACTGAAAAGGTCAGTAACATTTTTAGGGAGTGCTGACCACCACACCCGAGGCCTTTCTTCCACTGCCAGGCTCCCCATGTGTTGTTCACATCACTCCAGGGCTCTCCTGTCTGGTACCCTTACCCTCATCCCCATTAAGTGTCACCTTGGAGCTGACCCTGGGGTACCCCTCCTCCCAGCCACCTCAGGGAAGTTACCTTTAACAGCAGAGATTGCCTTTAAATGAAAGGAACATTTTCCAAATTCCTGAATTCCAGGTGCCTGGGACAGAAGTGGCAATTGTGGAACATTTTTTTCCCTTTGATACTGAGGAGCGGGGGTCTTGTCACAACACTTCCAATGTCATGCTATGTAAATAAAAGTATAGACGACATGTGAGAGCCTAGTGATATGCTTGTTGAACTTAAACTTGACTTCCGCCTCTGTTAGGCCAGTACCATTGTAGTTCCTAGTCTCTGGATAAGCAAACCAAGTCTTGGGAAGCTTAGGTAACTTGGTCAAGATTCCACAGTAAGAGACAGGATTGGAATTGAACTTAAGAACTCTGCCCCAAATCTATGTTCCTCAATCACCCTCACTTTTGGTAGTGGTGGTGGCTGTGACACTCGCCATGGCAGAGAACGTCTATTGATTGCTTATGCACCAGGCATTGTGATAAGTCCCTCATGGGTATTATCTTATTTAACCCCATTAATCATTCCATAAGGCTGGTAGATTTAAAATATCCTCTTTTTATATACAAAGAAAATCAGGCACAGAGAGGGAAAGGTTGTCTCATTCAAGGGAGTGTTCATGGTTGCCCAGCTAGTAAGCTGCAGAGTTGTGGATTCAAACCCAAGCAAGCTGACTCTGCAGTTTGTGCTCTTCCCACATACCTGCCTTCTGTGAGGACCCAGGCTTTGTCTCCTCAGAGATAGAGGTGGCCCTGCCACGTGGCCATGATGACATGCAGGCCTTCAGCTGTTGCTGTAGATACTGGCCCACTTATAACTTACTGTACTTGTTGAGGATGTAGTTGGCACCCAAAGGAGGCAGCAGGATGACAAAGTGGGCCCAGTACCACGTGGTCCATCATCTCTGTGCTTCCTTATGTAAGTACAGCTGTTCCAAGTGGAAGCAACTTCATCCCGCTTTAGTTTCTTGTCGCCCACTACACATGTAAAACATGATCAGAACGCCAACCAAATGCTGTCTTTCAGAAGGCCTCCCAAATTGACACCACATCGACGACACTAGGGAGAAAGAGTTTAGATTCTAAGCTCAAAGTCAGCTGGGATAGAGATGCCAGGTGACTATATCCCAAAGGGCTGAGAAGCCACCCGGGAGAAACACTGGCCTGAGGGAAGGAGGAACTGGGCAAGATGCTCCCCAGAAACAAAGCCTGGTCATCAGTAAGGAAGATGGGAGGAGGATTCTGAGTGTGGCCTGGAATATTTAAGGGGCTGTGGGTAAAATTTTAAAGAATTCTTCTATGCCTAGCTCTGTGGCACTGGAGAATAAGCAACACTGCTTGCTGACTTGCTCTTAGAGATGCAGAAGGCCTTCCCCTGCACTTCTCCCTTCCCCAGGCCTTCAGCCTTCCTGAGGCCCTTGTGTCCCCTGGCCAGAGTAGTTCAGGGATGACCATACAACCCCACTGGAACCAGTCCCTGGTCTTTTACAAAAGCCTTTTTTAGGAAGGAAGGCTTATTTCCTCAGGGATTTAAATCTGGGAGGATATAGCCTGTTGGTGCTGCTGGTGACCATGTTTTCATCACAAGACCCCTGTAAATGAAGCCATCATGGAGGACTGCAGACTTAAGAGAGAGAGACATCATCTGAGCCTTTGGATTAATGTTGCTTCCTGCGTAAACCAGTCTGATTTGGGTTTTCCGACTTTTGGCACCCTGAGTTTCCACAGTGGGGTTGGTGGTGATGGACTGGGTCATTTTTTAGTTAGATTTGATGGGGCAGACCTCTCTGAGCATCTGGGCATCTATAGACCAATGTGCTGATAGTGCACACCATTTCCCAGGGCAGGATTAGGGGTGATTTTTTTGTTAGAAACAATTGTTCCTTTGTTAATAGCAAAATATTGAATATACAATTTCAACTTTTACTAGAATTGTGAGGCAGTCCACTGACCACACTGCTTCTTTGCCTCAGCCCCTCAGTATTGGAGATGGAAAATTTTGTCCTCTCAACTCACAGGGAGGATGATGAGGGAGCTCACAGCTGTGCTTTTGCACACACACACATCTTATTTGTCCTCCTTTAGTAAGGTGAGGTTTTGTCCTCTTTCCTGTAACTTGGTTTAACATCTTTTCTAACCCAACAGGTTTCCAAAATCTCAAATCTTGTGAGGTCAATTGTGGGGTTATTTGTCAAATAAAATCATGAATTTATTATGATATCCTCATACTGGGAGCTGATGGTGACTAATAGCTTCTGGAGGCCAGGTGGTCCTCTTGAAAGGGACTGGAGTGAGGAGAATCCAAGTATGTGACCAGACTTGTTTTCCTGGCATGTGTATCTTCTGCTTGAACACACCCACACGATTCACAGGAGAGGTAAAATGGGAGGCTTTATTTGAATAAAAGCCCTGAAGGTAGGCTAAAGGCTCCACGTAAACCCAAGGTCATCTTTGTCCTCCATCTGGGTAGGAATTAGGAATTGTGCGTGAGGGGGAGACTAAGGGGAGCATGGGGCCCTTAAAATGACTAAATTTACTAGCTCCTCTGAATCAGCTTCCTGTACTCCATCTTGGGGAAAAAAATTCAGAGCAAGTGACAAAAAAGTACTTCCGGGCTTTTTGAATACCCTCAGGGGGGAAGGCTTCTAATCTTTCAGAAATCTTTCAAATTGAAGCTTAAAGAGAATGTGTGTGAGCTCTTGTGTGCTTTCCACACAAATTCTGCTTTTACTGTTAGTTGCATGGGGACTTAACTCTCCTGAAAATGCCTCTTCATGTTTACTGTGGATCATGAGATGAATAATGCTAGCGGTCAAAACCGAACTGTCTGCTGTGCCGTATAGAGTCTCATGTTAACGGGATTACTGGAGTACTGGATTGTATGCTTAAAGGTTTGCTTAGAGGACAAATCTTAAATTGTGTTCTTGTGCCAAAAATATATGTAAATAATAGGGTGAGAGGGAAGTTTGGAGGTGATGTCTGTTTCCTGGGTGTCTATGTACCTCCAAAATCATCAAGTTGTATACATTAATTATGTACAGCTTTTTGTATGTCAAAAATAAAAATCAAACTGGCCCATCTTTCCCAAAATGGAATTCTTCACTTCTTTTTCAATTCTAGTAATAAGGAGAGTTATGGTTGCTCCAAAGATGCTGATCAGTGTGCACTTCCAGCAGCAGAAATTAGAGGGATGGGATGTGTTTCTCTAAACAGATACATGTGTGTCTCTTGCCTTGTGTTCTACTTACATGGGCCATGCATGCATTACTCTGTGGTCATCGTCTGTTAAATAATGTGCTATTAATATTTTGCTTCCAAGATTTTGGTAACTTCATAACATACCCTATTATTTCTTAAAATCTTTTAAAAATTGAAGTATAGTTGATTTATAATGTTGTGTTAGTTTCTGGTGTACAGCCTAGTGAGTCAGTTATACATGCATGTACACACATTCTTTGTCATATTCTTTTTCATTATTGGTTATTATGAGGTATTTAATACAGTTCCCTGTGGCAAATGAACTTAATTACAAAAGAGAAACAGACTCACAGACATTGAAAACAAACTTATGGTTACCAAAAGGGAAAGGGGATGGAAGAGGGATAAATTAGAAGTTTGGGATTAGCAGATATACACTGCTATATATAAGACAGATAAACAACAAGATCCTACTATATAGCATAGGGAACTATATGCAATACCCTATTATTTTTAATTATGAATTTTTAGACATGTCTTTAGACATAAAATCTTTAGAGATAAGAGTACAGAGAATAGTGTAATGAACTGCCATCTACCTATCACTGAGATTTAATACATATTTGCTTCATTTCTCAAAGTATTTGAAAGTCAATCACAGACCTATACCATTCCACTCCTAATATTTTCTTGTATGTGCATCTCTAATAGAATTTTTCTATAAAAACACTAGTGTCACCACACCTATAAAAATTAATAATTTTTATTAGTAAACATAAGTAGTAAAGTTTTTTTAACTTTATGTAACAGAGAATGTATTTTACGTGCTAAGTTTTTAAGTTTATACTCAGAATCTTCTTGAAATTTATATCATTATCAACAGACAATAGTTTTGTTTTTTATATTTGGAAGAACCTTGACAGAACATAATGGAATGAAATATTTCTGGTGTTCCATCCTAGAGGTTTTATTGAAAAGCTCGCAGAATAAATCTACATCATTTTTCTCTCACATTCTTTAACATAATGTTTTCTTTTTCAAAATATATGTGCTCTTATCATGAATAATCATTTATTCCTTTATGATTTTTTTTGGTAGGAATTGATGGCTTACTCTGAGAAGAGCTGAATCTCCCTCTCAAGCCCTACTTCTGGTGTACATGAGAACAGATGACATATTAAACTGTTTCCATTCTATGGGGTTTAAGTCACTGATATGTTGGATGGTCAGGTGTAAGAATTACCACATTAGACCAACAAAGTTCTCTCTAAGGACCTTATTAGAAACCGTGTATTTTCACAATGTCCATGGATGCTTTATAAGAACAGCTACTAAAAGGTGACCAATACAAAAGCTCATCCTGAACACTAGGAAAGAGCTCTAGAATCCCAATAAAAGTCATGTGTTGAGTTCCAGCTTGCATCTTACCTGCTGCATGAACTTGGATCAGCCAACTGACTTCTCTGAGCCTCAGTTACCTAATTTGTTAAATGGAACAAATCACAAAGTTATGGGGATTAAATGATATATTTTAAAAAAACCAATACTCCATTGATGTAAAATGATAGGGGCTGAGCTATGGACAGACTTCCAACTTCCAGAACCATGAGAACATAGGCCTCTGTTAAGACATAAAACCTGTGGTCTCTTGCCATGGTCACCCAAACTGCCTGATATAGGGTGAAAGGAAAGAATATGTCCTGTGGGTGGTGATCTCCTATTTTAGCTAAAAGATCAGGAAAGTGGGTGTACTTAGTAGTAGCAGGAAAGTAGGTGAAACATCATGTAGAGGAGGAACTCTGGCCTAGAATGACAGCTGGAACTTCTAATCTTGCCTTGGGCCTTGCCTGTCTGAGTGATCCTGGGCAAGTAATAAAAGATGAGAGCTTTTGGGATCTTAGGTTCCTAATTTCCAAAATGAAGACATTTTAACAACATATCTTTCAAGGTCTTTCTCCCTCTTAGAAGTTGGTTCAAGTTCCATGATCTTTTCTGCCTTCACCTGATGAAACAGTGAGACACTTGAGAGCTGTCTGGGAGAATTATGGAGGCATGCACCGTATAAGTGAGACTGAACCTCACCTGTCTTGAATAATACCTGCTGTTTACCTGTGAGTAAACATGCTAGTTTCTCTCTGGCATTCTCTCTGGTCACCAAGTTTTCTGGTACCTGGTCTTTGCTTTAAATAGTCTGTAGATAGAAATCATAGATTTTTTTTTAAATTGAAGTATATTTGATTTACAACATTGTGTTAGTTTCTGGTGTACAGCATAGTGGTTCAGTTATGCATATATATATACACGTTCTTTTTCATTATGGGTTATTACAAAGTACTGTATATAGTTCCCTGTGCTATGTAGTAGGACGTTGTTGTTTGTCTTTTATATATATAGTAGTTTTTATCTGCTAATCCCAAACTCCTACTTTATTCTCCCTTCCCCTTTGGTAACCATAAATTTGTTTTCTATGTCTATGAATCTGTTTCTGTTTTGTAAATAAGTTAATTTGTTTCAATTTTTAGATTTCACATATAAGTGATATCATATGACACTTGCCCTTCTCTGTCACATTTACTTCACTTTGGATGACAATCTCCAGGTCTATCCATGTTGCTGTAAATGACATTATTTCATTCTTTTTTGTGACTGAGTAGTATTCTACCATGTATATATACCACAACTTCTTTATCCAGTCATCTGTTGATGGACATTTAAGTTGCATCCATGTCTTGGCTATTGTAAATAGTGCTGCTATGAACATTGTGGTGCATGTATCTTTTTGAACTAGAGTTCCCTCCAGATATATGCCCAGGAGTTGGATGGCTTGAACATATGGTAAGTCTGTTTTTAGTTTTTAAGGTGTCTCCTTACTGTTTTCCATAATGACTGCACTAAATTTCATTCCTACCAACAGTGTAGGAGGGTCCCCTTCTCTCCACAGCCTCTCCAGCATTTCTCCTTTGTGGGCTTTCAAATGATAGTCATTCTGACCAGTGTGAGATGAAACCTCATTGTAGTTTTCATTTGCAAGAAATGATACAATTTTTAATTCAATAGACAGAAGCTGTGGTAGGGTTACTAATCCAGGTAAATGTATGTTAAACCTTACTTTATACCTTGAGAAAGTGTTTCACTTGTTTTGAGCCTGGCCTTGTCACAGCGATTTTAAATACACACACACACAGACATTAAATGGTGGCCCCTCTAAAGCTCTATCACCTCGAACCTGTGAATATGACCTTACTTAGTAAGGACCATGGTATTTGCTGTAATTCATGAAGGATCTTGCAATAACCCTGAATTTCCCAGGTGGGCCTTGAATCCAATGACAAGTGTCTTATAACAGGCAGAAGAGGAGAAGCCACAGAAGAGCAGAAGGCTGGTGGAGACAGAGGCAGAGATTTCAGTGGTGCAGCCACAAGCCAAGGAAAGGATGCCTGGACCCACCAGAAGCTGGAAGATGTGAGAAGGATTCTCCCCTGATGCCTTCAGAGGGAGCAGGGCCCTGATAACACCAATTTCAGACTTCTGGCCTCCAGAACTGTGAGAGAATAAATTTCTGTTGTTTTAAGCCTCCTAGCTAATTCATGGTGAGTTGTTGTGGCAACTCTAGGAAACTAATATACATACCTTTTTCTTGTCTACACTTTCATTTTATACCACTTCCCAATAGATCCACTAACTAGATTGAAACAATTTTGCATCTTACGGAAGACAGGCATGTTTCTGGAGTTAAGCTGTGGATGATTATGGCGCTGAAGGGTGAGTCATTATCAGCACACCAATATGCTTCTGGTTGAATATTGAGGGGGATCTTCCTGGTGATTACTGTCGGCTCAGTTCTGAAAGGCAGAAGGACAGTGGTAATGTTGAGTAAGATGAGGTTTTTAGCATGAACAGAATTTTTCAGCCTCAGTCCCAGTGATGTTTGGGGCCTGGTAATTCTTTATTGTCGGGGGCTGTTCCATGCATTGTAGGGGGTTTAACAGCATCTCTGGACTCCATGCACTAGATGCCAGTAGTCCTCCCTGCCAAGTCCCCAGCTGTGACAACTGAAATTTTCTCCACACGTTGTCAAATGTTCCCTGGGGGCAGAATCTTCACACCTCCCCCATTAAGAACTGCTGTTTTAAAAGATGACAGATGTATAGGCTCTGGGATAAGGACAACAGTACAGCAAAAATGGCAGAGGATTTTCAAAGCAGAACCGTTTTCTTAACAATCATAAATGACCCTGTAACTTAAAAGTGGATGTACATGAGAAAATATCTGCCATTGCTATGATTATCACCCTGACAGTTTTTAATGTGAAAGAGGATCATCCTGTGACAGAAGAGAGATCTTTTCTCAGAGTGGAAAGTTATATATATATGTCTTTTTATATACATATATATTATACACGTACACACGTATACATATATACACATATTTCTGTACACATACGTATGAATGTATGTATGTGTTTTATACACATATGTAGATATGTGTGTGCACACATGAGTACATGTGTATGGCATGTATATGTGCGTGCATATGTGCAAATGCTTTGTTAATGAAGAGGCCTGCAGGGGTTTCATGGTCTTCATTGTCCTGCTCAGGAATTCTGAAGATATGGAGCATAATGAGTCATTTCTAATGATGACGGAGTAAATGAAAAGCCTTTGAGAAAACTCTTCTTTCAGAGCAGGTACAGGGCACATTAGTATAAGCAGGTTGAACTGGAACAATAGTGGTGCTAGTGTTTTCCAAAAGCCCTCATGTCTCTCATGGATCTAAGACTCGTCCAACTAATATGAAAGCAGAATTTTGTTCTTTCATTGTGTTCCCTGCAAAGTGCTTGTTCCCTATTTGGAGTGTTGTAGTCCTCCCCATGCAGTGCTGTGAGCCACCCAGCTGGGAACCGCTCTGCCTGCTCACACACACAGTTGCCCAATGTGTCTCATAAGCCACATATAATTACAGTGAATACATCCTTCTAAGGATACTCTTGTGGTGAGCCCGGGTCCTTCTGGAAGAATGTTCACTTGCGGAGAAAAATGCTCCTTTGACAGTATCTAAAATCTTCTTTTAGTAGAGAAGTGTCTATTTATCTTTACCTTTAAAATACATTTCACAGGGTGCAGGTAGAGGCTGAAATGTGCTAAGGGCTGTTTCCTGGCTTGGCAGTTGGACCGAACTGGCTGATGTAATGGTTCTCTGAGATCTTGTTAGAATGACACCCCTTTCCAGAGACAACAAGAACCATGAGATAAGCTCTGGAAACAAATCAAGGATTTTGTGAGAAAACTCCTGGGGTCCCAGGGAGCAAGGAAAACTGTAGGGAGTGTCTTCTTAAAATTGACTTTTGAAATTGAGTTTCATGAGTCACAAGTGTTCCTCAGATTGTCTACAGATATTTCAGATACTCCAGATGGTAACTGAGACACAGGTAAATTAGCTTAGAAATGAAGGAGAACATCAGGCCGGCAGACAGCTATGGGGTTTTCTTGCACAGGGTTATTGGGGGCAGTTTGAGAATTCTTTTCCTGCTTGCAGCTCATTCTCATGTTTGGAATGACTAGCAGTCTACTGGTGGTGGGAGCAGTGCAGTGCCCTGAGGCTGTAGCCCAGTTTGGAGCCATGTTCCAGGTGCATGTCATCTGGGAAATAGCTTTGTGCCTGAAATAATTAGTAAGATGCCCAGTTCTGGTTATAGAACACACTAGCAGGTTTTTTTTTTCAATTGAAGTATAGTTGATTTACAATGTTGTGTTAATTTCTGGTGCACAGCATAGTGATTCAGTTATACATATGTATATGTTCTTTTTCATTATAGGTTATTACAAGCTATTGAATATAGTTCCCTATACTATATGGTAAGACCTTGTTGTTTATCTATTTTATATACAGTAGTTTCTGTCTGCTGATCCCAAACACCTAATGTATCCCTCTCCCCTCTTGCCCCTTTGGTAACCATCAGTTGGTTTTCCGTGCCTGTGTGTCTTAGAGATGATCACGCTAGCAGACTTTTGAAGAGAACGGCACCTGCTCTCAGTCTGCGGTCCCAGGCCACAGGGTGCGGCCGTTTCAGTGCCAGTGTGTCAACCGCTGTGTGGATGTCGCTGGCGTAGGCTGGGTTTTTCCACCGTTAACTGGACAAGAACTTGTTCCTTACACTTTTGTTTGTAGAAGTGCTGGCTTCTGCCCACACAAGCAACTCCAAACTCCAAACTGTAAGTCTCATTTGTGGTTACTGGTATGGGACCTGATGGAAAATTTGACCATAAAGACAAAAAAAGTCATGTGAAAAAAAAAGTCCTCTCGTACAGAAATCAGGAAAGGATTCAAATAATATATTTGTGTAACCAGCACTTGCTTCCCTAACATTCACAGCAGCCTTCCGGCTACATGAGCCGGGTGGTGACAACACTGCCACCACCAACACTTTATGATCTGAATCCCCACAGCAGGGTCACCGGTCTCTCAAAACTAGCCTTTCCCTGCCAGAGTCTGAGGGTCTCCGCCTCTCTCTTTCCCACCTTGGATGCTCTCCTGGCGCTGCTCTGCCTCAGAAGTGGGTCTCTGCAGCCTCACCTCAGCTCCAGAAGTGGAGCGCCCCTCGCACCACAGTGTTATAAGTTCTTCTGTCTCTAAAGCAGGAATGACTCGCTCCTGCCTGGTGGATGCATCGTGTTAGGCCCCGCAAAACTCTCCTGCTGCCTCCAAGATATACAGTAATAGCAGTAGCCGTCATATTTATATCTGATATAGGAAATGACTGTTTCTCTTATAGATAAGTTATAATATGACCTTACAATAAGATACTGTATCTTAATATTAAAAAAAACTGTGCATGGACTCATCTTTAGAGAACTTCACTCTTTTTATCAAACAAACAAAGTCTAAAGTAAAAACATATTTTTATTTTTTTTTAATTGAAGTATAGTCCGTTTACAATGTCATGTTAATTTCTGGTGTACAGCATAGTGATTCAGTTATACATGTATATATATATATTTCTTTTTATATTCTTTTTCATTATAGGCTATTGCAAAGTATTGAATATAGTTGCCTGTGCTATACACTAGGATCTTGTTGTTTATCTATTTTATATATTATAGTTAGTATCTGCAAATTCTGACCTCCAAGTTTATCCTTCCAGATCCCCTTCCTCCTTTGGTAACCATAAATTTGTTTTCTGTGTCTGTGAATCTATTTCTGTTTTGTAAATAAGTTTATTTGTCTCATTTTTTCAGATTCCATGTGTAAGCAATATCATATGGTATTTTTCTTTCTCTTTCTGGCTTGCTTCACTTAGTATGATAGTCTCTACATCCATCCATGTTGATGCAAATAACAGTATTCCATTCTTTTTTATGGCTGAGTCATATTCCATTGTGTATATATACCATATCTTCTTTCCAGTCATCTGTTGATGAACACTTAGGTTGTTTCCATGTCTTGGCTATTGTGAATAGTGCTGCTGTGAACGCTGAGGTGCATGTATTTTTTCAAATTAGAATTCTTTCCAGATATAGAAAGTATGTCTTTAGAATACAAACTCCACATGCCTCAACCCCCCAACCAGGAGGCTTTTCTGGAAAATCCACAACATTTTCTTTCAGGGGGCTAGGTTTGTGTTTGTGTTTTCAGCGTCCTGGAAGCCATTCTTTAAGGAACCTTGTGACTGCTTTCCTAGGACCTGGGTCATTGGACAATTAGGGTGTCCCCACCACCTCTACTCTCAATTGATCCTGGGTCTGTCACGCCAAAATTTGCTTCAAAAGTCACTCTCCATCTATGCTGCATATGCCACTGCTCTCCATTTTGAGAATAAAAGCTAGCAAAGTGTTGCTTCTCTTCTTTTTTTCTTCTTTTCTTTCATACTCTGAAATGGAAATCTCATCCATGGGAGACACAGTGGAGGCACTAAGAGGCTGTAGGGTGAAGCCACGTGGATCTTGAGTGCTGGGGGCTGACTTACTGCTTTGCAAATCTCCATGTTGCACTATAACCACCTTCCACCTGACTTTCCACTGGATCTCTGAGTCTCAGAGTGGGGAGGAATGTGTCACCTTGTGGTTATGTGGCTAAATCGTTTATTCTCATAAAACATTGAGCGCAGTCAATGTTTGACAGACAGCCCGCCATTGCACCTCACCATCATCATCTCCATGAGAGAGCTGAATTGGCTTTTTGTGCCAAGATGGATAAAGGGCTTTTTAAGTGGCTGGGGTGGGAAGAGGGGGACCAAGTCAGGAAGCTGCCTCTCTCCCATCCCAGCACATCTTCCCTCTGCTTCTCGGTCTTCCTTGAACTGGAAGGTCTTCCTGAAGTTGTCTGTCAGGGGCTAAAGTAATGGCTGTAGAGCAGAGTCAATCAGAGGAGAGCAGTTTGCTATTTATGTTTGGAACTAACAGATCCCATAAGATCCCAGAACTGCGCATTGGAGCTGCTTTCATTTTTTTTTTTCTTATTTCTAGGGATACGTGACTTTCAAAATGGAAACTTGAGGAGTTAAAAAAAAAGTCATCAAATCACTTTATAAAGACTTCTTTTTTCCTTCTAATTTCTTTTATCTCATACAAGTCTTCATGGAAATTCACAAAGCTTTAAAATATGCCTAAAAATCCCAACAAGAATTGTGTCTATTTGTCTTCTGTCTTACCCACTGCAGAATGGCTCTCTAGGGTTGGCAGTTCTCACAGTAAATTCTTCAGTTTGGGGTCTCCACAGCTATTTTTGAGTACAATTTTAATTTTTTCTCTGAATGTGATTATAATCGAGGTAGAACTATTCAAAAGACTTAGAGTCTTAACTAATTGATTTTCTTAAAACATCAGGTGAATTTTTGAGCAATAATTATAAAAATTAGTGGAAATTTGAGTGGTGGTCAGCTAACGTGCATGCCCCCAGCATGGCACCTCACCTCAACCTGGTCTCACTGGGGAATGACCCTCACGGCACTTTTAAAATTAACATTCTCATTCCTTCCATTGGATAAATGGTTAACTTCAGGAGAAAAGGAATCAGATAGCATTTACTACTAGGTACTTTATATATTCTGCCAGGGAACTTTACGTTTTAAATATTTGAACTTGGTAGACTAAAGAAGAGGAGAATGGGACAGAAAATGTCAAATATGCACCTTGTACTTTGTGCATGTGAGAAGTCACCTTGCTGTACTAGGAACCCCGCACCCCTCTCTCTCCCCCTCAAAAACCCAGTGGCTGGAATGAATCAGGGGTCATTTTTATCTCATGCAAAGGCAGGATGGAGATAGGTAGTTTGGGACCGGCATGGTGACTTCATGATTCATCAAGGATTTGGGCTTTGCCTTTGCCATCCTTGAGGAATGTGTCTCTTGTCCTCACGCTCCCAAGATGACATCTGAGCCCAAGCCAACTTGTACACATATCAGGGAGAAGAAGGGAAAGGGGAAAGGACAAAAAAAAAGTCCCACCGGCATCAGTAGCCTTTAAAGAGTTTTCAAAACCCTGTCCGGTCTCTCTGCTTATACGTCACTGTCTATAGCTTGTGACCACCCCTCGCTATAAAGGAGGCTGGAAAACACAGTCATTTATTTGGTTCTTTGTAACTGAACACTTGCAACCCTGGAAAAAATTGGGTTCTGCTGGACAAGGAGAGAATGAGTTGACTCTTGAAGAGGCGTCAGCAGCTCTGCACTCTTCTTATCATACAGCGTATAAACATCCCAGTTAGAGAAACACTTTATCGACTAGAGTCAACCCCTGAATCTTGACCAGGACTTTTTAGTTTGTCTTCTGTCTCTCCCCACTGAGGAACATGGCTCTATGGGGTTAGGAGCTCTCACAGAGAACTCTTCAGCTGTGTACATCCACAACCTGTTCTGAAGCATTTTCCACTGTTAGAGCCATTTATATTTAAACCCATTTCTACTGGTAGAACAACCCATCTAGCAACCCTGAGCATTAAACACCTTAAAACTACTCATAATTCACTGACCGAGCGGCGGGCGGAGAGAGCGCGTCAGTCCGCCGGAGCGGGGAGCTGTGTGCAACTCCGCTTGGGACTCGTCGCTCCCGGGAGCCGCGCAGCTCCCTTCGCGGTAGCAGAAGCGACAGAGAGCGCCATCCGCGGACCCTCGCGGCGCCCAGGCCTCGTTGCGCGCGCCCCGCTCGCTCTCGGAGTCGGCCCAGCCCGCCGCCGGTGGAGGCTGAGGCGACGACGGGCGACCGCCGCGAGCCGCCTTAGCCGCTGCGGCCTTCGATCCTCCCTCCGCCTCCTTCTTTGCCCCCCCCGCTTCCCTCCTCCCACTTCCCGAGCTCCAGCGTGTCCCGGCCACGCTCGGTGTCGCTGCGGGAACAAAGGAGGAACCCGCGGCGGCGACACCACCTCCGCCTGCGGCTACGACCTGCTGCCGGCCGGCCGCGGCGGCTCCAGGGCGGCCGGCTTACCTATCCCGGAGGCCTCGGCCCGGCTCTACTGCGCCGGCGTCGCGCGCGAGCCCGGCTCCTGCCCCCGCAGGGAGAACAATGGCTCAGGAGACTAACCAGACCCCAGGGCCCATGCTGTGTAGTACAGGATGTGGCTTTTATGGGAATCCTAGGACAAATGGAATGTGTTCTGTTTGCTTCAAAGAACATCTTCAGAGACAGCAGAAGAGTGGCAGAATGAGCCCAATGGGAACAGCTAGTGGTTCCAACAGTCCTACCTCAGATTCTGCATCTGTACAAAGGGCAGATACTAGTTTAAACAACTGTGAAGGTGCTGCTGTCAGCACAACTGAAAAATCAAGAAATGTGCCTGTGGCTGCCTTGCCTGTAACGCAGCAAATGACAGAAATGAGCATTTCAAGAGAAGACAAAATAACTACCCCGAAAACAGAGGTGTCAGAGCCAGTTGTCACTCAGCCCAGTCCATCAGTTTCTCAGCCCAGTACTTCTCAAAGTGAAGAAAAATCTCCTGAGTTGCCCAAACCAAAGAAGAACAGATGTTTCATGTGCAGAAAGAAAGTTGGCCTTACAGGGTTTGACTGCCAATGTGGAAATTTGTTTTGTGGACTTCACCGTTACTCTGACAAGCACAACTGTCCTTATGATTACAAAGCAGAAGCTGCAGCAAAAATCAGAAAAGAGAATCCAGTTGTTGTGGCTGAAAAAATCCAGAGAATATAAATTACTACTTGTGAAGAGACTGAAACATTGTTTTTATTTTAATGTATCGTAGGAAAACATTAAAGAGCAGATGCATGGCCATTTTTGTTTGATGTTCTCCAGAGTTTTACTTCACACTTGTCTGTCTTATAGTTGATATTTTAGGTTGTTTGGGTGTTTGTTACAGGCAGAATTGGATAGATACAGCCCTACAAAATGTATATGCCCTCCCTTGAATAAAATTGGATGAAAATCTGCACAGCAAACTGAAATACACAGATAACAGGGACAAAATTTAGTTCCCTCGTGCCAAACAATATATGTGAAATATCTGCATGTTTGCAGCATATCTGCCTTTGGGAATGTAATCAAGGTGTAATCTTTGGCTAGTGTTATGTGCCTGTATTTTTTTTTTTAAATGGTACACCAGAAAAGGACTGGCAGAAGTTTAACTTCTACCATAGTTAAACTTCACGCTGTTAATTTCTACATGTTCTTTGGAAGCAGGAAGAAAGCTATAAAGTGGATCAGACCTTTCCGTGAAACCAGTATTCGGTGCCATATGTGAGCCTAGTTAATTAGTCTTCTAAAAGCTGTCAAATAAGACATTCTGTGAGAGGTATACATCGCAACTGGTTACAAAGAGTAAACATCAAGCCAACAGGGTCTTGAGCTATCTTTGAAACTTACTGTGCTGGCCTGCACCAGAAGATATCTGCATTATTCTCATTGCTAAAAATGCATAGCACAGAACTGCACTAGGATTAACTTGTTTACAAGAAGAAATTAAAACTCTACGTTTGGTTTTCACATACAGTAGCTCTGTTGAATAACATGCATCTGAATTTTAAGTTGCAAAGGTATCTCAATAATTTTTCATGTGCATATTTTGTTGAGTGTTTTGGTTCAAGAAAGAATGTTTAAAGCTTTTTTAAAGACTTCAGTTCTTAATGTAACTGTACCCTTCTGCATGGAAAATCATAACCAAAATGGCTGCAGTAGACTTCTTAGTGGTATCCAGCACCACTTGCAGAGGGCTGCTTTATCATATTAATTGTACTTGGGTGTAGGACTCTAGTGTTCTTGGGTGTATTGCATGGGCTGCATTATCTACAGCATTGTACAATAAAAACTAGAAGAGGCAGTATACTTCACTGATGCTTGTCTGGTAATATCACTTCTGTGTTATAATGGAAGGTTTTTTGTGATGTATGAAACGTGTTTTTTTATATATAAATGAGTATAGTTAGATTAGTGTCGTGGTAA
This sequence comes from Vicugna pacos, assembly GCF_048564905.1. Taxonomy (NCBI): domain Eukaryota; kingdom Metazoa; phylum Chordata; class Mammalia; order Artiodactyla; family Camelidae; genus Vicugna; species Vicugna pacos. The sequence goes on from NW_027328741.1 coordinate 30,431,219, forward strand.
TGCCTGTTTTCATCTGTAAATAGTTAAGTATGTACACGAGGCAATACTGATTTACTGCAGTGTTCAGTCTTAGTTTTTACTTTTATTCTTAAAGCATTCAGTTTTGCTTTCAATTTTCTGTATCTTAGTTTCAGTTAGATCTGCAGATTTGTACGGATAGTTCATATTTATGTATTGCACATAATCATGCTATTCAGCATTGATGCTATATTGTATTATGTAAATAATAAAAGCCATGTACAGAGGGAAACTTCCACTTGTTCATTGGGTTTTTAAGCCATAGTTAGAAATCCTAAAGGGGGATAATTAGAAAATGTTACATATTCAACTTTTTAGTTGCATATGTAGGCTTTGCATGGTTATATTGTAAACTTTTCCATTGCCATCCCTGAACATGATATATTCAAGTGAGAACCATGAGATGAGTGTTGTGAAACATCTTAAGTATGGTATGTAGTAGACAATTTAATTTTGAAGAAATGTATAGGCAACTTTTAGGATCAAAACAGTCTTAGAACTTGGGCCATATTTGTTCAGTCTTCACATCTCTTCTTTAATTTTTTTATTTCATTTTTTGCTTTATAAGTAACACTTCATGCATGACAATTTGTGTACAAAAACCGGCAAAGTTTTACCTGTTAGGGGTTTGGTTCTAATGTTGAGATGGACCCATGGGCTTGGTCTTTGCAGGTCACAGGTGTCATGTGAGATAAGAAAGAATAAGGAATAACAGTGACATGCTGACCTTGCCAATGCAGTTGCTGAAGTGAGATAGCAGAACCGTGGCTTCTCAGTGATGGAATTTGAAATGGAAATGCCTGATGCACTACCATCTGTCACAGTTCTTTGAATGCTGCTACTTTTGCTTCAGGTGGGAGGAAATATATACTGTATTTAGGATGAGCTAAAGGATAGTTATCTCCTAAAATACGAAGGATATTGAAGTCACAGTTGAGCTGAAGTTCTGGTATTTGGAAGACAAACTTAATTTTTATTCAAAGTTTCAAGATGTATTTTCCCTCTTAATGCTATCTCTGTCATCAAACATTTGATAGATTTTTAAATCTTAAGGTTTTGAAATCAGAGTAGTGGGTATACAGAAGACTTAGATGGGAAGATGATGGACCCTTCAACTTCATTGGTCTGTAATGATCTTTGAAATAAGTAGCATGAAATTGTAATAATTTCCATAATCATATCTTATGAGAAACATTAATTTAGAACATTTGGCTTTATGGATTTGATTGGTCAGGAAAATCAGTTGTGGAGAAGAATCAAATGTGTAAAGTAAGGCAGCTAGGAAGATTCAATTTCACCTAGACTCCTGTACTCAAACCTAAATTTTTCTCAGGCAGGACTATAAATGGGCTTTAACTTTGTAATGATGTACACTGAGATAGAAAACATTTCAAGAATATACCACTTTTCACCTTACAGATTCACTTCACATCCCCACTCCAAAACTGTTTTGGGAGGACAGTGATAGGAATTAGCTGTATGGCCTAGAGCTAGTCCTTTTGTCAAATCTATTCTTCAGTGGACTTCATCTGCAAAACTAGAGCCTCTGGTTTGAGCTGGTGTTTCCCACAGCATGAATTTGGAAAGGAAACAATTTTGAGTGGGATGGCATAGTGGTTAAGATTATTGTCCCTGGAGCCCTGCTTCTCTATCTGTAAATAAGTATAGTAACAATGCCCAGCACATAGTAAGTGTTCCCTGTTAAATTTTTTAAGAACTTGGGTTTTTTTAGAGCAATTTTAGGTTCACAGCAAAATTGAAAGAGGTAAGTGCAGACTTCCCATGTACCCTCTCCTGCCACACGTACACAGCTCCTCCATTACCAACACCTACCACAAGAGTGGTACATTTGTTAAAATTAATGAAAGTACATTGACACATCATAATGACCCAAAGTCCATAGTTTGTAATTCACCATTGTTTTCTATGGGTTTGGACTAATCTATAATGACATATCAATCATTATAATACAGAGTATTTTCACTGCCCTAAAAAATCTGCTCCGCCTACTCCTCCGCTCCACCCCAGCCCCTGACAACTACTGATCTTTTTACTGCCCCCATAATTTTGCCTTTTCCAGAATGTCATATGGGATCAAAAAGTATGTATGTAACCTTTTCAGATTGGCTTTAGTTAATGTTACTCATTTAAGTTTCCTCCATGTCTTTTCATGGTTTGATAACATTTCTTTTTAGTGTTGAATAATCCATTTTCCAGATGTCCCTCAGTTTATCCATATACCTACTGAAGTACAACTTGAAGCTTCAAAGTTTGGGCAATTACGAATAAAGCTGTCATCAACAGCAGTGTGCAGGTTTTGTGTGGAAAAACTTTTCAACTCCTATGAGTAAATGCCAAATGTGATTGCTGGATTGTATGGTAAGAATATATTTGATTTTGTAAGAAACCACCAAACTGGCTTCCAAAATGGTTGTACCATTTTGCATTCCTGCCAGCAGTGAATGAGAGTTTCTATTGTTCCACATCTTCACCAGTATTTAGTGGTGTCAGTGTTCTGGGGTTTTGGCCATTCTAATAGATGTGCAGTTAAATTTCATTGTTTGAATTTGTATTTCCCTGATGACATGATGTTGAGCATCTTACAGGATTCTTAATTTGCCATCTGTGTATCTTTGATGAAGTGTCTAGTAAGGTCTTTGGACCATTTTTTAGTTGAGGCTGTTTTCTTACTGAATTTTAAGAGTTCTATATTTTGGATAAGAGTTCTTTATCAGATGTGTCTTTTGCAAGTATTTTCTCCTAGTCTGTAACTTGTTCTCTTGGGGTATTGTTGATTTTAATGTCCTAGAGTAATGATTTCTAGAACTTGGAAAGAGAATTGTTTGATAACAAGATTGGTTGCAGTAAGTCTTACATAGTGAAAAGGTAAAGGTCTGTAACTTTTAAAAACTTTAATGTGATTAGAATCATTTTTTTCAGCTGCATTAAATGAAGTTATTTGCAAGAAAACTAAAAATGAGCAAATGTCTACTAAGTAATCTGATAGCAACATGTTAAGCATGCTGTTATAATTGTATTTTTTAATTGGTACTACATTCACAGGGTTCAAAAATGGATTTATTGATATACACTGAAAAATAGCTTCTCTCATCCTGTCACATGTGTCCCACTCCAAAGACACATTTTAGGTACCTGTCATAAGTTGGAAGGTTTCTCTCTTCCACATCATGTAAACATCTGACTGTGTACAGAGACTTAATTTGACTCTTGTTTGCCTAATTGTTTGCAAAGTTCTTACAGCGATTTTTGTTCATAAATTTAGCTTATAATTTTGGAGAGAATGATGGGTGTGGTTTCTGGTTGATGAGCAATAGATTATACAGCCTTAATAGAAGGGTTTCTGTGGGTAAAGTAGCACATTGTTAATGAAAGTAATTTGAAATTTGAAAAAAAAAATAAAATAAATAAAAATAAAATAAAACTACTCATATAGTTTACTCTTTAGCTTACAACGTGATTTACACCATCCTCCCAAAGAGGCAGTCAACTGAGCATAGCCACCTGTTCCCCCCAGCCTCACCCCTACCTGGCCTTTAGGTAGAAACAGCATCAGCCTCTCAACCACTGCAGGGCTTGCTTTGAAGTCACAATTTGCTAAGCTGTCCTGGTCAAAGCAGCAACAGTTAAGTCTGCCTTTTTAACTGGAATATTTGTCTGTGAATTTCTAAGTTAATGCATTTTGACACTAACCTGGTTTTTTGATCTTGATTTTCTTCAAGTCCAATTTATGTTCTTAGTGCCTCAGAACTTCCCTGAAGTAGTCTTCCACCTAAATGATGCTACTTTTTCATGTAAACCCTGGGCTGTCGTCTTTACTACCCCATTACCTGAAGAAAAAGGTACTTTACAGTGTTTTTCCTGCCACATCATCTATAAGGTAAATCACTCCTTTACTCTTACCATTGCTAAATTATCTGCCTATGGCAAGAGATCACAGAGAAACTACTAACAGGGGTCTATCCACACTGCCTGCAGTCTCACGGGTCTGGCAAGAAACTCTTTCTATTCCAGACTTCTCCCTGTTCACGGCGCTCTCTTCTTTAGCAAGTTCCCTCTCATGATGCTTGCATCCTGAATGTCTCCTTTCTCTCTGCACCCGTAACTACATCACTAGCTCTGAACCCCTTCACCCATATCATGACAGTGAAATTATCTTAAATAATGAAGTAAAAGAGAAATGATGAGCAGAGTGTGAGAATGACTTTCCAAAGAAAACCCTGGAATGTTTCTGATGTATTTTAGCCATGTACACCTTTTTTTTTTAAGCTCTTTATTCATGAATTTGTGGTAGTTCCCCAAATTATATCTTTTTTTACCAAGTAAATTTAAAGTTCACTAAATTGCCTCAGATTTGATGAAGGACCAAGCTCTGAAATGTGATTGTTTAAGTGAGGCATAGATTAGCAAAATGATTTCCTTTTCTCTACGCATGGAAAAGATTATGCCACATTTAGTGAGGACATACTGGAATTCTTGACTGCAGTTAAACCAAGTTAGTATTTTCCTTTAGGTAGATGCAGAGTGGTTGAGTCTGGTGAATGATTCCATATAGGTGAAAACTTGGCGAGGAGCCTTATAACCTCAGACTGTGAATCTGAGCTGAGCCATAATTTCCACACATCCCTCCACATCTCTTAGAATACATATGGGGACTAAGTTTTAAAGAGATACTGGAATTATTTCCATTTACTCAAGAACTGAACAGAGCTATTAGGAAGAAATCTTCAAGTCTTCTGTGGGATGAAAATAATTCTTACACTGCTGCAAGACAGTGATGGAAGTTTTGTGAGCCAAGAGGAAGGCAGCTGAAAAGGAAAAGAAATGTCATTACGAGCATTTTCCACTCCTTCAAGTCGTTAAAATTGGCTAAAACTATTGAGAATGATTTTTCATTGCAATAGCTCCTCCTACTGTAACCTGTCAAAATAATGGTTCCCTTTCTTTCTTGATTTTTAAGTGTTACACTGAAGTAAGGTAAGTTTATTCAGAATCATGACTGTGCTGATGTTTCTAGAAGCATTCACGCTCTCAGGTGTCCCTTTCTTTCTTAATGAGCATAGGTTTTTTTTAAAAAACAAATTTTTAGAGCAGTTTTAAGTTTACAATAAAATTGAGAGGGAGGTACAGAGATTAGAGTTTGGACATCCACACACAAGAATAGCCTCCTCGTTAACAGCATCACTCGCCAGTATGGTCCATTTTTTACTAACGATGAGGCTACACTGACACATCACAATCATCCAAGTCCACAGTTCACCTAAGGGCTCACTCTTGGTGTCGTATATTCAGTGGATTTAGACAAATGTGCACGATTGGTTCTTAGTAGTGATAATACTGAGTCAACAAGAAAGTATACTTTTTATTTGATAATTATTAGCAAATTTCTCTCCAAAAAGGCTGCCCCAATTTTGACTCCCCAGTAAAGGCGTCTGAGAGTGCTCAAAACTCCAAGCCCTGACCAGAGCTTGATATTTTAAAAGTTTTAACTTGGTGGCCCTCTGAGAGGTAAGATCACCTATTATATTGGCAAATCATTAGTACAGGATTTAAATCTTAAAGTCCCGGGCAGTTTCCAGGAGCCTCATTCATGAAGTGCTATCTATATTTGAAAAACATGACCTAATTTCTTCCTTCATTTGGCTTGCCTTTCTTTCCACTGTTTAATTTCCAGGTGAAAATACCCTCCTCCTCCTCCCCTCTACGTCCTTCCAGGCTTCTGCTGAGTCCTGTTTGTTAGCCCAAAGTCAAACAAACAAGGGATGATCTTGTCATCACAGTCCCTTATTGCCAGAGAAACTTCTCTAGGCTAGTCCTGTCTCAAATCAGCAGAGACTGCGATGTTCAAATTGGAGTGTGTATAAAAGTCAGAGCATTGTGAAAAAGATTTGTGGGGTCTCCTCAGTAGGGTCTCATCCTGTAGATCTAAGATGGAGCCTTTAGGCTGTAATGAGGCTTTGGGAGGGGCAGCTAAAAAGCCAATACCTGATGGCAGTTAAGAAAGGATTTTATTCACCTGGTGACCACTCAGTCACCTGTAAACAACTCCACTGAAGCTCCTTGGTGCAGCCGCATCACATGCCCTTCCAACTGCTCTCTTCACTTCATACCATCTGGACCACTGTAACCTCAATGGAATTGGCAGAACTGTCAGGGGCATCACCATAACTGCGGTATGTAATTGTGTCTTGGGAAGGGAAGGAGGGAAAGGAGGCATCCAGAAGTAGCTCTTGTTTGTCTCAGAGTTTTTCAGCTCTCTCATCAAGTTTGTAGATGTTGCTATTAATTGGTTCAGCTGGCCTGGCTCTGCTGGCTTCTGATTCCTTTTGCTGGCTTGATCTGCACTTAGCAGGGTTCCCAGCTCATGTATGTAGTCAATACATGTTTATTGAAGGTTCATATGTGCCTGCAGCAGATGTCTTTGGAGAGTCTGACTCTGGGTGGGCATTTGGGTCCTAGAGGTATGAAGGCAACCAAGGTGGATGTGGTCCTTGCCCCAGGAGGGTTCACATTCTAATTGTCAAGTCCACTGCAAACTGTAGTTCTATCAAGTGCTACAAAGAAGAACATACAAGCTATTGTGGGAATGAGTAATCTAACTGGGGGATCAAGCTCAGAAAAGTGTTCCTTTGGAGCATTCAAGACCAAAAAGAAATAAAGTGAATCTTTAAGTCAATATTATCTGTTTTGGAGTACTTTAAGTCATTCTAATGGAGAGCTTCACAGGACTGATGGGTTTGTCTTCTAGAGTAGATGTATAATGTATAGGGCTTCTTAGTCTGGCTCCCTGGTTCATTCTTAAAGTAGGCATCTTTTGCCTCTTTTTGCCCAATATCCAGGCATGTGCTAAGTTCCCTGTGATCTTTCAAATATCAGAGCTAATTTTAGGCCCCAGATGTGGCTTCCAGCCAGAGCGGTCATGTGACCAGCTCCTGATGTGCTCCTGGAAGCACAATGACTACTCTCTGGAATGCTGATCAGACTTCTCTGAGCAGTGTGTTTTGTAGACAGATGACCCCATGGATGGATGAATGGTGAACAGCTTGAACATCCTTATGCACTTGTTTTTCAGATATCTCTTCATCACTGTATATAGGGACATCTGCCATTGGGATTCTGTGAAATAAATTAACTTATTATGATTTGACCAGTCTGCACAGATGACCTGGATACTCTGGTTTTCTTTGCTCCTACTATGCAAATAAGTAGTTACTAATACCTATTAAAGTAATCCAAAAAAAGTATGTGCTGTGGACACAGTGACATAATTAAGAATGCTCTCTGATCCACAGGGAGAAAGCTTTTAATGTGCTTATCACTGATACCATTGTAAGCACGTGAATCCAGAAGTGGCTGTGGAGTTGCAGAGTGAAACCTCTCTGAGCTAATTTCATATAGAATCTGAAACTCCAGCAGTACTCAAATTTGAGAATGCATAAACATTAGAGTGTCTGTAAGGGATTGATGCCCTCTGGCATCATAAGATGAAATATTAAGAAGCAATGGTTTGTGCTTATCAAAATCTGATGATACCCGTTTACCCTTCTGGAGAGTGACCTTGGACTGACTTAGAATTCCTGAAGTGACTCAGCGATTGTCCAGGTCAACTCGACATAACTGATTAAAGACCTAAACTGTTCCAGGGACACTGTGCTGGATGCTGGGAGGTGATAAGAATGAACAAAGTAAGGTTTCCACCCTCAATATTCAATTAACCCCAGGGAATTTGTGGTATAGAAATCACAGTGCAGTTGACCAATATCAAGACAGTTTACTGTAATACCCCTTGTAACATAGGACAAGGTGCAGTAGGTGTGGTTAGTGACCAGGGGGTGAATAACACAGTAACGCCAGCCTTGATGGAGTGACCAGAGAGCATCTCATTTTTACATCTTTCCTAAAATTTTCACATCTAATATAACAGAGCAGTTCCAAACTAAATGAAATCTCTCTGGAAATTATTTTATTGGTCTACTGTTCACTTTTTAACATTTAGTGCAGTTGTTGCCTCTCTTGTGTGGCCACCCTGCCTGCCCTCTCACTTTGATTCACACTATGCCCTCTATCTTCCCACGGCTGAGGCGGCTCAAGCCGCAATGAACACTGCCTTCTGAGAATCAGAACTTTGGAGTATTAGAGAACAACTAAAAAAATCAATCAACTAAAAAACAAATTCTCTGCATAGCCCATTTGGATCCAGTCAGCTATTGCACTCATTCCGTTAAAAACAGGAATGTACTTTTTGCACCAGGGAAAGGTGGGTGGGGGAGGGGAGTAGGAAGCAGGCATCTCAGTCTTAAATAAGCTGTCCTGGCAGGAGTTCTACCAGTGGAGGTTGCTGACACCGTGTCGGTCTGCACTGAAGGCCCATGCTGAAGTGGAATGAGGGTGACTTCTTGCAGGGAAGGAGACAGAGCAGCCTGAACCTGTACTCCTACAAGTGTCAAAACCATTGCTCTGGCTGAACTGTAGCTCTTGACAAACTTATCCCAGAAGGCTGTCAATGGTACTCCTGCAGATGCCCAAACACAGCCATGTCCGGAAGGGAGGAAGGCAGGAGGGGTGATTGAGCTCCTCCGCTGAGAAGTTGATGGAGTTAGAATGTTGGGATGGACAAAGATGGAAGGTTGTTCCAAGTGCTTTTTTGGTGCACTTGGAGAGTTAATAAAGGGTTCTGTGATTTGAGCTGGGCCTGCCTGGGACTTCAAATTCCTACTCCCTACATTACATAGCCGGCTAGCATTTGGGGGCTTCTCTGCCTAGAAACCATCATGATCATTCAGTGTCAGGTAGTATGAATGCTTACATTTTCTGGTTTTAATGAATGAGTATCATAGTTTCTCAAGATGACTTTTCCTGTTTTAGAGTCTGTATTTCATAAAGGGAGTTTGATGTAATGTAAAGGGTGTGGGCTTTGGGGTCAAGTGGACTCCAAAGTGGGATTTGTCTTCAAATCCTGGCTAGGGCCTCTGGTAGTGCTATGACTCTGGGGCAAGTTACTGAAACTCCCTGAGCCTTAGTTTCCTCATCTATCGGGTTGTGAGGAAAATGCTCACCTTGTAGGATATAGTGATTAGCAGTGATGTATATAAGGCATTTAACATAATATCTGGCCAAGAGTAGGTGCTGAATAAATTACTGAATCATTTATTTCCTTGAATCTGCCAGCAGGGCTTTGGTATAATCTTCTATAGTCATGGTCAGGGCTCAGCTGTCTAAAATGAGTTATGTATGTGGCAAAGAGTACCTTTCTCTTATTTCCATGATCCTCTGGGTGAGCCTGGGCAGAATGGATTTCAGAAGTTGCTCTCTTTAGAATCTCCCAAATGGGGGGGGGCAGGGTAGAGAGTGGGAAGGGATAGACTGGGATTTCAAAATTGTAGAACAGATAAACAAGATTACACTGTATAGCACAGGGAAATATACACAAAATGTTATGATAAATCACAGAGAAAAAAATGTGACAATGAGTGTGTATATGTCCATGAATGATTGAAAAATTGTGCTGAACACTGGAATTTGACACAACACTGTAAAATGATTATGAATCAATAAAAATGTAAAAAAAAAAAAAAGAATCTCCCAAACAGGGCTGCATCTGGTTGCCTTAGAGGCAGAAAATCACTCTAAGGTTGTGGTCCTATCTGTGAAATGTCAGTCTCCAAACTGTGCCTGAGGATGGTGAAAAGACTTCCTTCCATAACTGTGCAAGCTGGTCAGATATCTTGGCACCACATGAAGCATGGTTTTATGGGAGCTCACTACTGTACATGTTTTGGCTGTAGAGATGGGAACTCTAGATCTTTTTGTTCAGGATTATCTATTTTGTTTTTGGAAAAACAGGCAGAAAAGTTATTGGAGTTTGACTGGCAGCAAGTATTAGCACACTGCTTGTCTACCCCTGAGATGCTATTTCCTGTGCGAGATGGCCCCAATTCCGGAGTAAAGGGCACACCCAGTTGCCTGCAAATTATATTGATGCTGAACTCATGCTGGCTGCTTGATTCCTTTCTTCATCTTGTCACCTCGGTATGGATTGGTTACAAATGGGCCAGATGCTGCAGGGGAGGCAGAGGTGACCACAGGCTCCTCACCTGTGTACGCAGCTTCTGTGGGAGGGCACAAGGGGCATACACCCCAAGTGTGGAAAGAACTACTGTACAAAGTACTGGATGAGAAATGTCTTAGGAGGTGTAACAGCCGAGTGCCATGGAGATTCCAAGGAAGGCAATGCTAAATCCAGGGGTGGAGAGTTGGGACATTTTTGGAGAGGAAAACTCCTTCCTTGTGGTTAGAATATCACGTGTTGGGTAGCAGTAAACCAGGTAAGAGGCAAGTAGGTCTTAAATAAAACCATGCTCTGTTATTGAAAAAGCAGCATTGGACTAATATGACTCTTGGTCACTTTAACATATAAGAACAGAAAAGGGAACCACTAGTGAACTAGGGCTCCCCAAGACACACACTGCAGACTCTTCCAGGAGACAAAAATGGGATTTCTTTTTAGTGCAAGAGATTATAGCTTATTAATTGAAGCTTAAATACATAAACCTAAATAGAATGAGTGCACAGATTTCTGAAGGCCAGTATCTCTCTGGAGGGTAAGTAAATTTTTTTTAGAAATGTTACCAGTGTTAACAGTGTCAAGGATCCATAAATCCACCATTCTGTGTTTAGTTCATAACACCTTCAATCCTAAAATAAAGCAAGCCTGGGTGTATGACATATTGATAGGGTCTTAACTGGCTTAAAATGAATAAAATTTTTTTTCTTTAAGAAAAGGTCTACTTTTTCTTTCTCAAAACATTGATGGCAGAAACATGGAGAGATGTACCAAATTAAAGGGGGACCCACGTCCCCATTTTATCTGAGTTTTATTGTGGGCCTGGAGTGGCCTTTGTATTTCTCCTCAGGGCTTTGTGTTCTTCTGGCAGGGATGGGATTTTATAATTGAAGATTTTTCCATCTGACTTTGGCCCTTCAAGTAAATACTGTATAAGCTTTTCATTTTAAATCATGCTGAGTTTGAAGGGAGTCAAAGCAGATGTGCAGTTCCTGTCTCCACCAGGAG